>NW_006160129.1:2665185-2697526 GCF_000334495.1 Tupaia belangeri chinensis
GCTCTTTGAGTCCTAGACCTGGAGGCTTAAACTCATACTGGGTGTGTGTGTACATGCCCAAAATCCCAAGAGGAGCATGGAGGAGAAGGGACTGAGCCATGACCATCCTCCCGGGGGGTGATTTCTTGCTTTCTGTCTTTCTGGTGAGTGCACGTGCCCTATAGCAAAAATCTCTCTATTAAAAAAAAATAAAAAATCCATTGATTTTGGTAAAAAAAATAAAAAATACAGTTTCAAGAAAGCAGAAAGTTCTTTAAACTGAGCACCTTTTACTCTCATATGGAAAAATGAAAGCATGAAATGTGTCTAGAAATATATTCTGAATCACTGCCAGGCTGTGAACAGTATTGTGATATGTATATATGATATTAAGGAGTGATATGAGTGTCATTAAGGACAAAGTTCAAGGTTTTTTTTAAAATGTAAAACTGCACAAATTGGTTTAATTCTTAGCATATGTGACAGGAGAAAACTAAAATTATTCTATCTGTTGCTTTGTTCTGCTAGATGTGTATGGACTCAGAAAAACATATGATCTACACCTTTGGTGGTAGAATTTTGACATGTAATGGCAGCGTAGATGACAGCAGAGCCAGTGAACCACAATTCAGTGGGTTGTTTGCTTTCGACTGTCAATGTCAAACCTGGAAACTTCTTCGAGAAGACTCCTGTAATGCTGGACCTGAGGATATCCAGTCTCGGATAGGACACTGCATGCTATTTCACTCAGTAAGACTGTTCTGTACAATGCAGTTATTTTGTCATGTATGTCTATAGGAAAAGAAGTGGTGAAACCCATTTCTTCAGTAAGAAATAGAACTTTTCATTAAAAATAAATTATTAGTGTAGCAATGACAGAAAGAGTAAGTCTTCTTTTAATAGCTGTTAGCTAATGCGGAGACTCTTCTCATCAGCTCATTTCCCAAGGAGTCACACCCTAGAGTAGTTAATCCATTTCTTCAGTAAGAAATAGAACTTTTCATTAAAAATAAATTATTAGTGTAGCAATGACAGAAAGAGTAAGTCTTCTTTTAATAGCTGTTAGCTAATGTGGAGACTCTTCTCATCAGCTCATTTCCCAAGGAGTCAAGCCCTAGAGTAGTTATCACCAGTCAAGGCAGTCTTGTGACTAGTTTCACTGTTTATCTAGATATTGTAAATATTTCCCTCTTATGCTTTTCCATTTCTCTTAATAATTAGGAGGCTAACTTTTAGTCTGTTTTGATTTTTTTTTTCTCTGCTATTCTCCATTAAGTACAAAGAATTAAGAATTGATATTTATCAGTAAAACCAACCTTTTAAAATGTTTTCATGAAATCTTGATCTTTCTTTGAGTCCAACTTTTAAACAATACCACAGAGGGGCCAACAGGTAGAGTGGTGGTTGGGGTGCTAGGCTCCCACATGGCTGACCATAGTTCGAGTCCCAAAACTGTGATTTGCTTTCTCATTTTCCCTTTCCCTCTCTCTCTCTCGATCTCTTTCTGGTCAAGTTAAAAATAATAACAATGATAATAAATAAAATAAATAATTTTAAAAGTATTATAGAATATTTTAAACATGTATTTTTAAAAATAAAATGTATGTACTTTACATAGTACAGTAGTATATTAATAGCAAATTTTTGTGTCCTCATTTGTCAGTTTTAACAGTTACCAGTAATCCACTGTCCATTTTTTATATATCTATCTTACTATTACTTAATTTTATTACTTTTCTTCATATTCCTTTGAATTCAAGGTTTATTCTTAAATTTTATTTTTGGTTTAGTATTTATTATAAAAGAAGATATTACATCTTTATACTTGTAAATACTGTAGTATATAACTAATAAATAAGGACTTTTAAAAAGCATGGTTACAATATTATCATACCCAACCAAAATAAAAACATTTTCTCAATATCATTTAATACTTAGTCTGCATTCATCTTTTTTTTCTAATATACTAAGAAATACCTTTTCATAGATTGATTTGTTCAAGTCAACATCCAACAAGGTCTGTGTTATTGCATTTGGTTGTTGCGTTTGTTTAATTTCTTTTAAGTTACAGCAGAACCTCCCTACACTACTTTTTTTTTTAAAGTGAATTATTTATGTATAAAATCTCCCATATTCTTAATTTGGCTGATTCAATCTCAGAATGCCACTTAATGTATTCCTCTATTGCTCATATTGTGTCTAAATTGGCAGTTAAATCCAGAGGCTTTCATTTTGGAGTCACTGTCATTTGGGAGAGGCCAAAGTGAAGTATGAAACTGTAGACACTCGGATAACAATGTATCGAGAGATATTTAATGTCTCATTGTCATACTTTGGATGACAATAGTGGGTTCAGGTGTTATCAGCCCAATCCATCAATCATAGAATTCTCTGTTAGCCTTTCCCCTAATGATTTTAGTGTCTATTGATACTAATTGCCTAGATTTCATTAAATTTTGTGAAATTGTGACTTTTGTAAAAGAATTATTTAATTTAATTTTATTATTTATTCATATTAATTTGACCTGAGAGGGACAGAGTTAGAGAGAAAGTGAGATAGCAAGCCACCAGGTCCAGGATTCAAACTGCAATCGGCCATGTGTAAGTTCAGCGCCTCTAGCCACCACACCACCTGACAGCCTGAAATGGTGACTTTTCTAAGGGTGGAATTTCTTCTGAATTTATTAATTGTGCTTCTGCTATTAAGAACTTCATCTCATTAACTATTTGGCTGTCCTGAAATGTGATCCATACAGAATAGGCAATATAAATGTTTGATTCTGTTCTTTTACTATTGATGTCATATTAGCAAATTGAGGCTCCAGAACTAACAAATAAGGATTTTTTTTAAGTATTATGAACTGATGGATTTTTATTTATTTAATGTGTTTAAATCCAGTTTCTCTTTTTTTTCTTTCTTTCCTCTTTCTTTTTTTTTTTTTTTTTTTTTGCTATGGGACATACGCACTTGCCAGAGAGATAGATAAGGGGAGAGTGAGAAATCACCCCTAGGGTGATGGCCACACCACAGTCCCTTCTTTTCCATTCTTCTCTCAGGATTTGGACATACACATATGTGCCTGGCATGGCTCTCAAGCCATTGGGCCCAGGACTCCAACCACAGTCAGTCATGTGGGAGTCCAGTGCCTTAACCATCATGCCATTTGTTGGCCTGTCATTATTCTTTCGGATGCTCAAAGTTTTCTCTTATCTTAGACTAGTGGGAATCTCTCCTCCATATATACATCTGTCTTTTTTAGAAAGAGAAAAATAAAATCATGAGTTCTTAGTGATATGTCCAATTCAAATAAAAGATTTTTAATCTCAATATCTTTGGATTTGTATAACTTTTAAGGTTATTCTGCATATTACTTTAGCAGAGTAACCTAGAGATTACCTCTTCACTGAGTGCAAAATGAGGATTGCTTTCTGATTATTTTTCTGTTTTAAGATTTAGCTCGCTAAGATTGATAATAAAAACAAAAACATTAATTAAAACCATTAGAAATACTACATGTATGTGTGGTCATATCTTTGTATATATGTAGCTTTATTTGTTTCATTTTGTTTCGAATATCAGAGTTTTTTTTTTTTTTAGTTCATTTTGTTTTCTTATAAAATAAAAACATATACAAGCTTCTAAAGTCAAAGCCATAAGTCAAGGCACTTTCAGAGAGATCTGGTTTCTATTCTTGTCTCTCTGCTCTGTTCCTTTCTCTATTATAGGTAATTATCTTTTACTAGATTTTAGTATGACCTATCTCTCTCGCTCATCTCTCTACCCTCTCCCACTTCTTTCTCTTTGGCTCTTTCTCTCTCATACACACACACACACACACACACACACACACACACACGTACTTCTTTTTCTCTTTTCTTACACAGAAGTAGCAACCCATATACATTATTCTGCATATTACTTTAGCAGAGTAACCTAGGGATCACCCCTTCACAGTAGATTGAGAGCTTCCACTTTCTTCTTTATTCCATTGTAGTACTCAGTTGCATGAAATCTATTATAAAATTGCTTTTGTAGAGTCTTAAATTTGTGATCATTCTGAATTCTTCATAGAAGTGACAACGTTCTTCTTTTCTTTGTCCTTTTTATTTTTGCTTTTTCAGAAAAATCGTTGCTTGTATGTATTTGGTGGCCAGCGATCGAAGACTTACTTGAATGATTTCTTTAGCTATGATGTGGACTCTGATCATGTAGACATAATATCAGATGGCACCAAGAAAGACTCTGGGATGGGTAAGGGCATTTCTTTTCTCATGTCTTAACTATGTTAGGGAGAAAATCGTAGGCTGACTTTATGGCCTCGTGGTTGAGATAGCTGGATCCTTCCAAATGTCCAATTGCGTGGTTTGAATCTCAGCTTGAGGGAAATTCCAGGTGTGTGTGGGGGGCGGGTACCCAAAATCCTGAAAGAAAGGAGTGATGGATGAGAAGGGATTGTGGTTTGGCCATTTCTCATGGGAGGTGCTTTCTCCTCTTCCTCTCTGTCTAACTCTGGCGAGTGCACACACTTGCTAGCAAAAAAAGAAAAAGAAAACTGTAGTTCATATCTTTTCTTTCTAACCGTTCTTTACCCTTTTCCCATTTTTTTAATTGAAGAAATTCTGAGTATGGGGAAGAAAACTACTAGCTTATCCAACTCTGTTGTATGTGAATTTGGGGGGGGCGGGTTTTTGCTATAGGGCGTGTGCACTCGCCAGAACGACAGACAGAGAGAGACGGAAAGCGAGAAATGCCCCCAGAAGGGGAATGGCCACACCGCAATCCCTTCTCCATTCTCTTCTCTGGATCTTGGGCACACACGCACAAGTGCCTGGCGTGAGTTTAAGCCACTGGGTCTGGGACTCAAACCACAGTTGACTACATGGGAGTCCAGCGACATAGCCATTACGCCAACTTCTGGTCCCAACAATATGTGAATTTCTAAAGGAATTGTTTTTGTATGTGCTTGTTTTGAGGAGGAAGACTTTTTCTAGAGTGTTAGTATCTTAAAAATTGTATTATTTTATATTTGTTATCTTTTTCACCTTTTTGAAAGTTAATTTGTTGTTTCCATGAGAAAGAGAGAGGCAGTGAGAGAAAGACAAGCAACCTCAACAGAGTCTTCATGCTGCAATCCATCTCTAGCTTTTAAAATCATTCTGGTGTTATTACCACGAACCAAATGTACTAGAGGACAAATGGATTCATTCTTTAATTACTGCTTAAATCAGCTGAAATCAGAATGACCATATTTTGTTCTTTGTTGTTCAATTTCTAAGTGGTTTATGGTGAATTATCACAATGCAAACAGATTTATTCATTACTATTTCTTGATCACCTACTCATATCTTAGTTTGTCTCTATCCTTTCTTCCTTTTACATTTAGTTTATTTTCTTCTGCATGCCAAGTATGATTTTAGGCATTTGAGATCCAGCTATGGACCTGGGGGAATAAGATCCCTTTGCTCAAAGGGCTCACAGAAAGAGAAACCTACAGTTGTGTTCTAAGTACTATGAAGAGAGTAATTTGCATGTTGTGATAATGAGCAACATGAGAGGTCCCATTTAGATAGAGGAGGTTGAGAAACCATCTCAGAAGGTAATCGTAAAGATTTAAGATGAGGGGGCTGGCAGGCGGTGGGGTGGTTGAAGCACTGGACTCTCACATTGCTAAACACGGTTCGAGTCACAGACCTGGCTGCTTACTTTCTTACTTTCTCTTGTCAAGTCAAAAAACAATTATAATAATAAATTAAAATTGTTTTTTAAAAAGATAGAAGGTAAAAAGTAGAGAATTAGGAAGAACCATGCGAAGAAATGAGAGAAGAGCAAATACAAAGTTCCTGAAGCAGTTAAAAACTTGAAGGGTCCAGAAACAGATGGGGCTGGTACAAATTGAGGATGGGGGAAGTTGGTATGAAATGAGATTAGAGATGCAAGGAACAGTGTAATTATTTAGTGCCTTATATAAATACAAGAAGGCTTTTTTTTTTCCCCTAAATAAAACAGGTATTGAAAGGTTTAATGTCAGGTCTTTTTTTTTTATAGATTTAACGTTTTTTTAAAAGAATTATTTTATTTAATTAATGTTATTTGTTATTATTATTTTTAATTATATAGAGATACAGAGAGAGAGGGAAAGTGAGAAAGCAAGCCACCAAGTCCAGAACTCAAATCATGGTCAGTCATGTGGGAGTCCAGTGCCTCAACCATCATGCCACCTGCTGGCCACATAGATTTAAGTTTTGAAAATACCACTCTTAGTCTAGGTGTACATTTTCCGAGTGGTTAATTTTGACAATATTCCTATGTGTTGCATTATTCAAAGTCTGTATGTACATGGTTTTGTTGTTACTGTTTTTATTTTAGGCAGAGTCTTGCTGTGTCACTGTCCTCCCCAGTGGGAAGACACACACTACTGCACCCAACTTTTAGGGTGGACCAGTAATCGAACCCAGGTCTCCCATGTGGCTTCACCCTATTAAGTATTAGTGTGAACCAGCACTTGGTACCAAGATTGGGCCTTCAAAATGAGTAATTCACTTACATTGATTAATTTTATTCATAATTTTGTGTGTGTGTGTGTGTGTATGTGTGTGTTTGCATGCACACGCACGTGCGTGTATATATGGACACGTGAGCGAAAGTATTTCAGAGACAAGCATCCTCAACAGGGTCTCATTATGGCACGATCCCCCCCCCCCACACACACACACACACATACACTCCTCTAGCTCTTCAGAATCCTGGTTGTATGCTTGCACACCAGCTATGTTTTCAAACAGACACAGGGATCTGAACCCATGGCTGACCACATGGCTTCCAGCACTGCAGTTAAGTGTGCTACTGACTGTACCACCAGGTTGGGGCTACTGGTGATTTTTTTCTGGCAGAGCTGAGCATGTGGTTAGAACTAGAAAATTTTTCTCACCTAGGACTATTGCAGTTATGCTTGGGATTAAAACCTTGGTAGCTCTCTTGGCATATTAGAATGAAACTGAAATTTATTTTTTATTTTTTGAATTCTATTCCCCACCCCTCCTTCCCTTTGCCACCTTTTCCTTTCTTCCTACTCCCTTCTCCTTGTCCTCTCCCTCTCCCCTACTCTAGAGGATTCTGATACATAGCTGGACTTGAGAACCAATGTTCTGGCTCTCCGGAACCTATTTCAATCCTTAGATAATAATTGTAGACAATTTACCAAATGTTTCAGCCTTTGTTTCCATGTTTGTAAGTGACCAAAATTACATTTTAAAGAAAATAGTGTCCTTGCTTATGGCTACCCTGTGGAAATGGATTAGCCCTCTGGTGTGAGCTGGTGTTATTGTTGGAGGCCTCAATTTTCACAAGTGGATACTGCCCTAAGATTTACTGATCTATCCAGTAATCATCAAGTCCTGTCAGTTTTACCTTCATCATCTTGCTATTCCTGTTGTTGCGTCACTTTGTACTAATTTGGACTATTTGGCCTGTCTCAAGTCATCTCCTTCATATGTGTTCCACTCCCAACCTGTTCTCCACAGGGCAAGCAAAATATGGCTATTCTGTATTACCATTTAAGAATAGAACTATTGGCATTTATATTAAGCAGGCATTTTTTTTTTTAAGCAGGCATTTTTTGATCACCTACTAGGTGACAGATAATAAGCTAAGCACGGGGAACACAAGTGTAAATAAGGGTTCTACCTTGTAGCTCATAGTTGTACATGGGGAGAAAAAAAGACAACTTTACTTTTGTTTTTCTAGAGGTTTTTGCCTTAGGGCATGTGCACTTGCCAGAGAGAGACAGACACAATGAGAAGTAAAGTGAGAAATCACCCCCCAAGAGGACCTGGGCACGCACATCACAGTCCCTTCTCCATTCTCCTCCTGGGATTTTGGGCGAGCACGCACATATGCCTGTTGTGATTTTGAAGCTACCAAATCTGAGACTCAAACTACAGTTGGCCATGTGGGAGTCCAGTGACATAACCACTACACCATCTGCTGGTTCTGACAATTTACTTTTTGATTAGTGCTAATTACGGTAATAAAGTATCTTTTAAAAATATAAACCCCTTGGGCCAACAGGTGGTGTAGAGAGGTTAAGGCAACTGGATACCACATGGCCAGGTGCATGGTTTGAGTCCCAGACCTGGTGGCTTGAAAATCGTGCCATATTGGGTGCATGTGCATTAAGTACCCAAGATCCCCAGAGGAGAATGGAGGAAAAGGGACTGTGATGTGGCTGTCCTCTCAAGGGGTGATTCTCACTTTCCGTCTCTGATGACAACATGCACCCCCCAAAAAAAATTAACTCTAATGGGCTTTCTTCCTTTCTTAAAATGTCTTGTTTCTATTTGCCGTCAGGGTTAGGTTTGTACTTAGCCTAAATCACAGACTCCTTTATGATACACTCCAGCTCAGTTCTCTGGTCCCCTTCTTGGTATCTACACTCACCTTGCCTCCTGTTCTTTGTTTCATGACCACTAGATAGCACATGTTCATAGACAGCATACTCTTCTTTGTTTTATTTTTAAAGAATTGCTTATTTTGGGACCAGTAAATGGCATAATAGTTATGTCACTGGATTCACACGAAGTCAGCTGTGGTTCAGCTCACCCCAGGTGCTTGTGTATACAGGTCGAAGATCCTGGGAGGAGAATGGAGAAGAAGGGATTGCAGTGTGGCCATAAGGGGGTAGGGGAGTGGTTTCTTGCTTTCTGTCTCTCTGGTGAGCACATGCATCCAATAGCAAAATTCTTTCTTTAAAAAATAAAAATAAGGGGCCGGCAGGTGGCATGGTAGTAAAAGGCACTGGAATCCCACATGGCCAACCACAGTTCAAATCCTAGACCTGGATCTGTAGCTTGCTTTCTTACTTTCCCTCTCTCTTTCTTTGTCTCTCTCTGATCAAACTGGAAAATAATAATAGTAATAAATAAAGTTAAATAAAATAATGATTTTAAAATAAAATATAATAAAAATAAATTTATTTCTTCTTGTTCTTCAGTTTGACCAGAGAGAGAGAAAGAGAGCGAGCGAGTGAGAAAGCGAGCCCCCAGGTCCAGGACTTGAACTGCTGTCACCTATATAGGAGTCCAGTGCTTTAACCAACATGCTATCTATTGGCCTCAGCATACTGTTCTTTTTCCTTTGAGTTTTTGCGCATGTTATTCTCCTATCCAGATCCCCCATCTCTCCCACCTTCAGAATCTAACTAACTTGTGCTCATTTCTAAGATTTTTAGCTGTAGATTATTGTCTCCCAGAATTCTCTTAATTCCTCAAACTCAGGATAGGAATTTAAGCATATGGCTCTTCCCTTCATTTTCCATTCTTCCCTTCCCAATTCAAGGTATTATCTAGCAGTATAACCTTAACTCTCCTTGACAGAACCTGTGAAAAACTTAGCTGAGATATATAAACTTTATTCAGGATTTCTTAAAAAGCATTCAGTCTTGAGACTGGCAAGTGGCATGGTAGTTAAGGGTGCTGATTTCCCACGTCGTCGATTGTGGTTCAAATCCCGGACCCAGCAGCTTGCTTTCTCACTTTCTTTCTCACTCTGTCCCTCTCTGGTCAAACTAAAATAAATAAATAAAAAAAATTAAATGATTCTTTAAAAAATACTCAGTAATCAAGTAATCGTTTAAAAAAAGAGAAACATTTGGTCTCTCTCCTTAAAAATCTTAAAACTGTTCCAAAAATCTCACATCAGAACTTTTTGGTATATTGTCTTCACATAGAATTTATTTTGCCTCACTTTAAAAAATATATTTATGAGACCAGCAGTTAGTATAATGACTGTCACTGGACTCCCATGTAGTCGACTGCGGTTCGAGTCCTGGACCCAGTGACTTAAACTCACGCTGGGCACACGTGCGTGCATGCCCAAGATCCCGAGAGGAGCATAGAAGAGAAGGGATTGCGATGTGACCATCCCCCCTGGGGGGGTGATTTCTTGCTTCCTGTCTGTCTGTCTGTCTCTCTCTGCCTTTCTAGTGAGCGTACACACCCTATAACAAAAACTTCCCCCCCCCAAAAAATATATATATTTACATTTTATCTTACCTTAGAGATTATTCTGTATTTTGTAAGCCATGAAAAGTTCTTCTAAGAATAAGGAAGATAACTATTTAAATTACCACATTATTAAATATTCTTAGAAAACACTAATTTTATCCATTATGTAGAAAATCCGTAGCTTATTTAACCATTCTATTGTTCATTAACTGTTCTAGCTTATTTACTATAGTTAATTACTGTAATTTGAAATAGACTTAACATATAATTATTGTTTATGATTCATTAATGTGGATTATTTGATTAAAACTGCCATTTGCAATGTGATTTTCAAATTGGATTGTTTTTGAAATAAAATTGTTTTGTGTCAGATACTGTAAAATCTTAAATTGTCGCTCTTATAATTACCTAAATATACTGTCTTTGATGTATCATTTCAAGATCTGAAGAAACTTTAACTCTTATATTTTAACTATAGTATTACAATTTTATGCTGCTTAGAAAAAGGAATTTATTAGTATTGTGTCTAATATATAATAACAAAATTCAGCATATCTATGATTTGGGGTTATTTCTGAATAACTTTTGGCAGCAAGACTGTGAACACAAGGGGTTTAGTAGACTCTCCATATGTAAGCTCTGTATTTAACACTAACTGAAAATTATGTTTGGACAATGATCTGTCACACCACCAGAGCTTTATGGTTTGCTGTCGAAACTCAGTCTTTTATAACAGGAATACTTTCTCATATCTGTAGTCATTCGAGGAAGAAAACATAGATTGAGCCTTCATCATTTGCCAGATGCTAAATGATACACTGGTGATTTGGAGATCTTACAACCTGATCCCTGTTCTATAGTAATTATGTGTTTACTTGTTTTGTTTCTTAAATTCTGTTGACTCTGTTTGCTACATCTGCTATTATTCTATTCTCTTCTAACCATTATATCAGATAGGTATAATGAAAAGAATAGTGAATTGAGAACCAGAAGACTTCATCTCTCTTTTATCTGGGGCTGCCACTCATCCTTCTGCAACTTTAGCAGAATTTAGAACTTCTCTTTACCTCATCTGAAAATTAGAGAATTGGACCACTTGATCTAAAGACCTCATTTAGCTCCAAAATTTGGACAATTTAGCCTCACTCCCTCTGTAAAACTAATTTATGAGGACTTTGTGAGTTATTTCTGTAGGGTCTGATATATCTATAACTGTATTTTCATGAAAACCTTAAAGGCAGTATCTTATTTTCGTTTTGGCCCTGAGGTTATACTTGCTGGGCTTACTGAAATTGTTTTGGTTTTTCTTTGTTTTTTTGGGTTTTTTTAGGGTTTTTTTGAGAGGTTTTCGCTATAGGGCGCGTGCGCTCGCCAGAGAGACAGAGAGAGACATAGAGACAGAAAGCGAGAAATCACCCCCCGGGGGGATGGTCACGCCACAATCCCTTCTCCTCCATTCTCCTCTCAGGATCTTGGGCGCACACACACACATGTGCCTGGCATGAGTTCTTAGCCACCGGGTCCAGGACATGAACCGCGGTCAACTACGTGGGAATCCAGCGACATAGCCATTATACTAACTGCTGGTTCCCTGAAATTTTTTTTTTTTTAAAGTCAGTGTAATAGAAAGTTTTTATGTTTCTGAACCTATTAGACGTTTACCAATTAACTGAGTAGGCCAAGTCAGCAGTACAGGGAAGAACCCGAAGCTAATGACTTGGTGATATTAGCATAAATTAGTTACCAAGCAAGGAAACAGTAGTGCTTATTTTCAGTGTAACTAGATTTCATTGCTTTCTGCTTAATATCTTTTATATTCGCTATGCTGTTATTATATAATCATGCTTATAAAATATGTTTTATATTTTTAATATAAAACTTAGGTTGCTTGGTAGTAAATATGAATAAAATAAGTATGTAAAAACAAACACCCAAGAACACTAAAAACCATTTTGAAAATGAAAGATAATAATACAGTACTAGCACTACCAAATATTTATAAAACTACAGTTTGATACAGATAAATGGAATAGAACAGAATAGACAGTAAAAATAAACTCCAAGTACATAGAAGAATTTTCTCTATGGTAAAGTTGGCATTTCCAGTCAGAAATGGAAAATAGATTATATAATAAATGGCATTAATACATCATTTACAAGCTGACCTGACAAATAATAATTATAATTATAGTAAGGAAAATCTAGATCCTATTTGACTTGTGCAAATCAAAGAAAATTCTTGGTTGACTTCTATGTCATATTTAAGAAATAAAATCAGGCCCAGCCTTGACAGTATAAATTAGTTTAATTTTTTTTAAAAGAAACTATTAAATTGAAAAGATAGTCTTATTTTCTTCTTGGGAAGAAATTTGATACAGGAGACTATTAATAAATGTATGACATGTGCGAATAAAAGTGTATTTCTTAGTTTTGACTTTTAGTCTTTTTGGTTTTTTTTTATGGGTTACCAGTAACTCTATTGGTTATTAAGATGTTATTTATATAGTAATGCATACCTTAGCCAGACAGAGATAGAGAGAGGGAAAGTGAAAAATCACCCCTGGTGGGGGTGGCCACTCAGTTCTTTCTCCTCTGTTCTCTTCCTAGAATTTTGGGCACTCAAGCACACGCACCTGGTGTGGTTTTCAAGCTGCCAGGTCCGGTGCTCTAGTTGACCATGTAGGAGTCCAGGACCTTAACCAGTAAGCCACCTGCTGGCTTAGTTAATGAATTTCCTAGAAATATAGAATATTATTTTAGAGAGTTCATTCTGCTCAGGAAAACAAAGTGGCATATCTTACCACATAATTTAAATGTTTTTTTTCTAGTGAAAAAAATTGTATGTCATAAAAGTAATTCTTACCTAAATAAACCTGTGTTTCACTTTTTGTTGGACTTTTGTTTTTTTCATGGCAAGATTTGACTATTTTACCTCTGCTATTAAATTAGTGCTGACCTAAATAATAAACTGGTTAATTAAAGCTTCCTTTTTCCTACCGCATGTAAAAGTGATTATATCCTGTACCTCTTCCTACCTCTTTACTTCCTCTAGCTCCACTACTAGCTCCATTCTAGTAGTTGGCATTCATTTATTCTTTCAACAAATGGTTGATTATTATATGCCAGGCACTGTTCTCAGCACCGGGAATAAAATAATAAAAACAAATTGTACCCTTTTGGAGCATACATTCTAGAGCAAGAAGAAGGCAATAAACGATTCTTTACTATTTGATTAAAACATGGGGCCCAGCAGATGGTGTAATGGGTATGTCACTGAATTCCCATGTAGTCAAGTATGGTTTGAGTCCCAGATCTGGCAGCTTAAAACTCATGTCAGATGCGTTTGCATGCATGCCGAAAATCCCCATATCTCCCCTGGGGCATGATTTCTCGCTTTCTTTCTGTCTTCTGGTGAGTACATGCACCCTATAGCAAAAATATCTCTTTAAAAAAATGGAATTTGTTGGAATTTGTTGGAATATGAATATTGTATAGAGTAGGATAAGGATATGTCATTTAAAAAAAAAATCTTCTCTATAACTTGAGATTTGTTTTTCTCCCCCTTTCAATTTATAGTTCCAATGACGGGATTCACACAGAGAGCTACTATTGATCCAGAACTGAATGAAATACATGTTTTATCTGGACTCAGCAAAGACAAAGAGAAAAGGGAAGAGAATGTCAGAAATTCATTCTGGATTTACGACATTGTGAGGAATAGTTGGTAAGCAACTCTTGTTTGCTGCAATCCCAGTGTAACATTTATTAGAGTTTTCTGATTTATTCAGAAGAAGAGAGATGGGAGGGTTCTGTTAAGTTGTGACTTATAGATTATAGATGCACACATCTGTAATGGTGTTCAGTGAATGGATTTTTTTAAAAGAATTATTTTACTTAACTTTATTTATTTATTTAAACTTGACCAGAGAGGGAGAGAGCAAGAGAAGAGAGAAGGAAAGTGAGAAAGCAAGCTGCCAGGTCCGGGACTTGAACCACGGTTGGCCATGTGGGAGTCCAGTGCCCTTAACCACCATGCCACTTGCTAGCCCCAGTGAATGGATTTTACCTCTTTGTTTTTCAGCTAGGAGATGTGTTTTTGTCTGGGAGTCAAGAGAGTTGTATTTTAGCTTAGATTTTACGTCCAAGTAGACATGAACTTGAGAACAGTGCTTTCTCAGTGTCTGTGCGTCTTAGTAAAATGGAAGAGATTTACTTAGCATTTTTTCCCCTCCTTTGTTTTATTTTTTTATTTTCTCACATTTAGTCACTGTACATCTTTCAGTACACAAAATTAATTTCCCAGGATAAATATACTGTAAATAGTAAAAAAAAATTACCATACACATCATCAGCAGATAATTTTTCATTTTTGTGTTTACTAAATATTTTGCTTCCTTTTTTTTTTAAGTTTATTCATGTAATTTTTTAAAAAAGAAAAGAACAAAGGAAAACATACTAGGTTTTTTTTTTTTTTTTTGAGAGGTTTTTGCTATAGGACGCGTGCGCTCGTCAGACAGAGAGAGACAGAGAGCTAGAAAGCGAGAAATCACCCCCCCAGGGGGGATAGCCATGCCACAATCCCTTCTCCTCCATTCTCCTCTCAGGATCTTGGGCATGCACGCACACGTGCCCAAAGTGAGTTTTAAGCCACCGGGTCCGAGATGCGAACTGTGGTCGACTATGTCGGAATCCAGCGACATAGCCATTATGCTAACTGCTGGTCCCAATATTTTGCTTCCTTTTTTCCCTTGCTTTCCGTCCTCTTGCTCCACTTACGTAACGTTTTCTAAACTGGACCTTCTGTCACAGAGGACCTCACAGAACCTGTGCAGTACATTTTGCTTTGGGAAGCACTGACCCATAATATCTAGCTCTAACATACTGGATTGCTATGCAAGTGATTAGTCTACAAAACAGACACTTCAGAGAATATCTTCCATTCAGTAATGGAGGGTAATGCTTAGCAACTAAGAAATTTATTAGTTTTTAAATAGGACATTTGTTTGTGGTCAAAATGTGTAGCTTTTCTGTTTTCTTTGTTTGTTTGTTTGTTTTTTGAGGGTTTTTTGCTATAGGGCGCATGCCCTCACCAGACAGAGAGAGACAGAGAAACAGAAAATGAGAAATCACCCCCCCAGGGGGGGTGGCCACGCCGCAGTCCCTTCTCCTCCATTCTCCTCTCGAGATCTTGGGCACACATGCACACGTGCCCAGCGTGAGTTTTAAGCTACCAGGTCCAGGACATGAACCGCAGTTGACTACATGGGAGTCCAGTGACAGCCATTACGCTAACTGCTGGTCCCAAAATGTGTAGCTTTAAGTATGGTCAAAAGATAGAATCTCTTTCAGCTTTTAGTTTGAACCTTCATGTGTGTTTCTATTTCATAACAAGGTAGCATGTTCTTTTTTGAGAGATTTTTGCTATAGAGCACATGTGCTTGCCAGAGAGAGAGAGAAAGAGAGACAAAGCAAGAAATCACCCCTCTCCCCTCAGAGGGGATGGCTACACTGCAGTCCCTTCACCTCCATTCTTCTTTCGGGATTTTGAGTATATACGCACATGTACCTGGTGTGAGTTTTAGGCTGCTGGGCCCAGGACCTGAACTGTGGTGGACGATATGGTTGACCTCCACTGATGTAACCATTACGCCATCTGCTAGTGTCATAGTAGGATGTTCTTAAGTGAGATAAACATTAAAGAAGTTTAGAGTTCACTGTTAACAAATTTCAGTTATTTTATGAGGGTGATCAAGATTTCACGATTGGGTATGAACATTAAAAATTATTTTTCTATTGGTAATTGGACATGCCGTTAATTTGCTCACTATAGATATATTTCTTTACTGCTAATTTTCTAGGGTAGAATGCCTTAAAAGCAATGTTTTACAGGTCTTGTGTCTATAAGAATGATCAAGCTGCAAAGGATAATCCAAGTAAAAGTCTTCAGGAGGAAGAACCATGTCCAAGATTTGCTCATCAGCTTGTATATGATGAGTTACATAAGGTACGCTAACCACACTGGCCTGTGAACTTTCCTTGCCCTACAGTCTGAAAGGGTACCAATTTGTTTATGAAAATTTTTAAACAGATCGAAATAAAAAGTTCTAATATATAGCAGATCTATTCATAGAATGTAGCAGACATTAAATGTCACAATCTCCCTAAAATTTCTTAAGAAAATGCACATTCTTGCCTAGTCAGTAAGTACGCTTTTTCTTCGCTGCATAGATCAGATGCATAGCTGGCCCCGTTTCTTTTTTGGGAGTGGTGTTTACTTTGGAGCACATGCGCTCGCAGGAGAAAGAGAGGCAGTGAGAATGAAAGTGAGAAGTCACCCCCAGGGGGATGGCCATATTGAAATCCCCTCTCCAGTCTCCTTTCAGGATCTCAGGCACATACTCACATGCACTCAGTGTTTCAAGCCAGGCCACCAGGTTCGGGACTTGAACTGTGTGGTCGGCCATTTGGGAATTCAGTGATATAACTACTACTTCACCTGCTGGCCCCAGCTTTGTTATTTCTACAGTGGGAATAGCCGAGTAAAAAATACACAGTTTGCAGCATTTTGGTACCTCGTCCCCTGATACAGAAAGAAGCAGGTACATTATATAGCTTCCTGGTTTTAGCTTTCCCCAGTGTAAGATCTTCATTTTTCCTGTGTACGAGCGACATCCCTTTTCTGTCAGCCTTGTGAAAAGAGTTCTGCATTCTGAAGTTTTGGTGTCCCTAAGTGTTTAGAGGAGTTTCTTTAACTATTTCTCCCTTAAACTTAACATGGATTCAGGTTACATAGTATGCTGTTGATGGAGCCTGATTCTTTCTGTTTAGGTCGTAGATGATTATATAAATTTTATGCTGTATGGTTTGAGACCTCTAGCTAAAAGATGACTGGGAGCGAATTAAAGCCCATTTTCTTAGAGTCTCCCAATTTATGGAATGAATTAATTTCTATCTATAGGCTAGAAATAATATATTTTTACTAACACTTTATTGAATATAATTTTTTTTCAAAATTTTAGAAAATGCTTTAAAGTTTTGTGTAAGTAGAGGATAACATTGAAACACCAAGTAAAGTAAAAGTGGAGTCATTATCACATTATTCTTTTATTTCTTCTTTAGTATTAATTGAATAATCTAATAACTTTTTTTTTTTCATTTTGCTATGTAGCGTGTGCACTCACCAGAGAAAGATGGGGATGGGGGTGGGGGGGCAAGTGAGAAATCACCCCCCAGGGGGAATGGTCATGGTGCAATTCCTTTCCCATTCCCCTCTTAGGATTTTGGGTACATGTGTACACACACATGCAGCCTGACTTTCAAGCTACTAGGTCTGTAACTCGAACCATTCAGTCAGCCGTGTGGGATCCAGCTGCCTTAACCTCCACACTGCCTGCTGGCCCTGCCAAGAGTTTTATGTGCCACTTAACATTTAGCATTTGGGTTAAAGCAAAATTAAGATGATAAAAATTGTGAATGTTTCTAGTTTATGTTGACCTTTAGTGATTCAGTTCAACCTGTATGTCAAAGCATGTTAGAAGATATCTTTTTTTGTTATGATCAACATTTGATTAATATGATAATCTTTATTTTTTATTCTCCTCAGCAAATTATCTTGGATTAGCTTCTTCCAGTAGGAAGAAGCAATACCTTTTTTCCGTGTTTTCCACTATCATTGTGGTAACATAGCTCACTTTAGTATAAAACACAATTTTAAGGATGTAGTCATAGTGCTTTAAAGTAAAATGGAAACTAAATCTAGAGAAGACTTAGGTCAAAATGCAGTATTTTTTTTTTAATATGAATAAGGCTAAAGAAGTTTCCTTATATGCATTGCTTCCAAAGAAAGAAATACTATGTGGACCAGCAGTTAGCGTAATGGCTATGTTGCTGGACTCCCATGAAATCAGTTTACCACAGTTCGCGTCCCGGACTCGGCTTAAAACTCATGCCGGGCGCATGTGCGTGCATGCCCAAGATCCTGAGAGGAGAGTGGAGGAGAAGGGATTGTGGCATGGCCATCCCCCCAGGGGGTGATTTCTCGCTTTCTGTCACTCTCTTTCTGGCGAGCGCACGCGCCCTACAGCAAAAACCTCTCCAAAAGAAAGAAAGAAAGCAAGAAATACTGTGATTTTTGTCATTTCTTTAGTTTGCATGCATTAAAAAAATCTGATTAATTTTTAAAATTTTATTTTAGGTTCATTATTTATTTGGTGGGAATCCAGGAAAATCTTGTTCTCCAAAGATGAGATTAGATGATTTTTGGTCACTGAAGTTGTGTAGACCTTCAAAAGATTACTTACTGAGGCATTGCAAGTACCTCATAAGAAAACACAGGTATAAAACTAATCCATTGAAAACTTTTAGTTCACATTGTCAGCTATTGTTGGTATTATCTAGATTTGGAGATACAACTTTCTTTTTGCAAATATAATTATGCAAATACTGTGAAGATGATATATTTTGTAAATGTCTGGTTCTACATATTTTCACTTTCTTCTTTCTAAGGAAGATATAACATAAAGATAGATACTGATGCTGAAAGTTTATAAATACATAGCAAATGTAAATTTGCAAATAGTAAATTAATAAAATAAATGTTTTCAATGAAGGTGAGATGCTTACTTTGTAGTAACTCAAGCCTAAGCACTGTAAGTTAGACTGCAGAGCTCAGTACTTAACCACCATGTGCGTATATACATGTGCAAGCATATGTAAATATATAAGTGTACATGTAAGCGTGTATGTACATGTGTGTATTCATACAAGTGTTTTTTGTGTTTTTATATACTCCATACATGTGTGTGCATTTATATATTTATGTTTTATCATGTATTATATAATTTATATATTTGTGTCTTATATTTTATAGAATGTAAACACAAACATTTCTGTGTATGTGTAAATTAGATTTGTGTTTCTTTTCTTTCATAAATTGTGCTTGAGAGGTAAATTAATGCAGAAACTAATTTGGGGCATTGCTGTAAACTACTAGTGGATTTCCTATAGAATTGCATGGTGAAAGAACTGAATTTTCACATTGTCTGGGTGGTAAGGGATTAACTGTTTTATTAATGAGATTTAAGCTTCTGGAATCTTCAGTTAATGCTTACAGGGCTAAAATTGCATTCCTTAATAGTTTACTTAATGTCAAATTGTTTTTTAAAAGATGAGACAAATCTGGAGAACTTATAATGTTGGTTCTTTTTCTGCTTCAGATATAACAACCAGTTGATTTTACAGTCCAAACATATCTTAGATAAAGAAGAGGGAAAATATGGGACTAGCAGTTGATGTAATGGCTATGTTGCTGGACTCCCATGTAGTTGACTGCAGTTTGAGTCCCAGACCCTGTGGCTTAAACTAATTCCGGGTGCATATGTGTGCATGCCTGAGATTCCAAGAGGAGAATGAAGAAGAAGGGATTGTGGCATGGCCATCCCCTCAGGGGGTGATTTCTTGTGTTCTGTCTGTCTCTCTGTCTTTCTGGCGAGTGCACATGCCTCATAGCAAAAAATAACTCTCCAAAAAAAAAAAAAAAAAGGAAAGAAAGAAAAGAGGGAGAATATAACTTCTAGAAAATTAATCTCTAATGGATTTGATAGGATGATAGATGTATATTGGTTAGGTTATTTCATATTTTAAAGGATAAAGACAGGGTTAGAATACCTCAGTTGTAAGAGGATTAATTGTGAGACTATCTTAAGGATTAAGGCATTTTCTCAGCATTCAAAGTGTGAGGCCAAATGGAGAATTGTGTAGGATACCGGCGTAATTCTAGTAGCCAGGAGCTACTGTAGTGACTTCTTATATCTCTCTTTTTCCACTTCTTTCTCCTGTCTACTTTTCTTGTCCTGCTGACTACTCCTTACTTTGTTTTCCCTCAACCATGCGGCCCAGATAAATAGATAGATAGACAGAGAGACAGACAGATAGCTAGAATTAGACTACCATCTCATAGTCTCTATTTACTGCCTTCTCCATTCATGTCTGCCCTTTATGTGACCTTGTGTATCTCATGTTCAGATTCCCTAAAAGATTGTTTCTTCTTGGGAAGGGATCCCTAGAGAGCCTGTCTCTGATGGGAAGAATTCTGCCAAGCTACCTTATAAAGCCCTGATCAAGCATGAAATGATTGCCTTTGGCTCAGGTGTCCACACCCTGGTCTAATTTCTTGTGGACAGCGTGGCAGAGTAACGTGACTTCTGCCTAAAGGCTCTCATCTGAGAGTTAGGAGCCTATCTGTCACTCTCAAGGTTCTACGTCTGGTACAAGAGAACTTTAAAGTTTTGCTAGTCTTTGCCCCTGCCTAGAATAAAGATACCCTTGTCACTGAGCTCTAAAGCTACTAAATGTAAATACCATTGTGAAAGGCTCTTCACCATTTTTCTTACCCAAAGGAAATTGAGTCTTCTTTTCTTTGTATAATGTTTTTAAAATCATAACAATTTATTAGAAATAAATCTGCATATAATTATGCTATATGGGAAGGACATTGTCTTATTTAAATAGTCCCAAACAAATAATTAATTATTTAACAGACCTCATTGTTTTTTTTTTTCAGCATTGGAATCAGATTTGTGTTTGATTCTGCTTCTGCTACTTACTAGCTCTTATCTTGGCCAAATTTGGTTGTGGGACCTCAGCTTCTCATGTTTTTTAAAAGAATAATGATAAAGTGAATCATTATGAGTTTATTGTGAGGATAAATTAAATGATACATGTAAAAAGTACTTGATACAATATTTAGCACAATACAAAGGCTTGATAAGTAATTGCTGCAATTGTTTATTATTGTTATTACTGGCCGGACATGGACAGAGTCTCATTAAAAATGTTTTATCAGTGTCATTGATGCCCATTACAAGAGACTGTACTCATTTTGGTTTCTAAAGTATCTGTCTGCTGAATACCACCAGTAGGGAATATGTTATAAAAATCTAAGCAAATATTTTATCTCCATGTATTTTTGATGAAACACGTCAGACTCTTTTGCAGTTCTATTATGTAAAATGTTTAGCATAGTCACACTCTATTTTGTGATTTGATCCTAACTTGTAGTTTTAAGAGAAGGGTGAGGAAGCTCATATTCATTCTCTAGCCTCATCACTTCCTGTGATCACCTCATACTGCCATTACATCTCCAGGAGCTCCATATCTACACTGTCTATATGCAGTATTCTTAGTTCTGGATGGTTTTCTGACATATTCAGAGTAACTTTTTATACAGTGTATTCCACTTCAGGTCTGTAAGACACTTCTGATTTTTCTTGTAACTCTAGACAACTGTTATTCTTGCTTATGTTTTCTAGGTTTGAAGAAAAGGCCCAAATGGATCCCCTTAGTGCTCTGAAATATTTACAAAACGATCTTTATATAACTGTGGATCACTCAGACCCAGAAGAGACAAAAGAGGTAAAGAAAGGTGGAAATGAATTTCAGAAATTGAGTATTTCTTTTTTCAAAAAGTCTTTCAAACTTATATTTGCTGATTTTGTTTTTGAGTGTTTAATGAAAGGCAAAGAAAAATATGGTGACACTGATACTATTTTTTTGAGAGATTTTTGCCATAGGGTGTGTGCACTTGTAGGAGAAACAGAGAGAAACAGATAGAAAGCAAGAAATCGCCCCTTGGGAGTTGGCCATGCCACATTCCCTTCTCCTTTGTTCTCCTCTTGGGATTTTGAGGACGCACACACATGTGCCTGGCGTGAGTTTGAAGCTACCAGGTCCAGGACTCGAATTGTGGTCGGCATGTGGGAGTCCAGTGATATAACCATTATGCCATATTCTGGTCCTGACACTAATGCTCTTAAAAATGAAATAAAAATGGAGTAGGTATATTTTCATGTGATAATATAAGATTCAAGTCACCAAAAAGACTCTTGATCTATTCAGAAAAGAATTCTCAGATGTAAAGTTTTAACTTACACATGAATTTCATGTTCGGGGAAGGGAACACATTTTTGCATCTATAATGTATGTTTCTTTTACATAGGGTTATGTAAAGGTTCACTATAAACTTTTTTGTTGGTATTAGAGGTCTATCAAGGGGCCAGCAGGTGGCTTTGTGGTTAAGGGTGCTGGACTCCCACATGGCCGACTGCGGTTTGAGTCCCAGACCTGGCAGCTTACTTGCTCATGTGCTCTTCCCTCCCCACCCTACCCCCGTCCCTTTCTGGTCAGAGTAAAATAAATAAATAAAGTTAATTAAAATAATTACTTAAATTTATTTTTAATTAAAAAAGGTATATGAAGAGAGGAAAGACAATTTCCCTTTTTTATAGAAAGTGAAGAGAGGTTGGTGGAAGTAACTTCTTGCTGCCTTAGCATTTAATTATAAAATGTGACTGTATAACTTGGCCACAGTGTGCTATCTTTATTAGTAGTTCCCAAGCTTGAAAAATTAGTAGCTAATCATTACTTTTCAATGTTCTGTTATATAACACTGGATAGAAGCAACTATTTCTAAAGATTTCATATTCTTAAGGACATATTTGCATACCCCTAATGGGTAACTGAGCTTGCAGTGAGTTTCATAGTCTTATGGCCTCTTTTCACTAACTTCTGAGACTTGCATTTTTTCCATTTATCAGTGAACCCACACAGTTCAAACCTTTGTTGTTTGTATATCAGCTGTATTTAAAAGGATTAATGCAGCATGACCAAGTGCAGGTTTATCTTAGGAATACAAGATTGGTTTATCATTTGAAAATCAATCATGACATTTCACCACATTAACAGAATAAAAGGAGAAAAACTATAGCTTATCTCAATATGTAAAGACAAGCATCTAGCAAAATTCAAACCCATTTATAATAAAGATTCTTAACAAACTAGGAATAAAAAGAAACTTCCTAAATCCCATAAAGGGCTTCTATGAAAAACCTATAGTTAGGGCTGGTGGGTGGAGTGGTAAGGGCACTGGACTCACACATGGCCAACCGCTATTCAAGTCCTAGACCTGACAGCTTGCTTTCTCACTTTCCCTCCTTCCCTCCCTCCTTCTCACTCACTCATTCACTCACGCACTCTGTCCTTCTCTAGTCAGATTTAAAGAAAGGAAGTTAAATAAAATAATTCTAAAAAAAAAACAAAAAACCTACAGTTAGAATAATACTTAATTATGAAATACTAAGCCCTTTCCCCAAAAAATTATGATAAGGGAGGATGTAACTGTCAATAGCTCAGAAATCCTAGCTAGTGTAGTAAGGTAAGAAAAATAATAAAAATAGGGAACCAGCAGTTAGCTTAATGGCTATGTTGCTGGACTCCCACATAGTCGACCGTGGTTCACGTCCCGGACCCGGTGGCTTAAACTCACGCCAGGCGCATGTGCGTGCGTGCCCAAGATCCCGAGAGGAGAATGGAGGAGAAGGGATTGCGGTGTGACCATCTCCCCTGCGGGTGATTTCTCGCTTTCTGTCTTTCTGTCTCTCTCTGTCTGTCTGGTGAGCGCACACGCCCTATAGCGAAAAACTTCTCAAAAAATAAAAATAATATAAAAAAATAAAAATAGAAACGGCATATAGACTAGAAAGGCAGGAGTAAATTTGTTTAAATTTGGGAGGCAGCAGGTGGTTTAGTGACTAACATGCTGAACTCCCACATAGTCAACTGTAATTTGAGTCCTGGACTAGATGGCTTGAAAAATCACAGCAGGCGTGTGTGTGTGTGTGTGTGTGTGTGTGTGTGTGTGTGTGTGTCTACCCAAAATCCTGAGAGGAGAATGGAAATGAATGTGATGTGACCATCCCTCTTGGGGGTGGGGGTGATTTCTTACTTAACCTTTCTCTGTATATCTCTGGTCAGTGCACACGCCCTATGGCAAAAACCTTAACACACACACACACACATACACACACACACAGCTGTTTATATTTGTAGATGTTATGTACATTAGAAAACCCATGTAATCTACAAAATAATATGCTGATATGAGTGAATTTATCAAAATTACAGAATATAAGGTCAGTTGAAACAAAAGCTATTATTTCTGTATTAAGGAGCAATTAGAAAATGAAATTTTAGGGAACCAGCAGGTGGTTTGGTGGTTAAGGTTCTGGACATTCCCACATGACCAACCACGGTTTGAGACCTGGACCTGGTGCCTTGCTTTCTCACTTTCTCTCTCTCTGTCTCTTTTCTCTGTCTCACTCTGGTCAAATTAAAATAAATGAGTAAATAAATAAAATTAAATAAATAATTCTTTAAAAAAAAAAAAAACGAAAATGACGTTTTAAAACACTGTTAAAGGGGTTGGCAGGTGGCATAGTGGCTAAAGGTGCTGGATTCCCATGTGGCCGATTGTGGTTCGAGTCTCGGACCTAGTGGCTTGGTTTCTTGCTCCCTGCACCCCCATCTCTTTAGTCAAATTAAAAAATAATAATAACAAATGGAATTAAATAATAAAAATTTTAAAGAATAAAACAGTTTATATTAGGATAGAAAAATGTTAAATATGTAGTAAAATGTCTGAAATAGTAAAGAAATGATTAAGAGAGTTGGTTCCACATGGCCGACCATTGTATGACTCCCAGCCCCAGTAACTTGAAAACATGGTGTATATGCATGCATGCCCAAAGTCCTGACAATGGAGGAAAAGGGATTGCGGCATGACTACACCCCATTGGAGAGTGCTTTCTTCTTCTGTCTTTTTGGTGATGCACATAAAAAGGGCCAGCCAGGAGCATGGCCAACTGCACTGTTTGAGTTGTAGACCTGACGGCATGTGTGTATGTGTGTTCAAAATCCCAAGGGGAGAATGAAGGAGAAGGAATTACAGTGTGGCTATCCCCTTTGGTAGGTGCTTTTTCATGTTCCCTCTCTGGTCTCTGGTCAAACTAAAAAAAATAATAATAAATATAATTAAGTAAATTGGCAAGCTACAGACTAAACATGTGTATAAATACCTCCCACAGAGGGCTGATACACCAAATATATAAAAATGTATATACTTTTACTCTTCTTTTTCCCCCTATTTTCTAACTTGCTTTTTAAGATGGATACTTAGGGAGTTTTTTTTTTTTTTTATCTAATTTCTGACTTTCAAAGGGCTTTAAAATATTAGTGTGGTTAGAACCTGGAACTTTAAAGGCTATAAGCAGATGTGAAATATATTCCCGGGGGGGCCAGCAGGTGGTGTAGTGGTTAAAGGGGCTGGATTCCCACATGGCCGACTGCAATTCAAGTCCCAGACCTGATGACTTGCTTTCTCACTTTCCCTTTCTCTCTCTCTCTCTGGTCAAATTGAAAAATAATAATGATAGCAAATGGAACTAAATAAACAGATAAATATGTTTTGGGAACCAGCAGTTGGTGTAATGGCTATGTCACTGAACTCCCACGTAGTCGACCGCGGTTCGCGTCCCGGACCCGGTGGCTTAAAACTCACGTCCGGCGCGTGTGTGTGCATGCCCAAGATCCCGAGAGGAGAATGGAGGAGAAGGGATTGCGGCATGACCATCCCCCCTGGGGTGTGATTTCTCGCTTTCTGTCTCTCTGTCTCTGTCTGTCTGGCGAGCGCACGCGACCTATAGCGAAAATCTCTCCAAAAATAAATAAATAAATATGTTTTTAAAAAGAAATATATTCTGAGGAATCTGTGATAGCAACAACTCAAGCTTTGGGGAGTTCCAGGTGTCTGTATTGAGATTATATTTTATTTGTCTACTCATTCTTTTCTTTAGCTTGCCTTTTTTCCAGCATCCTCATTTAAGATAAATGTAAATAGTTCTCATACATTTTTGTTTTTTACCAGTTTGTTAAATTGTCAGGGTTGCAGTAGTTTTATCTTAGTCTGTTTTGCCATTGTTCAGTTACATTGTCATTTTTAAACTAACTTTAACTTGGGCTAGCTAAGAATCTAGTTGGCATTTCCATTGTTTCTGCTAAGAATGGACTTTTGAGTTTCAACAATATATTTTATAAAATTATAATTCCAGTCTAAGTTGTAGTTCAGGAATGGATTATCCATGCCTTTTTTTTTTTTTCCAATTTGATTTAAACAATGGAGATGACAAGTATTAATAACAGCATGGATTTTTTTTTTTTAGATGAGATTGCATGTATACTGAAAAGTCACTAACTGTGCCAACGACACCAATCTATCCGTAGCTGATAGAGTCCTAAATGACTGATTTTCTTTTTTATTTCAGTTTACTTGTTCCTTAATAAATACATACTTTAATAAATATTATGAATGAAATAATTCTAGGATTTGGTCCAGTATTTGAAAATCAGTAGAGAGAATTCAGAAGGAAAGTCAGCACATTCTTTGATCTAAATGTGTTGTTCTTGCCACTATTTGGTAAATAGACCTGTGCCACGTGTGTAGGAACACACAGCAGTTAGTAAGTGGTCAAAGTTACAGAAGTTAATTTTCTCCACTGTGCTTATCCAGCTGATTGGCTTCTACTTCTCTTACAGTTTCAGCTCCTTGCTTCAGCTCTGTTCAAATCTGGTTCCGATTTTACCGCTCTAGGTAAGTATTCCATCGTAGTTTGTTGCCCTAGCATTTGGGAAGTTGGATTTTGGTTTCTTTTAAAGAAAAGATCAAGTAAAATGTTGGTCCTAATAAATGGAGCAAGTTTCAAGGTAGCATGCAAAATTTCTAATAACCTGTTGCAAGATTACTTTCCAAGCATCCTTCACTAGTTTGTGGATATCAGTGTGCAGCTCTTGTTAAGAGTAGTTGCTGTGGTGTTATGCAGAGAGATGGCAAAAGAAGCATGATCAGAGTAAATTAATGTGTACAGCACTGCTTTAGATGAAGGCTTTTTACTGATATGCTTATAATAACAATTGTCGGTTGAATGGATTTTCCTCTCAGTTTGTTCTTTGTGGAATAGTGTGGTGTCAGGAGAATGGCAAGAGAATGATGGTGCAGACAGCGAGGTAAATGTTTTGGGCACAAAGAAAATTAGTTATCACTTAAAAATAAGAATTTTTCTTTGTTAGTATCTATGTTGTTCAAAATGAGTTCTAGTAGAACAAGTAATAGAAACAGGTTTTCTTCAGACACCTCGGATGTGGTCACCAGCCATCAGTTAGTAGTACTCTCTTTTAGTATTAATAAATCATGGAAGTTGTTAAACTACAGTAATGGGGGAGAGTGCTGTAGATTCCAGATCCGAGGGGCTTGCAGGTGGCGTGGTGATTAAAGGCACTGGACTCCCACTATTCCATACATGTGAGGGTGTTAAAAAATGCCCTGTGATAACGGAGCACTTAGGTGTAAGCATTATTTTATTAGAAAGCTCATGCCCTTCTGAGTCCTGTCATTTGAAACAAATGTCGTGAAACATGAACTGGGAGCCCTGCACAGAGATACTTAGTTTTGTATGAATGCATGCCTTATCATTTATGGTTACCACAGCCTTGGGCCGTTATTTTTATTTTCTTGGTGGGCAGCACTAAATTCTCTCTGGCTGAATTATTTTTAGTCTTTAGAACAAGAATTTCTTGTTCTAGATATATTAGGGTGGTGTCAACAAACATTTTACCTTCAACTTAACTTCTACTCTCTCTCTGCCCTATTTGTTGCCAGCTCATATACTTTGTGAGGAAATTTGTTTTACCTGGATTCTAAACCAACCTCAGATACACTGAGACCTATACAAACACACTGGGAAAATATACAAAATGGGAACATTTCTAAGGGGTTTTGTTTTCTACCTTGTCTGATGGAAAACAGTATAGTTTAGTAGTTAGAAGGTTAGAGTACAGTAGAGTGCTTAAGAGTAAAAATCGAGACTCAGATACCACTCTGGCACGTGCTAATTTGAAAAGTGACCTTGTGAGGCCAGCCGGTGGTATGGTGGTTAAGGCGCTGTATTCCACATGACCAACTGTGTGGTTCAAGTCCTAGACCCAGTGACCTGAAAATATATAAAGTCATTAATTACAAAAAAAAGTATCTTGAGAGCCAGCAGGTGGTATAGTGGTTAAGGTAGCTGCATACCACATGGTCAGCTGTACTGTTTGAGTTTTGGATCCTGCAGTTTGAAAAACGCACCAGGAGTGTGTTATATGTGCGTGCCCGAAATCCCAAGAGGAGACTAGAGGAGAAGGGATTGCTATGTGTATGTCCCTCCTTATGGGAGTGATTTCTCACCTTCTATCTCTTTCCTTCTCTCTCTCTGTCTCTGACCACCCTCACAATTGCACATGCTCTATAGCAAAACTTAAAAAAACAAACAAACAAAAACAACAAAAAAAAACCAGTGACCTTGAACAAGTTACTTTTCTAATCAACAGTTTCTTCATCTAAAATGGAGGTATGAGAGTACTTTTAAACTCATTGAGAAAATTAAATGAAATAATTATGGATAACCCAGGAAATCACTTAGTAAATATTTCATTAAGGGAACTATTATCTTCTGCCTAAAAATGTCATCATTTTTTTTTTTTTTGGTAAATTTGAATGAACAAATTTGAATGCTAATTTTAATAATGAGAAAGTTGATATTTCTAAATAAGAAGTGCTTTTCATAAGGTTTTGTGTCTGGAGTTCCTGGTTCTTATTCTCATTTTCTACCAGACTGTTATACCTTTATGCCAATTCAAATTGAAATAAAATGGGTTATTTGCCGTTCCTTTCAATGTGTAAATGAATATTTTATCTTCTAAACTCAAAGGAAAAGTATCAGCCAAACTTCCTAACTTCCTTAGAATTAATATAATTTATATTAACCTCTTTATGAGAATTAAATAAAAATATTTATGAATGATATATATTAATATTTTAAAAAATCAGAAAGATAGAAAGCGATTTATAAATACCTGGCATTATCTTAGTTTTAGAAAAATAACTTTTTTTTAGAGAGAGATTTTTTTCTGTTGGGCACATGTGCTTACAGGAGAGACAAAGAGACAGAAGGCGAGAAATGATCCCAGTGGGGGTGGCACACCACAGTCCCTTCTCCTCCATTCTTGTCTCAGCATTTTGAGCACACATGCACATGTGCCCAGGATGAGGTTTCAACTGCTGGGTCTGGGACTTGAACCACGGTTGACCAATGGTTATGACCACATCCAGCGGCGTAACCATTACACCATCTGCTGGTCCCATACTTCTTTGAAAAAAACCTGTCAGGATATTTATTTAAAGCTTTTGGTGGCAGTAGGCACCCTTATGTTCGAACTCAGACATTTTACTATCTTTAAGAGCTATGTCTTATTTCCAGAAAGCATGTATTGAAGCACCTATAAGCTTATTTTTAGCAAGGTACATGACAAGTGGGAAAACTCTGGTCTGTAGACTATGTTGTCTCTTTGGTCTTCACACATCACTCAATATTTACAGTTCAAATATAGTGGGCAAGTATGAATTCAGACACATATTTAGAACATTTTATTTCTAAAGTACAGTGGTTTTTGACACTTATTGATATTTATGAATTAAAACCTTAGGAATTTCCCAGTATTTACTGTGCCCTTTTTGCCTTTATAGTTTTGATTTTTTATTTATTTATTTATTTATTTTAATATTTGCTATAGGACACGTATGCTCACTGGGGTGAGAAAGTGGGAAATCACCCTCCAGGGGGATGGCCATGCCCCAACCCCTTCTCCATTCTTGCCTTGGGATTTGGGGCATGCATGCACATACGCCTGGCATGATTTTCAGGTTGCCAGGTCCAGGACTCAAACCATACAGCTGTCCTTGTGAGATCCAGTGTCTTAACCTCCATGCCACCTGCTGGCCCACTCTTATACTTTTCCTAATTCATCAAACTTACATTTCAGAAAGGTGTTTTCTTTAGCTTCCTGTCTCTAGCCTACATATTTACAGGCTATCATTATTAATTTTTTTTATTTCTTTATTATTATTTTTAAATTTGACCAGAGAGGGACAGAGAGAGAGAGAAAGTGAAAAAGCAAGACACGAGGTCCAGGGCTTGGACCACAGTCGGCCATGTGGGAGTCCAGTACCCTTAACCACCATGCTACCTGTCACTCCCTACAGGGGCTGTATATATAAGTTTCCTATTAGAAATAGTAAGTATAGGAGCCAGCAGGTGGCATGGTTATTAAAGCACTGGACTCCCACATCGTTGACCACAGTTTGAGTCCTGGACCTGATTCTCACTTTCCCTCTCTCCCAACGTCCCTCTTTCTCTCTGTCTGTCTGTCTGTCTGTCTCCGGTGAGTGCATGTGCCCTATAGTAAATTTAAAAATAATAATGATAATAAAGCTAAATATATAATTCTTTAAAAAGAAAAATAGAGGGGCTGGCAGGTAGCATGGTGGTTCAGGGTGCTGGACTCCCACATGACTGACTGTAATTCAAGTCCTGGACCCAGTGGCTGCTTTCTCCATTTCCCTCTCTTTCTCTCTTTCTCTTTGGTCAAATTAAAAATAAATAAATAAACAAATAAAATTAAAAAGAAAGAGAAAGTATAAATTTTGAACAAAAACCAAAATTTTTATGCCAGGAGAAAAATGAAAAGTCTTGCTATTTCTCCTTTACCATAAATACGAAAAGCCAGCTAGTCTGTGTAGAATGTTAGGTGAAAAGTCTTTTTCTAACAAGGTCACTTTATAGAGCTTTCATTGTCCTCAGTCATACTAGTAGTTATGTGGTGAGAGCTAATTTTCACTGAGCATGTACTTTGGGGCCATTCTGAGCCCTGTGTAGTCATAACTCATTTAATTCACCACAGTAAGCCTATGACTTTTCCCTTTGTATATGAAGAAACTGGGTCACAAAGAACCAAAAGTAACTTGGCCAAGGATAGTGCGAGTGAGTGGCAAAACCAGAATCCAAACCCTAGCAGGATGGCTTCAGAGCTCATTCCTAAAACATCACCTATCCTATCTGCCATTGAGCTTTATTGAGCAGTTTCTACTGCTCTGATTAATTCCCCATTCATTTTATGAAAAAAATATTGTATGTTTCTAATCACTATGTTCTCTTGCTTTATGGTGAAAATAAAGTGAGACGCCGTGACTAGAAGCATTAGCTTTAGAATCAATGTAATTAATTTGTCCTAACTCTGCCATTTAAATAGTCATGTTATTGTCAATACATTTTCTAGACCTCGATTGCTTTTTAAAGTATTTTTTAAAACATCAACTATAGGGCCGAGTAGGTGGTGTGGTGATTACAGTGCTGGATTCCTATATGGCCAACCACAGTTTGATTCCCGGACCTGTTGGCTTGAGAACTATTGACTGGGTGCATTGGGGCCAACAGGTGGTGTAGTGGCTTAGACGTTGGACTCCGCGTGGTCAGCTGCAGTTTGAATCCCAGGTCCAGCAGTGTGAACCTCATGCTTGGCATGTGTGTGTGCATGCTCAGAGTTCGGAGAGGAGAATGGAAGAGAGGAAATTTCAGTGTACCCATACCCTCTAGGGTGTGATTTCTCACTTTCTGTTTCTCTGTCTCTCTTATCTCTCTGGCCAAGTGCATGTGACCTGTAACAAAAATCTCACCAAAAAAGAAAAGAAAATCATTCTATGTGCAGGTGTGCCCAAAATCCCAGAAGAAGAATGGAGGAGAAGAAATTGCAGTATGGTCATCCCCTCAGGGGGTGATTTCTCACTTTCCCTCCATCTTTCTCTCTAGGAACTCTTAGACCCTAAGGCAAAAACAAAACAAAACAAGAAAGACTATAAATAAAGCTTAAGATTCTCCTAAACAACTTCCAATCTCTTCTCTTCCCTCAGTCACTTATCTGTGAAGTCTTTTTTTTTTATTTCAATTTATTTATTTGCATTCATTCACTGTACATCATTACAGCATACAAAATGAGATTTTCCATCCAGAGTACACTGTATATTGTCTCAGTCAAGCACATCAACAAACATGTTATTGTCAGCAGATGATCTTCCATTTCTTATTTTCTGTATGCTTAGCTTTTTTTCCCCCATCCTTGATTCCCTATCTCTTACCCTCTGCCATCTCCCGCTCTCCTCCCACACTGTCTCTGGTATCTATGTTTGCTTTCTATACTGTTTCCCCCCCACATTTTATTGAACCACCAAAGACCCTAATCAATCCAAATACCCTCATAGCAAACAGAGGTGACATACACATTTCCATGAACACAAGTCTAACTTTACGCATCCTATAAAGTAGCTGGGGCTACATATCCTACTGCAGTCATTAAATAGATATATATTTTTTTTCCTGAAACTTTTTTTTTTGCCCTTCCCTAAGCATCATCACAGCACACAAAATGCAATCTCCCATCCAGTACACACTGCATAGTGACTCAATCATGCACATTACAAAAAATTTTCCATTTCTAGGTCCTAGAATTATTTCCACCCCTCTTTCTGACCCTCTGTCCCTTCCCACCCTCCTCTCATACCACCTCCGGTGTCCACAATTGTCCTTCATTCCCTTCCCACCCA
>NW_006160129.1:2697897-2701691 GCF_000334495.1 Tupaia belangeri chinensis
GTCAACCTGGCTATAATGTGTCTTGGAGAAGATCTTCTTGGATTGATTCTATTTGGGGTCCTTGGTATTTCCTGGGACTGGATATTCGAATGCCTCTCCTGGTTTGGAAGGTTTTCTTGCAGGATTTCATGGAATAGATTATCAATACCCTTATGGGTCTCTTCACCTTCTGGAATGCCAATTATCCGGATATTTGGACGTTTGATGATATCCAGTATTTCTCACATATCATTCTCAAATTTTTGGGCCATTTTCTCAGTCTTCGTGGTAGATTTTTCTAGGCCAGCCATTTTCTCTTCTACATCTGAGATTCTACTTTCTGAATGATCTAGTCTGCTTTTAATACTTTCAAGGGAGATTTTGACTTCCTGTATTATAGACTTCATCTCTAGCAGTTCCGTTTGAGTCTTTTGTAAAGTGTGTAATTCCTGTTTTAGATCTTGCAGGAATTTCCTCATCTCCTGGAACTCGTCAACTTCTTTCTCCTTTCTCTTTAGCAGTTCATTATCTTTCTTCTCTTCCATCTCTGTTAGCTTCGACATTATGAGTGCTCTGAATTCCTTATCAGACATTTCCATGATTTTCACCGAACTGCTTGTAGATGAAGAGTTACTCTTTTCCCTTGGAGGAGAGGTATTTTCTTGTTTTCCCATATTTCTCATGATCCGGCAGTGATTTCTTGTCATCTGATGGATGGTGTGTTTCTTTCAAATTCTTGAAGTTCAGTCAAAATGTTCAGGCGCAAGCAGAGGTGATCTAGAATCTCTTTGCCATTCTGTTATGATCACGCTAGCTCGTTTGTTGGAAGCTGAATTATCAGTAGAAAATCTTCATTCTCTGAAAAATCTAGTTCGCTGGCGCCATGTGGAACCTTCTGCTGAAGGCCCGGCTTCTTCTGCCCTTATCTGTGAAGTCTTTACACACACACACATACACACACACACACACACACACAGAGCAAGGCAGACACATAGATTGAGTTGACTTGCATTGTTCAAAATAGTTATTAGCTAGGCCAGCAGGTAGCATGGTGATTAAGGCACTGGACTCCCACATGGCCGACTGCGATTTGAGTCCCAGAACTGGTGGCTTTCTTTCTCACTTTCTCTCTCTGGTCAAATTTTAAAAAATAAATGAGTAATAAATAAAATTAAATAAATCTTTTTACAAAGTAGTTATGATCTACAAAGTCATGGGAACACTGAATTAGTGAGTATGGAATCATTGCCCCTCTGGGAAATACAGAGTTAGGTTCCTAGGAGCCTCTGGTCTCAGCATTCTTTCAATATGTTACCTGTCTTGTCTGTGTTTCTGTTTAAAGATTCTTTATTTAATAAATATTGTTGCTTTATTAACTTGTGATCAGCAGCACTATAACTTACAAATGAGCAAGCCTTACCTATAAGCTCACTTAGTGTGAGCACTGAAACAAGAAAGCCGTGGATCACAGTGCAGCCTTCACTGGGGATGATGAGTGCGGGTGGCAGGTCAAATTTTTTTCCACTCTGTACATAGCCGTGAATGATCATGGAAGCGCTCCAAGTATTAACTTTGAAGTTGAGAATAAATTTTAATGACTAGGCAAATTTACAAATGTGGATTTCTATGATAATTGCGATCAGCTTTATGCATGTATACATATAAGAATATATAGTTTTGTATGTTCTGGTTTTATTTATTATATAATGTGAAAACATACCTAGCCAAATAATTTTTTTAAATTGAATGATGTGGGACCAGCAGTTGGCGTAGTGGCTATGTCCCTGGACTCCCATGTCGTCGACTGCAGTTGAAGTCTTATACCCGGTGGCTTAAACTCATGACAGGTGCATGTGCGTGCGCGTGCGTGCCCAAGATCCTGAGAGAAGAATGGAGGAGAAGGGATTGCGGCGTGGCCTTCCCCCCCCCCCCCCGGGGTAGGGGGGATTTCTTGCTTTTCTATCTCTTGTCTCTCTCTGTTTTCTGGTGAGCGCATGTGCCCTATAGCAAAAACCTCTCCAAAAAAAAAAACAAAACAAAGTGTTACATGAGTTTAAGCAAATTTCTCTACAACTTAAGTACTTAATGAGTATGAGTTAATAAAAGTAAAAGACTTTGAAGTCTTTTATTATGATGTGTGAATAGATACGGGTCCTATTAATAAGTGAGACCTTATTAAATTACCAAATCTCTGTAAGTTGTCTCATCTGAAAGTGGAGTTTTATGATAACCACTTTATTGTCTTAGTGGCAATGAAGGGTGTAAGTTCTCAGCACACACTGGAGCTTCAGTGCTTCCTTCCCTCCTAGGGCATCTCTTCTCATGAAATGGTCTTACCCTGTTAGAGCACCATCACAGGCTCATTATCTTCTCATTTTTAAAATGTAACATACCACGGCATTTTTTGTAAATTCAGAACATTTTTAAAAAGAATAAAATAAAAACCTAGAAGGGAAAAGTCCTAGGTTGAATACACACAGAAACAAGCAAACTTATTTATCAAATTGGTAATATAACCACACAATAGGGAAATAAAGGAGAGAACCAAATGTTGGTTAGTACATTTCTCATACTGTGTATGCTCAGTGAAGAATATTCTAAAGACAACAGAAGGAAAAATGTCTTGCTTTTGAGTGACTCCAGAGCTGCATAAAGATGAGCTTGGGTACATGTTCTACCAAATACTAAGAAATACCCCAAAAATTATTGAATACATTTCAGAAAGATACAGAAACCAGCTCAAAAGAGCTCTCACTGGCCAAATCTGGGTCAATTTGTGAAACAAAATGAATGATGACAATAATAATACATTGAAGATAAAAATCCATGAATGTACACTGATGTGAACAAATAAATGAAATGCAGGGAGAGGAAGAAAAAGTTCTCCTTTACCAAAAAAAAAAAAAATTCAAAAAAAGATGTAGAGTGAATGGTAGAATTAGAAAATCACCATCATATAATCATTTCAGCAAGACTCATCAGTGATTGTTAAATCAGGTCTTTTGGGGAACATAATATTTACACAGACTCAGACCATCCCCCATCAGTAGTTTATTAATTACAACGCTAGAAGAGCACACTTTTACAATGTAGAAATTTGATCCTCCAGCTTAACCAGCGATCAGAGTTAACAATATCAGGACAAACTGACCGCATGCCTCTGAAGATGATGCACCAGAAAGGACACACTTTATCCTGTCTATGAGATTCTTTCCAAAACTGCACAAACTAATCGCAAAGAAGCAATTGGACAACCTAAATTTAACTTAAACTGCTCTGTACTCTTAAAAAATATCCTTGTCATATAAGACAAAAGCTAAGGAATTGTTTTAGATTGAAGAGACTTGAAAACTAAATGCAGAGTGTGATCTTGGCTTCAATTTTAGGTTAGTGGGGAAATGACTACCAAAAAAGATTGTTGGGACATCGGTGTTAAGTTTTCTGAATTTCATATATAGTGGTTATGTAAGTGAATGTACTTGTTCTTACTTGAAATAGGTTTTCTCTCTCTCTCTCTCTCTCTCTCTCTCTCTCTCACACACACACACACATACACACACACACAAAGAACATATTTGGGGACCAGCAGTTAGCGTAATGGCTATGTCGCTGGACTCCCACGTAGTCGACCGTGGTTTGGGTCCCGGACCCGGTGACTTAAAACTCATGCCAGGCGCGTGTGTGTGCATGCCCAAGATCCCGAGAGGAGACTGGAGGAGAAGGGGTTGTGGCGTGGCCATCCCCCCTGGGGGGTGATTTCTCGCTTTCTATCTCTCTGTCTGTCTGGTGAGCGCATGCATTCTATAGCAAAAACC
>NW_006160129.1:2701843-2709565 GCF_000334495.1 Tupaia belangeri chinensis
GGCATGGCCATCCCCCCTGGGGGGTGATTTCTCGCTTTCTGTCTCTCTATCTCTCTCTGTCTGGTGAGTGCACGCGCCCTATAGAAAAAACCTCCCCCCCCCCAAAAAAAAAGAGCATATTTGGCAAAATGTTAACAGCTGATAACTCTAAGTAAAGGATATGTAAGTTCATTGTACTATTCTTAGAACTTTTATGCAGGTTTGAAATTTTTCCCCCAAAAAAAAATAAAAGCAATTTTGCAACTCAGGAGATTATTTCTCAGCAAATGCAAGTTCTCTGCCATGCACAGTATGGTGGTAATGTAAAATATAAAAGTGGTCTGCTGAAGGAAGTACAGCCAGAATACACGAATACCCTAACACCAGAATGATGTATAAAAGACCTGTTGATGTGTAGTCTTCATTGGTACTAGTCTAGCGTAAGGGGACAAACAAATCCCAAAATGTCACTTTGTGTAAATGTCTTAATTACAGTTTAGGACTTTCATACCAACAGACTCCATAAAAAGTATAACTACCTAAAAATGTCTTTACAACAGTAATAGTGCTATGAATATCTCATAATAGAGCTTCAATTTTAGCTTTGAAAAAGAATTTTAAAAATCAGAAAAACATAACATAGAAAAAAGATTCTAATCTCACCAAAGATAACCTTTGTTAATATTTTATAGTATTTCCTTTCATTCATTTCAATGACATGATAGTAGGCTTTGATAAAATGTAAGTTCAGCTCAAAAAGTAAACATTTTCCCTCAAACTTAGTGATAATTTTTTTTTTTGAATAAAAAAGAATGTACCGTTCTTGAGGCATTGTTCATATTTCTTCCAGGAAACTGGTATCCTTGGCAATGTTATGTTCTATTCCTGTTCTTTACAAGATTGAAACAGATTGCACCTAAAATTGCACTCTTAAGTTGACTAACCGTCAGTCTGATTTTAAAAAGTTCTTACTGAAGTCAGGGTGTATGTAACTTGTAATGACTCTACTTCTGTCTCTGATGGTCACTTAGTAGGGCTTGCAGATCTCAGGCATTTCATGAGCAGAGAAAATAATTTATTTTACCTTTAAATGCCTCATTTGTATGTAAGAAATCTGAAGCAATGAGATCTGTATACCAGCTGACTGAATAAAGGACGTATCTCACTGAATTATTGTTTTGGCCTGGAGTAAAATAGAAAATTAAATGTTTATTAGAGGTTAAAGGAAAGAAAATCTTTCAGGTTAAACAGTCCCTACCTTCTAAGAATGTCATCTACTTTCTACTTTATCTGCATGAAGGTGGTTCATTGCTGTATTTCTCATATACAGACTAGTCCTTGACTTGGTTCAACTTAGAGTTTTTAACTTTATGATGATGTGATAGTGATACTCAGTAGAACCATACTTGAGATTTTGAATATTGATCTTTTCCTGGTATTTCCCACTATTCATTAAATATATGAGCTGTTCAACACTATTTTAAAATAGGCTTTGGGTTGGATGATTTTTGTTCAGCCATAGGCTAATGTAAGTGTTCTGAGCATATTTAAGATAGGCTAGGTTAGCTAATGTTTGGTAGGTCAGGAGTATTAAATGCATTTGTTACTTTTTTATTTTCAACTTACAATGGGTTTATCAGGGCCTAACCCCATTGTAAATCAAGGAACATCTATAACGTGTGCCTAACACAGGGCCTAGTACATGGTATAATAAGTCTGTGATACTTAACTCCGCATCAGGTATCGTCCTGTACATTGTACATTGATTTCTTTTCCTCAGTTATCTACATTTTCACTCAGTTTTCTGAGACTACTTCCAGCTCTCAGGACCACTTACTTTTTTTTTTTTTTTTTTTTTTGAGAGGTTTTTGCCTTAGGGCACATGCACTTGTCAGAGAGAACACAGAGTGACAGGGAAAGTAAGAAATCACCCCACAAGTGGGATGACCAAGCTGCAGTCTCTTCTCCATTCTCCTCCCCAGATCTTGAGCATGCATTCCCAGCATGATATTCCAGCCACCAGGTCAAGGACTGGAACTTGGGGTCAGCCATGTGAGAGTCCAGTCACATAGCTGCTAAGCCATCTGCTGGCTCTAGCACACTTTCTAAAGACCCCTTTATTTTATTTTATTTTATTTTATTTATTTTGGTGTTTGATTTAGAGAGAGAGTGTGCACTTTCCAGAGAGAAACAGTGAGAGGGAAAGTAAGAAATCACCTCCCATGGGGGAGAGCCACTCCTTTATCCATTCTCCTCCTGTGTTTTTGGGCCCACATGCACATGTGCATTGTGTGATTTTTCAAGCAGCCAGATTTAGGACTTGAATGGCATTCGGCCATGTGGGACTCAGGCACCTTATCTACCACGCCACCTGCTGGCCCAACCCCTTTCAGCTGATTTTACTATATTTTTGTTATCAAAATATTTCTGTGGGTCAAAGAAGTATTAAGACATCAGGAAAGAAAGGTAGAATTTTCTCCTGGATCAGTTGAGGCAATGCCTTGTCAGGAAGAGAAGACAAGTCAATATTACCTAGTTACTAAAGTGTCACTCCTGCTAAGTGCTTTTCCATATATTTGCATTTAATCTACACAGTAATCCTATCAAGTAGAGGATTTTCACAAATTTATGGTTGAGGAAACAGAAAGCCTGAAAGCCAGAGAGACTGATTAATTTACCTAAGATCATACCACTGCCAACTAGTAGAGCTGGGCTCAGACCAGTAGAGACCATCTGATTGTGAAGTCCAGTAGGATTTTGTTTTTTCCACTTTCCATTGCTGCTGGTCTCAAATCGCTTTTCTGTAAATGTTGAGTTTCAAACAGTGGATGAGTTTCTTTGTTATCTTTTCTTTACCAGGCTTTTCGGATGTGGATCACACCTATGCTCAAAGAACTCAGCTCTTTGACACCTTAGTCAATTTCTTCCCTGACAGCATGACTCCTCCTAAAGGCAACCTGGTAGACCTCATCACTCTGTAATGGAAGAGGCTATACACGCAAATGGAGAACAGGAGTCTGCTGTCAGTGTTTTGGATTGCAACTCGATCTACAGTTAAGCCGCAGTGACTGAGGACTGCACCAGAGTTTTGAAGGGATCTTTACCATCACAAGTTTTAACCCTCTTCCTTCATACATGACCTCAACCCATGCTCCTCACCGTATTCCTAAATTAGGCTAATAAAGTGAAATTGATATACTTTCCATTTAAATATATATATTTTTTTCTTAACTTTTAAGAATTAATGTGTATAAGAGAAAAAAATTAGGTAGTTTGCCCTCTTCTGATTATTATTATTTTTTTTTAATAGGGGAAATAAGCACTATTAACAGACTCAGCACTATAAGAATTTTCAGTTTTGTTGTTGAGTTGTTTGGCCTTTCTTCTTTCTGCTCCCTTCCCTTATCTCTTTACCTCACATCACACAACTGCTTGTAAGTGGTGTCACTTGTTTACCTCCTTACTTCATTCTTAGCAGGTATATAGTTCTGTAGGACAATTGATGTATTTTAAGGTGATATATGTGTCTGTTGATTTGTATTACTTTAAGCAGTAGGCAGAAAGAGAGCTCAAATTTGCACTCCTTACCATAGAACTAAAAAGTGAAACCCAAGATGGACCTGAGTCATCTGAGATTGGTATATAGTATTTTCATAATGACATAATTTATAGTAGATATAATAGAGTCACAGAAACCTCAAACTTGAGGAAATTTTCTGAACCTTTAAGAGCCATTCTAAAAATGATAGCAGGAGGAATCTATCAATAGTAGCGATTTATGTATTCGTTGATAATATTTGTAACCTTTTGGAAGGAAAATGAATCTCCATTGGTAGATAGGTAGGTAGAGCTATGCAGAACTGAGGCTCCCATTTCTCCTTTGTGCTATGTCTTTGGGTCGTTTTCATTTGGGAGGGTAGGTTTCCAGAGCTACACATTCATTCATGTCAGTACCCATTGACTTCTAACATCAGCTTCTGTATGCTGATATTTTGAAGAATAATAGTTTCTGATTGTCTGGCAGTCTACAACTGACAGATGTTTCATTAAGCATGTGAACCATGGCTTTTTAAGTGGAGAAAAGGAAAAACACTGGTACACATTTAAAAAAAAATTGTTTTTAAATTAAACAGAAAGTTATGGCAAATGGGCTTTTTCATGGTCCCTAATTTTTCAATAAGGAATAAAGGTACATGTTTTCCCATCAGATGCTGTAAAATGCAGCATGGGAAACCTAGGTCTAGCTGGTGCTTGCATTTGCTCAAAAAGTGTGCTGTATGCAGTTGACAACCCACTATTTGAAAGCAGACTCAGTATGATAAATGTTCATCAACCCAGTGATTCCTAAAAGTGAATGATCTGGGACCAGCAGGTGGCATGGTGGTTAAAGTGTTGTACTCCCATAAAGCTGGCTGCAGTTCGAGACCTGGACCTGGTAGCTTGGAAATCTTGCCAGGCACGTGTGTGTGTGTGTGTGTATCCAAGATCCTGAGTGGAAAATAGAGTAGAAGGGTTTGTGGCATGGTCATCCCCCTTTTTTTGGGGGGAGGGGGGTGATTTTTCACTTTTTCCTCTTTCTCTGGTGAGGAAACATGCCCTAAGCCTTTAAAAAAAAAAAAAAAAAAGAATGCTCTTACAGAATTGTGTCTCCAAATAGCAAGATTAGGCCTTACCAGAGAAAGATGCAGTTTATATGCATTTTCAAAGAGTGTCATATAGGAATGAGATTCTGAGAATTCTCATCACTCTGTTTATTACGTGGTTTTACTTATTTGGGGGATGGGTGGAAATTTATTTTTGTTAGTTCTAGGCTTGAATCATGGACTCCTTGGCATTCCAAGCACCCCAAAGCTATTGATAGTGATGTATTAAACAACTAGATTTGTACCTTATCTTGTGAAAGGTGTACTATTTAATGCAGCAAGTACCAAAATGTGTAGATACAGAGTAGCCCATTTGTCTATTGAGTTAATACATCCTCTTTCATACTTACGCAGTTTCATAAAATGATTTTTGTAGGTGACAGTCAAGAACATAAAATATTAGCATCACTAATTGATGCTTCTTGAATCTCATTTTGTAGAGAGAGGTATAGATCAGAAAATTGACAAGGAAGAACCTGAACTGGATAAGACTGCCTGAATTTAAAAGCTCTAGTTTTGCTTACTGTGAATTCTGGCACTTTAAAAACATTTACCAGAGGCAGCCTTTGGCCTGGTAGTTTGGACGGCTGGATCCCACATGACCAACCATAGGGTTGGAGTTCTAGGCCCAGCAGCAAGAAAAACACATTGGGTGCATGTGCATGCATGCCCCAAGTCTTGGCAGGACAGAGAAATGGAGGAGAAGGGATTGCTGCACAGATATGGCCTATGGAAGTGGGTAGTGGGAGTACTGTTTGTTTGTTTGTTTTTTGTTTTCCCTCTCACTTTGTCTCTAGTTAGTGTATGTACCCTCTAGCAAGTTAAAAATAAATAAATAACCAGATGGAATTCTGCCCTTCATCATTAACTTTTATAATGCTTTTTTTGTGTATAATATTTTCATCAGTTCCTTAGACTCCATATTATTTGAAGGAAACTCAGTTTTTTACTTTGGTGATTTTGCTTTTGTCTTTCTCTAATTGCCTCTCTACTAGGTTTTTGTTGTTGTTTTTGAAACAAATACTTTTTTTTTTTTTTGAGAGATTTTCACTGTAGGACGCGTGCGCTCGCCAGACAGAGACATAGAGACAGAAAGCGAGAAATCACCCCCCAGGGGGGATGGTCACGCCGCAACCCCTTCTCCATTCTCTTCTCGGGATCTTGGGCACACACGCACACGCGCCCGGCGTGAGTTTTAAGCCACCGGGTCCTGGACACGAACCGCGGTCGACTACGTGGGAGTCCAGCGACATAGCCATTACGCTAACTGCTGGTTCCCAAAACAAATACTTTTTTCAATTTCATGTTTCCTTGCTTTATTTAGGTGGCATTTTCCCCTTCATTCATGGAAAAATTTTTCACTTTTATGCTTACATGAGATTGAACAAACCATTTAGTGTTTCTTAAGTGAGATAGATTTACTGAGGAGGTAACTGACTATGTATGTCAGAATTTGACACGTGGCTTTAACTCAGAAGACCTAGAATGATTTCAGAGAATATAGGGCTTTGTATATCCGTGGGCAACATTGACATATTTCTGACAACATTTCACATCAGAACCCTGATTTGAAATTTGTTTATTTAGAAAGGAGCTCCATCTATTTCTAAGGGTTCCAGCAGTACATAGTTTATATCATTATAATTAGGCATTTAGATACTTTGTTTAGGTATGTATTCAAACTTACTGAGACCCAAATGGAAACACCTAGCTGATGCTTTGGACACATTTCATAGGGATACCACTTCTTCCATTTTACTATCCCTAGCTTCAACTTAATTCCCATTTCTCCATTTCCCAGCAGAATTTATTATTTTTTATCATAAATGAACTAGATCTCTAACATTCTCAGTGTTTGTACTTCAGGAGAAATTATCTGATTTTCAGGATACTTCTCAAATGAGTTAGCTTTTTAATTTGTGGAATGACATGACAGAGACCTCACATGGCCGACTTGATTAATTCAGTAATCCCTCTCTTAAACAAGCAAAGGAATTCAGACTTGGTTGTTAACTCAGTACTAAAGCCGAGAGACAGCATTAACTTTTATCAAGGTGATCTTTAGACTGGTTTCCATTTATACTAAAACTGACCTCCATGTTTTATAAGTAAAAAGTGATAGAAAACATTAGAAAATTAAAGTCACAGGTTTATGATAGACTTGTTGGGTTTAGACATCAGTGATTTGTTTAAGCTTGTAAAATTGCATTCTTTTGTGAAATATGAATATTATATCTAAATTGTTGACAACTTATCATTTTAGTGATCTCTTCACATCTGCCTTAAAGTGTTATGTAGAGATATAGTAACAGTTTCATTTAATAAAACTGAGTCTTAAAGCTCTCACCTAAAAATAAAAAAGATCTTGAGGAACTTATTCATGAGCATTTGAGAATGATGGGTCAAAAAGCACTTGGAAAAGATTTTGTACCTGTTTTTATTTTCTGAATTATACTCAATTTCCTGGTTATTACATAAAGAAATTACCCTGTAATTATTAATACTACATGGAACCCACTAGGTAGCTGTGGGTCATTTGATTATTTCTTGAAAGCTGTGTGAAATTCTGAGCTAGCTGAATGTTGTACAGCAGGTGAGATATGGTTTGGAGTGATTTCCAGAGGAGGGGTTCATCAAAATGTGCACTCTAAACAAAGTCACCTAACTATAGGGAACCAGCAGTTAGCGTAATGGCTATGTCGCTGGACTCCCACGTAGTCGACCACGGTTCGCGTCCCGGACCCGGTGGCTTAAAACTCATGCCAGGCACGTGTGCGTGCGTGCCCAAGATCCCGAGAGGAGAATGGAGGAGAAGGGATTGCGGCGTGACCATCCCCCCTGGTGGGTGATTTCTCGCTTTCTGTCTCTATGTCTCTCTGGCGAGTGCACACGCCCTATAGCAAAAACCTCTCAAAAAAAAAAAATCACCTAACTATAAAAAAATACACCCTTCCTAATCTCTTTTTATTTTTTGTAAAAATTCATCTCACAATCTCATCCCCTTATAGAAATTCCTGATTTTTTTTTTTTTTGAGAGGTTTTCACTATAGGGCGCGTGCATTCACCAGACAGACAGAGAGAGAAATAGAGCAAGCCAGCA
>NW_006160129.1:2709614-2726518 GCF_000334495.1 Tupaia belangeri chinensis
TTTTTTTTTTTTTTGAGAGGTTTTCACTATAGGGCGCGTGCATTCACCAGACAGACAGAGAGAGACATAGAGACAGCAAGAAATCACCCCCCCGGGGGGGATGGTCATGCCGCAGTCCCTTCTCCTCCATTGTCCTCTTGGGATCTTGGACACACACGCACACGTGCCTGGCGTGAGTTTTAAGCCACCGGGTCCAGTGCATAAACCACAGTCGATTACATGGGAGTCCAGCGACATAGCCATTACGCTAACTGCTGGTTCCCGAAATTCCTGAATTTCTGTACCAAGTTTTGAATTCCTAAAATAGTCCTTGATCTGAGAGATCAAGAAAAAGTAGAAAAAGTTTATGGTTGCTGGAGGAGTATCATGGATATTCTGTATGGTAATAGTGGTAGATTAAATCTTTGGGCTTCTTAACTAAATATTTTTTGTTTTTCTCATTGGTCAAATAATGTTCTTTTATGGTTTTCCACTGACTTCTATGTCCCTGTATGCTTGCTTTAATGATGAGATGACTTGATGGTCTAAAACTTTTAGTCTAGGAGTGTATAAGTTGAAGCTAGATGTTTCCAGGTATTTGAAATAATGTTGAGCCAACTTGCTCAGCTGAATATTGTTGCCATTGTTGGTTGGGGGAGGCAGGGGCAGCGCTCATCCATGCAGTATATTGATTTCTTTGGTAAATGAGTTTTTTTATTTTTCTCATTAAATGCCATCTTTTAAAGATTTATTTTATTCTCTCTTTTTTTTTTTTTTAACAGAGGTTTTTGCTATAGGGCGCATGCGCTCGTCGGAAAGACAGAGACAGAAAGCAAGGAATCCCCCCCACCAGGGGGATGGCCACACTGCAATCCCTTCTCCATTCTCCTCTTGAGATCTTGGGCACACAACGCACATGCACCTGGTGTGAGTTGAAGCTACTGGGTCCAGGACTTGAACCATGGTCGACTACATGGGAGTTCAGCAACACAGCCTTTATGCCAACTGCTGGTCCCTATTCATTATCCTTTAAACCTCTAGTTCCTTCCATCTACCAAATACTATAAATGTGTTTCCATTTATTTTTCTTAGCTAATTTAACTTTATTCTTGATGTTTTTAAGTGCTGGACCTCCTTTTCCTTTGTTTTTATTTTAAAGAATTATTAAATTTTATTTATTTATTCATTCATTTATTTTAATTTGTCCAGAGAAATACACATACACAGAGAAAGAGAGAGAGAAAATAAGAAAGCAAGCCACCAGGTCCAGGACTCAAAATGTGGTCAGCCATATGAGAGTGTCCAGTGCCTTAAGCACCACACCACCTGCTGGTCCCCTGGACCTCCTTTTTCTGTGGCATTGCTTAGGAGCACAAGGGCTGCTTGGGGAAACAAACAAACAACAAAGGGCAAAATCTTTCTGAGGCAAACATGCTCTATTATACTTATCTGTGACAAGAGAATGTAGAATTTAAAATTGTATATTATTAAGAAATAACATTCATGTATTACTATAAAAATACTTGAGTCATTTTCATTTGGGGATAATAATAATGGCTGTGGCAGCTTTAGTTAGAGGATCCTGTGTTGGCTTTTCCTGGCACTCAGAAGTACTGACGGAACTGTTGGTAAAGTACCAGGTTCATAGAGCTCATGGGGTCCAGCATACCACCGGAATTTCCACTTGCCCTGTCTTCTTTTCATTGTATATCATTTTTTAGCCTTTTTTGTTGTTACCATTCCCACTGTTTATGAGTAACATTGATTTTCTGAAGTTGGAATTTATATTAAGTTGACTTTCAATTTCAGATATAAGTGAATACTAGGAATAGTTTTGACTGCCTTTTTATTTTTTAATAAAGTAGCCTTATAAATGTCTCTTCTCAAGAATGTGAATTTAGCTACAATTCCAAATGACTAGATCTTACTCCCAGTCATAGCCAGTGATACAGTCACCTGATAGTGTTTCCTGAAGCCCTTAACTTGAGTCATTAAAAGTTAGTCAATTTGATTTTCAAGTGATGCAGGGAGAAAAATGCCCTTGTGGGAAAAGCTGTCACTGTCTGTCTTCCTTCAAGTAGAACTCTACTTTATAGTTACACATCTTGAACTGGATTCCAGTTCATAACTTAGAAATGCAAAAATCAAAGAGTGTTTTTAGTTTATCTTCGACATTACAGTCATTATTAGAAAGTAAAACTTGCTGGTATGTTATCATGTCCCCAAGCCCTGCCAGGCTTGCTAGATAAAGAATTTTATGTAAATGTGGTCAACTGCAGTCAGCAACAAAGAGAGGGTGAAATGTTTGGTTGGGAAGTAGACCAGTTGTAAAATACCACTTGTACTTATGAAGTGATAAGTCTTTTTATCTGCTGTTCAAACAGTCTCAATGGATTATTGCATACTGTCTGCAGTATGTATTTTGCCTATTAAAACATTTTGTCTTGGAAGTTTTGAACCTCAGGGACAGAGCTAGAGAAGGGAATGAATATTTTTTAGGGAAAGCACAGGAACTTGTTCATGGACTTGAAGATCCACAAATCTTTTAATAAATGAAAAGGAAAGCTTTTCAGTTCCAACTCTAAGATAATTGGTTGTTGGAAAAGTCTTAATGTATTTTTTCTGTTTTTCAAAGGTCATTTATTTATATAAAGAACAAAGATCAATCAGTGATACATTGTCCATTTTGTTCAATAACTTTCTGCCATCTTGCAGTGAGCTTCATAATTCCTCATTCATAGAAGAACCTGTATTTATCAGTGAGAAACTGAACAAGGTGCCGATTGACAGCCTCATCTTAATTGAATGTCATGCCATGCAAGGAGTTTTGTTTTGTTTTGTTTTGTTTTGTTTTGTTTTGTTGTTGAGAGGTTTTTGCCATAGGGCCCATGTGCTTGCCAGAAAGAGACAGAGGCAGTGAAAGTAAGAAATCATCTCCTGGGGAGGATGGCCAGGCCACAATCCCTTCTTCTCCATTCTCCTCCCATGATCTTGGGCACACAGGCACAGGCACCTGGCATGATTTTGAAGCCACCGGGTCTGGTAGGAGCTCAGTGTTGTAACCGCTATGCCATCTGCTGGTCCCATGCAGGGAATTTTGAAGAGAGTGAAACAAGTAGAAGTCTGATGGCATGAGTCAGGCGAGTATGGTGGGTGTGGCAACACATCCCAGCCAAGCTCCAGTAATTTTTCACGGGTGATCGGACTTGTGTAATGTCTCGCATTGTCCTGATGGAACACAACTCCTTTACAGTTAACGAGCTCTGGACATTTGAGTTCGTTCAGACTGTCCAATTGCGAACGGTACATGCTCAAATTTATTGATTGGTTCCTTGGTAGGAGTTCAACAAACATGACACCTTTAAAATTCCACCACACAGAGAGCATAACCTTCCTTTGATAAATGTCTGCTTCTGGAGTTATCTGAGGCGAATCATCACTTTGGGACATTGTTGTAAACAATCTACTTATCATCATCAGTTACCAGTGGCTTCAAAAGATCATTTTCCTCATGTTTAATGAGCATATCACAGATGTTTATATGTGCTGTGAAATTAACTTCTTGGGGAGCCCTAATATCAAGCTTCCTATGTATCCCGGCTTTTTTAGGTGGTTGTGAATGCTTGAATGATGGATGTTTAATGTTTCTGCAATCTCTTGTGTCATGTGACATGGTGACATGGTCGTCATCAACTTTGGACCTCCCTGACTGAGGAGTGTTGTTGAAATCCAAACCACCAACACAGGATTTCATTAACTATCATTGGCACTGACATTCTCTTGTAGAGCAGTGACGTGTGTACTTCCCTTATGGAAGTAAAACAGTAAAATAGGGCAAAAATGCAGTTTGGTCTTCTATCTTCAACTTGTAAAATCTCCAAAACTCAACCAAATCGTTTGGTTTTGAGAATGAAGCTAGCTATCAGCTGTCAGATGACATAGCAATAACATAGATGCAAATGACTTTAGTACTTCAACAAATGAACTAGTGCCATCTGTTGCAAAATGCATTATGCCTTTCCTGACAACCCAATATTAATGCAGTACTAGGAAGAAGACTATCAAAGGGGATATCAGAGTCCACGTTTTCAGAATATTCATTTTAGAAAGCAGCATTTCTCTTCTTTTCTCAAATAGCTGTTAGAGATTTTTAAACAGATAAGACAGTATAATGAGCTCAAGATCTTGAAGTAGGTGAGCAGTTTCTTAGATACAGCCAATTTTTAAATAAGATCCAGGGAGGAAAAAAACATTTTGACATTCAATCCTGGGGCTCCCCAAGGACTTGCTTGATTTATCAAGTTTAAACTCTTGCAGCATGACTGTGCACCAGCTGGGATGCTGGCATTCATTGCAATTCAGATATCTGGGCTGTCTGATACCAGCCCGAGGACATCATCACTCTTTAGTTTCATTCAGTACTTGATAAACGCCAAATTAATTGGCAGGAAGGAGAAACACTGTATGTGTGATACACTGAACAGTCCTGTGTGTGTGATTAAGGAATTGCTTAAGTAGGCCATTTCGAGCTTTATTTTTCTGTTACCCAGAAAGCCTTTGCTACAGTTTAGTTGGGATCATTTGGTTGGTATTTATTGTCTAGCCTTTTAAGAAAGGAAGGAAATAATTCATTTCATATATAGCCTACAATCCATACAGGATTGAGTTGATGTTAGTTTCCATGCTTTAAAATAAAAATTATACCTCATACCAAGGGTTGGTGTTTCTTCTGCTTTGCCAAGAATTGCATGAGTTCTGGGCTTAGCATTGAGTTTAATCATTTTGGTATTTTCTTGAGGTATCTCTACATCTGTAAAGAGAGAAATTATCTAGAAGGTATCTGGACAAAGTCCAGTTTCATTGCAGCTAGCAGAGCTTTGTAAATTCAGTTGCAGCAAAGGAGAGGATCTTCTTCGACCATCAGGGCCGGGTTATCACATGTTTACCCAGGACTTGTTTTAGCACGTTGCCTAGTATTGAATAGTCGCTCTACTGACCTTCTTGAGAAGAGTGGGGGGAAATGGGACAAAGATGTGTGGCTTTATATTTTCAATTCCCTACTTTAGAAGTCCTGGGGTACTTCTGCCTTTGTAAAGGCTTGACTTAATTTTACATATATAGGTTAGTTGTAAAGGCACTGAATACAAAATCGTAAGATTTATGAAAATAATTGTCAGCTCAACCCTAAATTTGAGAATAGGATATCAAAGTCCAGAAGATTAAACCTGAGTAGTCTTCTGTGGAGGAAGATATACATTTATTTGTAAATTATGTACTTCGTCTCCTTCTTGAGATTTTTATTTTTCTTTTTTCCCAAAGATTTTGGTGACAGACCAGTTATAAATGATTATCTGCTTCCATTGTGAGCTACCCATTTAGAAAAATAAAAGTGGACTTCCTTTCCTAAGCATTACATTTAACCTGGGAAAAAGATGCTGTGTTTGTGTTACTCTTTAAGCCAGCTTACTTTTTTGGCCTGTGTGAAATGTCTTTTGAAATGAATTAGATTAGATAGTATAGTACTAATTATCCTTTATGTATAGTCTTCAGCTCAGTTTAGAAGTTGCAAAATAATGTGACATTTTCTGTGGGTAGATTTTTTTGTGACTGTATATACGTTTTCTTTTTAAAGAGATTTCTACCCTTGCCACCACTCTAAAAGCTTTGTTCGGTGGCATCTTCAACCTCGGAAGGAGAGTACAGGACAGCTAAAATGAGGATCTCCTTCTCTTCTTTTGGTCTTGGGAACAGACTGTATTCGATTTTTCCAAAATGGACTATTGATAAGCAGCTTGGGGAAAGTGTTAGAATTTTTTAGAAGTCTGTGCTTTCATTTTTATTAATTAGAAGTACTGAGTGGCTGGAAATTAAGATCCTTTCCTATAGAAAGAGCTTCTCAAAACCAAAGTTGGAATACAAAATCAGGCTGAGAAGACACAGCTTCTTCCGTAGCCAGTGGAACCCATCTTTCCAGGCTGTTATTGATGCTGGGGGGAGCTCCGTCTCAGTGTGAGGACCACATTCCAGATCGGAAATAGCGTTAGAGCAACCAGCACATCTAAAAATTGGAAGATGCAAACTATCTTTGTGGAACTTAGAAATAATAACATTTATTGATTTATATGATGATGAAAATATGTTTATCTTAGAAAATTATTTAGTGTAACGAAGGAAAACTTAATAGATAAGATTCACCTAATTTTTTCTGACTTTGTCCCATTACCAAATGTGGTAAAGTCTAGAAGAAATTTAAAAAGCACGTGTATGGAAGGACTAAGCTGCAAGCATATGTTCCTTCCTGAACTATATTCCTTCAAGCATTGTCCTTTTGAAAGTAGTCTCAAAATAATTCACCTGATACATGTCACTAAGCCTGAATTTTGCATGAAATACTTTACCCAGATGCTATAGGGAGCTGCCTGGTGCCAGGACATTGGAAACCTCATCCCTAAGACTCATGTAATGATCTAAACCCTTTATGCACCATTACAGGCATAGGGAGTTCAGTCATACCCTGAGGAACCTTCTGCTTGTGATGGACTTTCTATATGGGCATAATTAAACCCACACTCAAAAAGGATGAGTACTTTTCAAAGACCAAAGGAAAAGCAGAGAAAAAAAAAAAAAAAAAAAGACAAAATGAACACAGATGTAAGGAGTGCCTGAAACAGTTCCTTACCATGCTTAAACAAATGTCTTTCATAAAATTATATTTCTCTGCCCACCAGTTAAGATTCAGAAGTTTTATACCTCAATGGTAGTGAGACTCCTTAGTGTGTAAGGGAGAACACTGTGACTCCCTTGGGTTATACTCTGAACCCTCTTCAGTGGCAATGTGGGGTTAGGACTATGTCCTACAAGTACCCAAATCAGAAATGGAAATCATGAGAGAACTTCAGAATGTTGGCGTGAGCTCTTTGGAGCTTTGAAACCGAAGGGCTTTGGGGTATCAGATCTCTTTTAACATCGTTAATTGTTATATCATTGTTCTGCAGTCTTCCCCATTGCCCTCATGATCCTCTCTGGTTTATCTTTTTTGTCCAGTTACTGTGGACTTTTAGGACTTTTTTCTTTAAGTACAAGTAAATTTTGGATCCCAGGTTTGGTAAATGTGTTAACACTACTTTGTGAATAAATGAGTGCTCTGCTAAACAATTGCAATTGTAGAATTCTGTTGTATGTAATGTACATATGGAGAAAGAATGTATTTTGTTCATTTTCTTAATAAAAAGTTATATATGGACACTACAAGCTTTCTTTCTTGTGTTTGCTTAAACTGCATTTTAGTTTACCTGTTCCTTCCATGAGACAAGAGACAGACACTCCCAACAAGGTCCCCAGACTATGAACCATCCACAGTCTTAGCTAGCCTATATGTGGCCTTGGGCCACGAACCCAGGACCTCTCCACATGGGCTCAGTTGTGTTACCACTGCAATACCATCTACCCTAAACCCTATTTTTCAAATTAAGCTTTTAAACGTTCACATACTGGGGCCAGCAGAGTGGCATGGTGGTTGGGGTACTAGATTTCCATATGGCTGACTACAATTCAGTTCCCAAACCTGACAGTTTGGTTGCTTTCTCTCTCTCTCTGTCTCTGGTGAGCATGTGTTCCCTATAGCAAATTAATAATAATCATTAATAAAATTAAATAAATAGTTCTTTTTAAATAATGAATGCTCACATTCTTTACTATTTTGTATTTTTCCCTCAAAAGAGTGAGTTTTATTCAGCCTTCCAAAGATGGGAAGTTATATACTGTAAAGGGCTTTTGGATGTTTTCCTTTGTGACAATGCTCAAAGTGCTGATCAAGCTCACGAGATTTCTGGGAGAAAAGTTTCCTTTTTTTTTTTTTTTTAAAGTTTCCATTTTTAAAGAAAACTGGTAAATTGTTTTAGGAAATGATGCTCTTCTGTTTGCTGTTACTGACCAGCCTTATTTTATCTGTTTTATAAATTTAAATTTGTATTTCCTGGGTTCTCAGTAAGGGGGGGGGGATACTAAATAGTTCAGGAACTAGAAGCAAAAACTGAACTGAGACAGAAAGTAGTGAAAAAGATAGTAAAAGGAGAGAACCTGGAGGAGTTGTAAAGTTTGGGGAAATTCTGGGTCGCTGTCCCCAAGGGGAAGGAAACTTTAAGGGCCAAATGTTGACAACAGTAAACTCAGAGATATGCTGGATAGAGATACTATATCATCAGGGCCGAGTTGTGTGAGGTCTCCAAATAGACTCCCAATAACAAGATCTTTCAGCTCTTTTTCTCTCATGTGGTTCAGATTTTCTTGACCTTGTGATCCTATCATCTGGACAGTTATCGGCTGATCTTATTCAAAATAGGGGTTACAGGTTGCTCAATTTACAAATAATTCATGCATTGCCCAGCTTTCATTTCTAAGGTGTGCTTTGAGTGTGGGCCATAAGGAACATTCTTTGTGTTCTCCAAACAGGAAGACTGTGATGTGCAGATAAGATAAAGAATTGGCCTGGTCTTAGTTCATCCTCCAGAGAATTAACTCAAAGATCAAAATGTGTGATACTGCCCTTGTTACATTTGTGGCTGTCCTTTGGTGCTCTGATGTCAAGTGAATGTGGAGCCCAAGAGATTAGAACTTGCTTTTTCAGGAGCATCTGTTGTCCAGGGAAGATAACCCAGTATCCAGTAGGGAAATGGCCGTGTGTGCCCACATGCATGCAGCCTGTCAGGAGTGACCACCAGAGTGTGCAGAAATGGAAAATTCTCCTTAAATTAAGGCAACATCCTTACTGCTAACCTTTCAGGTTCGGAAGGTAATGACTAGAAAGGCCAACTGATGGCTCTTAGACCCATGCTCACAAATTTAAATGCTAGTTGATGGGAGCCAGCAGGTGGTGTGGTGGTTAAAGTGCTGGACTACCACATGGCCGACTGTGGTTCAAGTCCCGTACTTAGTGGCTTACTTTGGCACTTTCCCTCTCCCTTTCTCTCTTTCACACTCTGATGAGCACACATGCCCTATAGCACACTGGAAAAAAAAAAAAAAGGTAAATAAAATTAAATAATTATTTAAAAACAAATACTAGTTTGTTTCTTGCTTTGGTGTGGCACCAAACTAGTATGTCACATCTTTGCCTTTTACATGTCTTGGAAGAAGAGGAAGAGTGGAGCCCATAGAGAAGGTATGGCAGCAGAGGGGATGGTTCACATCCTCCTGCCTTCCTCTGCAGCCTCTCTCATGACCATGGGGGACTTTTCTCCTGAGGCTCCCAGCTAGGAAAGGCAAAGGCGACAGTCAGAGCCTCACCAGAGACAGACTTACTACAGGGAAGAAAAGGTGTACTATGCTGTTAAGAATCCCCACATTGGAGATTAGGACACTTGGCAGCGTACACAGAACACGTTGGGCAGCTACTCTGGGCTGGAGGACTAGTAGCCCAGGAGTCAGGAATCCAGTTTTTGTTTCCCTGTTCACCAGTGACTTCTGTGTAGCGCTGGGCAGTAACTCTGGTGTGCGTCCTCCATCAGTTGAGTAAATATTGGCAGCAGATTCTGTTTAGAGTGCCATCGATTTCCTTCTTTAATCTATAAAATGCCAAGGTCTTTGGAAAATCTTAGGATTTATCACTAACGTTAATTATAGTTGCCAGTCCTATTCGTTACTTACTTTTTCCTCTTGGGGTACTGAAAAAATACATGGCTTGGGGGGCAGCTTGTAGGTTGAAGTTGTGAGTGACCAAGGGGCCTAACAAACTAACAATGACAACCCCCAGAGCACCTCTTGGTTGGCAGGGCAGGGGAGTGGGGGATCAGTGGCCTACTCAGGAAGACTGGAGTTTGGGTCTGATTCGCAGCCTGGGATAAAGTCTGAGTCACCCTCTTTAGTGGATGTGGAGCATTACCAGTGGGAGTTCATGGTGCTTAGACTCCTTTCTGTATCCTTGGCACACTCTTGAGGTTAACCTCAGAACCCCTGGCCCCACGCTGGCAGTCTACAGGGTGTAATTGCCTTCCAGAATTGCTGCATGAAAGGAAGGTCATACTGGGACCAGCAGTTGCGTAATAGCTATACTCCCATGTAGTTGACCGCGGTTCGAGTCCTGAACCCAGTGGTTTAAACTCACACTGGGCTTGTGTGCATGCGTGCCCAAGATTTCGACAAGAGAATGGAGAAGGGATTGCGGGGTGACCATCCCCCCAGGGGGTGATGTCTCACTTTCTGTCTCTATGTCTCACTCTGTCTTTCTGGTAAGCGCACATGCCCTATAGCAAAAACCTCTCAAAAAAAGAAAAAGAAAAGGAAAGTCATACTGTTAACAGTAGTTGCATTCCAGAAATATGTTTTGTTGTCCAAATCCAGGCATTGATGTAGTATTGAGAAAAGAATTTAGGACTAGAGAGAAAAGATGTGGGATCCAGGTCTTAAAGAGTTGGTTATCTGTGCACCTAATATCCCCCATCGAGTGGTGACAGTCCCTTTAATACTGGTGAACATGCTTTGTGAACTGTAAGTAGAAGAGATTATTATCTAGCATCCAGGATTGCAGATCGACTCTCCCCGACCATGTGTTTCCCTTCTGCACGTTGGGCACGATGACGCTGTCCCCTTCTGGTGAGGACACACATAGCTGTAGACATCACTGTCCTGGGTGCTCTCCCTGAACCGCCATCATCTTCACTGCATACCTGGAGAAGGGATAGGCTGGAGGCTCTGGGGGCAAATAACCAGGTCCTTTTACAGGCAGAAACAGGGCCAAAACAGAGCTGCCTTTTTTTTTTTTTATTTTTTTTATTGGTTTCATGTCTTCACCAATATTTTTATGCCTGATCTGGGTTCAGCAACCCCATGGGATCTTTGGTGGTAGTGATTCACAATTGTATCTGAGGCAGAAGTAGAGGGAAGGAAGAGAGCAACACATTTATAAAACAATGTCTTGGGAAATGAGGTCCTTATAGTTAAGGTCCCTAGGACAGCCTGAAGAAACTTAGAGAATGTCACTACCTTCAGGGTCCCCTTTCCCTTCCTCGCAGCTTCCCTCCTCTCTCCCACTCTCTGTGCCTGCGTAGTTCAGCAAGTATGACTTGGAGGTTGCTGCACTCATGGAGGGTTACCTGCTGTCCTCAGGTGCTTCGGTGATGAGCTGATGCACAAGTGACCAGGTTAAGTCAATCAGAGGAACATACTAGGGCTTGAACCAACTTACACAAAAGCACTTTAATTAACAGTATACAATTTTCCAAAATATACTTTTGTAAGAAAATGCAATAATTAACTATAGACTTTACAAACAAGTTTCTCGGTAAATTCCAGTGTACTTCAGACCCCTGTCCACTGAAACACATGCTCCCTAGGCTCCTGGGCAAACTAACATTCACTAATAAGAAAAAAGAACCACATGGAAAAGTCATTCCCTCCTTTCACTCTGTGTTGGGTTTGCAGTAGGACTGAAGGAACCAGCTAGTGACAATGACAGAAGCTACGCAGGTGCTTCACCCCTGCCCTCTCTGCCTTCCTCATCCTGTTCCCTCTGATCCTTCGTCCTAGTGGTAGAAATAAGTTCCATATGTAATAGCACATTCAAAATGCTTCCTGGCAGAAAGAGCTGTTCATCTCAGACCTGGATGACTAAGGAAGTGCAGAAGACCAGTGGGGTTCTTCTCTCTTCACGCTGGGGAAGATTAAGGAAGGGCTTCTGCCCCTTGTGTTGTCCTGGTGCCTGAAAGGGGCAGTATTTAACCACAGGTTCCTGAAGCAGCCCTAAACTATCTGTGGATGCAAGTGTTAAGCCTCTTTCCATCACTAGCCATCTGATGTTGGTCAAGTTACTTATCTTTCTGGGCTTTAGGTTCTTTTAATGTAGAAAAAGATGGGACTAGATCCCAAGTCTCTATCCCTGTGATGACTAGACTGTCACTTTCCAGTGCATTATCAATGCCAGTCCTTAATACAAAGAGGGCTAGGGCTTGAGGGCTGAAGGGTGGAATATCGTATTTTGAAACAAAAATGCCCAGTCTATAAGACAAATACTTTACCATCCACCTGTCTAGCATAGTCTTTCATTGTGTGTTTAAAATTAAAATAAAAACTTGCCATTTCTAGTAAGGCAGACATTTACATTCCTGTTTCAGAGGGAGAAAAGAGCTTAGCTGACATCCAAAGCAGTGCAGATTAACGTGGCTGTTGTATTTACATCATCAAAAATCTGTAGATATGATATGTATCAGTTTGAACTCGTCCTTCAAAGCTTCTCCAGTATATTGTCATAAAAGATAAAGCTCAGAGTGGTTTAAATAAACTTGTTGCTAGCTTTCCTTATTGACAGGTGAAAAATCTGGTGTGTAGACTAGATCAGACCTGTCTCATGTGCTTGATCCAATATTCTTTACCTTCTATGTGAGCACGGCTGCTCCCCCTCACTCCCCCCGATTACGTGGCTGCGTGCTTCCCACTGGGTTTCATCTCTTTGTCAGATCCATGATGTTTGTAGCTTGGGGAAACCACTGGACTTACAGTTTTTAGTTTGCCGCTGAAGTGGAGTTCGTAATCTCTCTTTGGTACAACTTGTTTAAGCGCTTAGTGCTCCTCTCACCTGTTCTCAGCCCCCGAACCTGAATTACCAGACAGCATTTAGAACCCAGTAAAGATACAGGAAGATGACCTTTACGGATGCGTGTGTCGTATGACCTCTTGACACAGATGTCCCAGTGGCAAAAGCGAGGCAAGGTATCAGATTCTGAAGTCCCACTAAGGGCCAGAGCAAGACAGTTCGGATACATAAAAAGGACCCTCTGACTCAGTCTAGAGCTCCTTCCGGGACAGGACATGGTCTTTCCTTTTGACCAGGCATGACCTTTACCCTCTGGTCCTTGCTAGTCATCATCTCTCTCCATGAGGCCTTGGGGTTGTAGTGTTGGATCAATCTGCAGAGGCCTATCTGCTGTCTCTGTCAAAATCCCTGGTTGGTGAGATGTGACCCAGAATCAGCAAAGGAGTAATCATCCAGTCTAGAGGCCATGACAGGAACCCATGGGGTGGAAGGAACCAAAGCTGGGCAAGACAGAAGCCAACAGATCTTGTTCCAATGTAACAAGATTTCTGCTCTTCTCCCCCAAACCAGCACTGTCCTCCATCCTGTCGAACCTCCAAGCCCCAGAGAGCCAGGGCAAATGTTTTGGGAGGCTTGTTAGCCTGGCCACTCTTTGGAAATCCACTGGGGGCCAGTCAGCCCTCCATGAAGCTGTGGTCTTCCTTCTGCCCTAGGATACCAAGTGGTTACAGGCTCTAAAGAAGGAATCAGGCAGACGGGAAGGAGAGAGATCTGTGCCCTAGCTCCTCCCAGCCCCCACCCCTCAGTTCCTTGAACACAAGCTGTCCCAAAGCAGATAGCCTAGTTCATCGAAATGACCAGTCTGGACCTGCCCTTAGGACTCTGGAGTTGTGACTTGGCCCTAAAGAGACCATTTTCATTCCCCAAGCAGCTCTGCCCACCCTTCCTAGTTGGAACCAGGGAACTTGTGCCCAGTAACAAAGAGACCATGGCCACAGTACAGAATTCCATGCAGGACTCCCCCTTCTCAGAAGATCGGATTAAATCTCCCCCCGCCCAGTCCTCAGCAGCCTTGTATGTTGCAGTTCACTGCTAAGCCTATGAATGAAAACCAACACTGGGGAGTAGACATGGCTTTGTGGTTCCCTGAGATGCCACCAGAAACTGTAGGAGAGCTGTGGCAGCCCCACTAGACTACCGAAGAGGAACCAGCGAGGCCTAGCTCCATGCCAGGACAGTGAACAGTTACTGGAAATAGCCAGCCAGTCCCCAAGCTGCACCTTAAAATGTGCTGCACATCGTAGGCCTTGCTTTCCCTATGGCATGAAATGAGATTAGCTAACTGAAAAGTCTCCAATGATGAGTTCTGGCCTTTGGCAGTGGAGGGCCGGATTAAAAAAACAAATATGACAGCACTCTCAGCAACTTGCAAAGTCCCTGAGTTTCCTACAAAGTAGAGAGTAGAGCCTGTCTTTCCTGGCTAGCTGAACCGATTGTCTACTAAGACACATCTCTGCTGACTGGGGTTGCCAGGAAGGACCTGTCCTTCAGCTGCTGCTTTTTCACACTGGAGTTGCAGGGTGATTCCCTGGCTTCTTCTTCCCCCGTGTCAGCCGAGCAGTGAACCACACATAGGAACACTCTGCATTCTGTAGCTACTGCAGGTTCCCTGGTGGGAATGGAAGGCCAGGCCAAAGGACATGTGGGGGAGCCTCTTCCGGGAGTGCTGGGTGACGGGGCAGTGCTATCTTAACCTGCTGCTGTGAGGCAGCCATCCTGGGATGAAGTGCTTCCCCTGCTCTTCCCCTGTCCACCAACCCCTTGGGCAGACCTAGCTCACTGTAGGAGTTTTGCGTGGGTTAAGTCCCAACCTCATTAAGCAAATGCAGGGAAATGGAATCCCAAAGCAGGGGTTCAAGGTCACGCATGAATGGCCTATGCTAGTCCCAGGAGCCCTGGTGCAGACTGCAAATAAAAACTGAGTGAAAGGAGGGAGAAGAATAAAGGGGGCGGGAACACTGGCAGAGGCTGGATAGAAAATGTAGGACCTGTACTTTGGAGGAATTGATCCCACCGAGACAGGACCTGGCTCTGCTCTCCTGCCCAGCCCATCTACCGACTGGCGTTTCACTCCCTGCCCAGGGTAGCTCTGGAGAGGGTGTGAGCAAGCACCGCGGTGAGGCCTGGTGCAAATGAGCACTGCAGTGGGGAGGACGCCGTCTTCATCCTGTCACCTGGCTGTGGGACCTGGGGCAAGTCATTACCCTCTTCGGGCCTTGGAAACCTCACCTGTGAAATAGAGGCTTTCTGCTGGAGGGTCTCCAAGGCCCCTTACATGGCTCTTTCTTGACCCCTTTCCTCTCATCTTCCAGCAGCACTGAGCTCAGGCACTAGTGAATTATTTTACAAGAGGAATCTAGACAGAATGTGATTTGTTCAGCTCGAAAGGGGAAAAATTAAGGCCCTGGGGGAAGGTTGGGAGGGGGTAATGCTCAGAGTCCACTGTCCCTCCCTAGTCTTTCCCTCCTCAAAGAGGAAGGAGTTTTCCTCCCCGTCCAAATGGCACTTCCGGTGGTCAGTCCGGAGCTCTGTGGCGCTGTCGGAGGCCGCCAGCAGACCTGATTAGAGGTGTGTGTCCTCCTCCTCATCTAGGTCGTCCTTGGTCAGGTTGTCCAGAGGGACGATCCAGCTGTCCCCCAGCTCTCCATTTAGGCTGACCACCTTCTTCTCCTGCATCTCGGAAGAGGTCTCCATCACTTCCAGGGTTGGGTTGTCATGGTAACCATTCTCCACCGTCTGCAGCTCCTCTGTTAGTCGTTGCTAGAGTTGGGGTGATGGGCCAGGGAGAAGGTCATTTTGGAGGGCTACAAGCCTTAAGAGACACATGTGCCTCCTTCCCAGGAACCACAGTTTGGTGTAAATGAACACTTCTGGCTCACACATGAGAACTGGCTGCTCCCGGAGTCCATTCTGGCTACTGGTCTGCTTCAGGTTAGTCTGAGACAAAGACGCGCCCTCTACCCTCACATTCTCAGGTCACCTCACCTTGGCCCTGCAGCAAAGCTTTGAAGTCCATGGAGATGGACTTTGTGCTCCAGAGTTCTCTGAGCACTTTGCTCCAGGCCTTCCCTGGAACCTCCTCTCCAGGCACCAACCTCATCCCATCCGAATGAACTGGGCAGGGCTGAAAGTGACGCCCCTGCCCTGGGCTGAGCAACTCAGGTCCTCTCTAACCCTGGGCAAGATGAGTCTGACCGTCTATCTCAGACGGCGGCCCTCTGGCGACGCTGCTTTCTCTGTCTTGGTTTCAACACTCATGCTGAGCCAGATTCTCTTCCAACTGGGGTATGAGGGAGACAGGCCTGGGGACTTCTTTAAAATGCCCCATAGTGTGCGGCCAGGGTCGCAGATCACGGGTCTGGGTGGAACTGTCATGATGGGAACTCGGAAGGCAGTGCATGCCTAGGCCCATTTACATCAGTGACTCCTCAGAACAGCTCTGCAAGGTGGCTATTATCCCCACTCTGCAGGCGAGGACCCTGAAGCTCACAGCCATGACACAGTTGATTCAAGGTCACACGATCAGGGCAGAACTAGGGCCTTGCCTGTCTGACTCCCAAGCCCACCCACTTCCCTGTCGCCATGTGCCTCTTTCATGTCCCACTAAGCAAGCAGGAGTCTAGCGGGATGGTCCCTCCTGGCAGAGCAGCCCGTGGCCCACTCACATTCCTCTTTGCAATGATGAAGTTAGAGTCATCCCGTGAGCGGGACTGGCCCCCTTGCTCGAGGACAAAGGACTCACCTGGTCCTTCCTCTGGGAGAGGCGCTGGTGGCAGCAGCCCTAGAGGGGCGCAACATGCCATGCAGACGATAGTGATGATGAGGGGCATGCTGAAGCGGTCTTCGGCCTCTTCCGGTGGCCCCTGGTCCCCCAGCTGCATGTCGCTGACTCCCACCTGCCCAGGAAGGAGCAAGTTACGTGCAGAACACAGGTCTCCGAACACCCATTCTGCTTGGGGTCTGCAGTTCCCTTTCAGCTTACTCCCTCCCAACGTATAGGCCAGAGGCTTCCTCCACACTGACAGAGGCTCCTGGCTGCCTCTTCCCCAGCGCATGGAGGAGCCCACTCACCTCTTGCAGGTCATCCCACTTGTCCTTCAGGAGTTCAAACACATCCTTGGGAAGGAGGTTTGCTGTGGGGGAACAGGGGACAAAGGCGGCCTCAGTGGTCTAGCTCAGAGTGATGTGGTGGTGAGGGGTGGAGATGGAACCCCAGGCGGAGGGGTGGGTCTCAGTCTGCAGAGTGGGGGGTTTTCCTGGTAGGGCCATGGAGGGAGTGTGGCCTGGCAATTCTTAGGGACTGCACCACCCTGACCCATGTCCAGGGTGACTGCTGAAC
>NW_006160129.1:2726886-2731169 GCF_000334495.1 Tupaia belangeri chinensis
CTGTCGAGGGTGACTGCTGCACCACCACCCTCCTCCTTCCCGGGTAGGCCTCAGCCCCCCTGCCCCCAACTCACTCTGGATAGTGATTTCTTTGACTGCCACTGCCCGGCTTTCTGAAATGGGTGCCAGCAGTACATGGCAGTGATCCTGAGCCAGGTCGTAGGTGGCTTTGGCTGATCGACACAGAATGGTGACCAGTTTGTCATCTGGAGGGCTCCCCGCCTGTTGTGGGGAGACCATGGGTGATTCTTCAGCAACCATGACAGCAGCCCAGGCTTGGGGCCACCTCCTAGCCAAGGCCAGGAATATTGCTGCTCTGCATGAAGTTACCTCCCTGCCCCTCCACCTCCAGAGAACCTCACCCCACCTCATTCACCCTACAGCTACGCAGTGCCTTTCACCCCTAGGACCCTCTCTCCCTCCCAGCTCTGAGAGACACGACCTGTGCCCTTCAGCCTCACTCTCCCGAGGGGTCACCAGGACAAGGAGCACTGTAGGGTGATGCCAGTGCGCCGCACACCTGCCACTCGCCAGTCATTTGTGCCCTGTGCAAAGCCCTGAGGGCAGGCCCAGCTCCTAGCTCAAGCCAAAATCCTTGTGCCCCTTCCCTTGGCTAAGATACCGACTCTGAAGCCACAAACAAGCTGATGGGAAAGGTGAGGCCTCCAGAGTTGGGGGGGGGATCCTGGTGTACACGGGGTGTCTGGGAGGGTGTCGAGTATTTCTAAGAAGAAAGAGCATGGCAGATGTGTCTTCAGGGCTGAGGATGTGGAACAGCATGGCCATTTCACCCAGTCCTGCCGTGGCATCTGTGGACACTCTAGCTGATGGTGGAGGAGGGACTAAGATTGACCACAGGGCCCACCACACACCACCCCTTCCTTGGGCTTCCACCTGGGATTTCCTTAGACTAATTCTAAGGCATCCTATCTTGTTTTTCTAGCAAAGAAAAACAAAAAAAACACTTCTCATAAACAGTCACATAGTCTGCCAAGTTTTAGCCAAAAAGAGTACCCAAGGAAAAGCTGGACAAGCATCTGACAGTCCCCAGGGCCAGTCTCAATGTCATCCCTTCCTGTCCACTAAACCCAAACCCGAGAAAACGCCATTCCCTTTCAAAACTCTAGCCCAACTGTACGTTCTTGTCATGGTCACTAGGAAAAAGACAGCAAAATGGACATGCAAGGGAAAACAACTGCAGAAAAAAAAACAGGCAGAATTCACGTGCCATAAGCCTAAGCTCTCCATCCTATGGAAGCCATGTTTCTGCTCCGTTCTAGCTCCCAGGAGTGCCTGTAAAAATGGGCACTGACCAGGAGAGGGCAGCAGACAGCCGGCCATCACCGCACTCCTGGGGCTGGACAACTATTTACTGAGCAAGCACTGGGTACTGTGGACCTCCAGACCACAGCCCTTCTTCCTAGAGAGACTGGAAGTCTGAAGGTGGCTGCACACATCGCCACACCCTCTCTCACACCTAGGCTGACACACACACACATGCTGATGTGCACACACAGCATCCACGGTAGAACAGCTGTCTATGACGGCTCTCTCGTGTCCAGGGGCTCTACCCACAATACCTAGGCCTACCATCCCCTGCCATGCCAGCAACCACTCAGGTTAGACTGTTATTCTTCCATCGAGGTGCTCAGATAGTATGTAGGAAACCACTGCTATGAGACCAGGGGGAGGTAGGCAGACTAAACTCATTTTTAGGTGAGACCTCAAAATCTCAACTAGAGACACAGGGAAGAGGATCAGGATCTCTTGACTCAGACCACTGGGACAGTGACAAACCCAGGGTACTTCTTCTGGCCCTATGGCAGGCCTATGGGTGTCACTTACAAGAAGTCTGCACCTCACTTTGCCACTCCATAAACTGGGAAGGGGGTCCAGCCACCTTGATGCAGGTGGTACTATTAGCAAACTGCTCTGCAGTGCTGGAAGACACATGGCCAACCACAGGTTCAGATCCCAGGTTGACCAGAAACACACTGGGCATGTGTACCCGAGATCCTGGTGAACTGGAGGATGGGGGGAAAAGGACTGTAACATGGTGAAACCCTGCCTCTCTCTCTTTCTCTTTCTCTCTCTGTCTCTCTCATGAAATAAACAGGCAAAAAGAGAAGAGGGCACTTCCTGCCAAGAAAACAAGGGGAGAAAGCGACCTCAGTGCTTGCCCCTTTTCAGAAGAAACACTTCATTTCCTCTGGCTCCCCTACCCTGCTGCCAGCCTGCCCTTGGGTGGGATGAGGGTGGGTTGATTACCGAGGTACTCACACAGAGGCTGGCCCTTGTGAGGTTCAGGACAAGCAGCTTCTCGGTCAGCCTTTCCGGGGGCTCGCACGTGATCTGGAAGAAGTCACTGGGGTTACAGTTCAGGCCAAGTGTTGAGAACCTGACTCTTCCCTCTCCATGGGTGTGCATGGCAAGCTGGGACATGGCTGGACCCGTCCAAGCCAGGAGAGACAGTGGATGAATAACTGTTCCTGACGGCCCTCATCAGGGGCCCTGGGTTGGAGGGAAGAACGGACGCTGTTCTTGGAGGCCCTCCAACCTGAGTCCCACCTTTGCAGGCATTACCCGTTTGTTCCCAAGAGTCCAGGTGGAAGAAGTTGTGGTGGAGTCCTGGAGGTCCGTGGAAGCTGGCTTGGAGCTGACACCTGTGGGTCCTTCAACGGGAGGTGTAGCCACGGTTCCCAGGGCAGGGCCTGTGGATGGCAGAGAGGCAGAGGAAAAGGGTAGAGGGCTGACTAGCATCTTGCTAGAGGTCTGTGGAGCTTCTTGTGAGATAACTGGGTTTGGGGTGATGCCACTGGGAAACAAAGGTTATGAGAAAAAGTGAGGGCCGAGTGACCTTATAGTGATGGAGTTAAGCACTGTACACAGGAAACTGGATCCCACATGGTTGACCGGGGTTCAAGTCCTTGCCCTGGTGGCTTGAAAAACATGCCAAGCATGCATGCATATGCCCCAGATCTTGACAGGGTAGAGAATTGGAGGAAAAAGGATGGTGGTATGACTAGGGCCCACTGGAAGTCTCTCTCATGCACACATATGCACCTGTGCCCTATGGCAGTTAACAATAAATAAATTAAAAGAAGAGGAGTGGTGCTCTTAGGAGAAAAGGACAATCTGCCCTTGCTCTAACAGATTTTGCAGGGGGTCATATCCCCACCAAAATGACAAGATGGAAGTAAGCAGACACAAGGAGGAAGAGGCAGGATGGACAAAGTAGATTCCTGTAACTTCTTACAGAGAGGGTCAGACTGGACGAGTCCATGCAAGAGCCAGTCAAAGCAAGCCACAGCCATAGCGATGTTGGCAGTGACAGCTGACATTCATGGAGCACTGCTCTGTCTGAGGATGCTCTGTGCTTCAAAGGCACCTCCTATTTAACCCGCATTAATAACCTGCAAGGAAGGTGCCATCCTTATCCCTAGTTTACAAGCAAGGAACCTGAGACTCACAGAGGCTCAGTGTGTTGCCCACGGTCAGGCGCATGCCAGCAAGTGGCAGAGCAGGGATCTGAATCCAGGTATATCTAACCCAGAGCCTGTGCTCTGACCGCAAGGTGTGGCCATCTGTTCTTTGCAGGTCACCCGGGAGCCCTTGGAAACGCAGATTCTCAGGCCATGCCCAGAAATTCTGATTCAAAAGATCACCATCTTGAGGCTCATGACCCATCAGTAGATTCTGAAGTTAATTTACTAGTTTAAAACCAGTACTTTGGGGCCGGTAGGTGGACTGGTGGTTAAGGGCGCTGGACTCCCACATGGCCGACTATGGTTCAAGTCCCAGAAAGTTAAATAAAATAATTCTTTTTTTTTTAAGAATCATTTTTTATTTGATTTCATTCTTTTTAAAAATATTTATTTATTTTTTTTATTTGACCAGAGAGAGAGAGACAAGGAGGTGAGAAAGTAAGCTGCCAGGTCCGGGACTCGAATTATGGTCAGCCATGTGGGGAGTCCAGTGCTTAACCACCATGCCATCTGCAGGCCCAATAAAATAACCCTTTAAAACCAAGCCAAACCAACAACAACAACAAACCCAGCACTTCAAAAAATAAAGAAAACGGAACAGAACATACCAGGATGTATAACATGTAGTGAGAGCACATCTACTGAGTGCAACTTTGGTTTTGGATGTGTATGTGACACGTGTGCATTTTGGATCAGGATGTAAAATGTTTCATAGCGTAAGGTGCCTGGACAGGTCTGAGCGGCCTGGTTCCCCACAGAGTGCTTCTCATCCCCCCCCCCCCCCCCCCGCCACCCAAG
>NW_006160129.1:2731233-2731921 GCF_000334495.1 Tupaia belangeri chinensis
ACAGCTCTGCTGGCCTCTGCTCATGGCTGGGAAGGGCAGCAGGCCGGAATGAGCAGAGGGTGTTGTGATGTTTACTTAAACTCGGCACAATCCTATCTTCCAGCTGAGCCTCCACACAGAGCACTGGGGAGATTGTTCTTGCTTGAGAAAAACCAACCCCAGGGCCTTACTTACTTAGCGTGGTAGGCGCACCCTGGGGAGGGAGCCCCTGCTGTTCCTTGGAAGAGTTCTCTGGGGGCTTCAAGGAACCGCCGGCTGGCATACGGAGGGTCGCAGAGTTCGTGGTGCCAACTATGTCTGCAGTTGCAGGGGTCACCGGCCCACCTCCCTTGGTGGTGGGGGTGACACTGAGGTTCCCTTGGTTGTCAGAATTCTGGTTGCCTGTGACATTGGGTCCTGCTGAGACAGTGGGTGGTGTGAGTACCGTGTGGGCTGAATCTTTGGTAGGTGTCAAATTATTACCCTACTTGGTTTCCTACCTGAGCCACTGGACACTGTCGTGTGCTCTGGTGCCAAGCCTTGTTTGCCTGGGCTGGGAGTCCCCACTGTGTGGACAGGAACAGGAGCCGCATCTGGCTGTCCGGGGGTGGGGCTGGGGCTGGAGGCGGGGTCCGGCTGTCCAGCAGCTGGGTCAGAGGAGGGGTCCGGCTGTCCGGCAACGGGGTCGGAGACGGGGTCCGGCGGTACC
>NW_006160129.1:2732625-2733831 GCF_000334495.1 Tupaia belangeri chinensis
TGTCCGGCGGCGGGGTCGGAGGCGGGGTCCGGCTGTCCGGCAGCATTGGCATTTTTGTCGTCAGGGTCTTTTGGGTCAGATGCCATCTTATCGTCCTGGGCATCTGTTTATAAAGACAACACAGGATCACGTCAGGGTGATAGGGGAGAGCTCCCCACACTGCTCCAGCCCTTCCCGGGATCCAGCCTGGCTCCCATCCCTGCTATTTGCCTGGCAGGCTTGGGTCCTGATGTTTCCAGTTTTTCTGGGCTTCCAGAAGCCCCTAAGAGGGAGACTGAGAGTGCAGCCAGGGTAAGAAAAGGAAATTCTGCTGGAGGGAGCCTAGGCCAGCTAGTGGAGGTGCTGTGTATCCCTGCTGTCCTCTTGGGCCCCACGCTCCTTGCAAGTCCCCCAGTACACTCCAGAGCTGGCTTGAGGACACCTCTACGTCCTCCTCCCCAGCCCCTGCAGACGATACCACATACTGATGCTCACAGAACCCTCCCAGCCCTGTTCTAAGCCTAAGTAGAGAGACATGGCCTGATCTCATGAAGTTATAATCTAGGAGGAACTGACAGGCAACCCAAGTTACACCAGTTATTGTCTAGGGACCATTGTGAACTGTCCCAGGAAGAAAACACCTATTTGCTGAAACAGTGCTTGGCAATGGCTGCTTATCTGCTCAGTGGGTCTGGGAAGGAAGGCCTTTAACTCATTTCATTTAACAAGATATTTATGGAAGGGACCATTGAATCAGGTTCTGAATCGGGACATAAGGGCAGATGAGACACACAGAATCCATTCCCTAGGGACCTTCCATTCCTGGGTGGGGGGAGGGACACAGAAACTAAAACAGTGGACAGAACAATGAAATGTCCCTCTGGTCAAGGACAGGACACAGAAGAATAGGGGAGAGATGACTTTGGAAGAAAGGTAAGGAAAGTTATCTCTGAAGGAACCAATAAGCTAAGATTTGAAGGGCCAGCAGGTGACATGGATGTTAGGGCACCTAGACCCCACATGGCTGACTGCATGGTTCAAGTACCGAATCCAGAGGCTTGAAAATCATGCCAGGCACATATGAATGAATGCCCAAAATCTCAAGAGGAGAATGGGGAAAGGACTATGGTGTGGTCATCCCCACAGAAGTGATTTCTCGCTTTGTCGCTCTGTCTCTCTCTGGTGAACATGCATGCCAATGCCAAAATTGAAAAAGAAAAAATGGGG
>NW_006160129.1:2734202-2750904 GCF_000334495.1 Tupaia belangeri chinensis
ATTAAAACAAATAAATAAATAAATAAAGTTAAATAAAATAATTCTTTTAAAAATAATAACAAATGGAATTAAATAAATAATTCTTTAAAAATTTTTTTAAATTAAGTTAAAAAGAAAAAGACTTGAAGTGGGAGGTGGCCAGCAGGTGGTGTAGTGAGTGGTTAAGGTGCTAGATTCCCATGTGATCAACCAAGGTTCATGTCTTGGACCTGGGTGGCTTGAAACTCCCACCAGGCGCATGTGCATACATGCCAAAAATGCTGAGAAGATAATGGAGGAGAAGGGGTTGTGGCATGGCCATCCCCCTCTGGTGGGGAGGGTGATTTCTTGCTTTCTGTCTCTGTCTCTCCAAAGAGCACACACTCCCTATAGAAAAAAATCTCTGGGAAAAAAAATGTGTATGTGTGTATATATAATATATATATATAGATAGATAGATATAGATATAGATATATATCCCTGCCTATTTCTATTCCTCTGCCATTTCCCACCCTTCTCCCACTCTATCTCTGGTATCTACAGTTGATTTCCATTTTATATATACACACATACCACACACCAAAAAAAAACAAAAACAAAAACAAAAAACCGCCAACCCATGGGGCCAGCATGGTGGTAAAACAGTAGTGCTATGGGGTCGGTAGGTGGCGTGGTGGTTGGAAAGGCTGGACTCCACATGGCTGACTGCGGCTTGAATCCCAGACCTGGCAGCTTGCTTTCTCACTTTCCTTCTCTCTCTGTCTCTCTCTGGTCAACTTCAAAAATAATAATAATAATAATGACAATAAATAAAATTAAATAATTCTTTTAAGAAAAAAACAACTGTAGCACTGTACTCTGCAATACTGAACCCAGATGAGAACATCCTGAGTTTGTGTTCTGGTGTGCCCAGATACAGCTGATCAAGAGCAGCCGACCCCACTTCGTGATCACAGTTCAAATCCCCAGTCTGGTCATCCTGAAATGAGGCATGCACACACAAATGCCCACGATCCCATGGGTTGGAGACACGGGGGGAAGGGGATTGCAGCAAGATTGTTCCTGTGGAGGGGGTTCATTGCTCTCACTCTCACGTGCACACACGTGTGCTCTATCCTGAATAAAGAAAAAAAATTTTTTAATTCAAAAAGAAAGCTTCAATATTTTAAAAGTATATACATGGAGAAATTGCCAGAGAAGGTCTATATATGGCAAGTGAGCATAGAAGAAGGTGCTCATGTTCTAAGTCACTGGGCAAATGCAAATTAAACCTCCAGTACAGTTCTTTTCCACATCAATGAAAATAGCTACAAACAAACTGACCATCCCAAATGCTGAACGGAACTCTCATCCATTGTTGGTGGGAATGAAAAATGCTGTAAATACTTTGGAAAGCAATTTAACAGTTTCTTTTAAAGTAAAGCATACAGTTACTGTATGACCCAGCATTTGTTTGTTGGTTTTTTATTTTTTAATTTTTGGAGAGGTTTTTGCTATAGGGCACGTGTGCTCACCAGAAAGACAGAGAGAGACAGAAAGCGAGATATCACCCCCCCAAGGAGGGATGGCCACACCGCAACCCCTTCTCCTCCATTCTCCTCTTGGGATTTTTGGCGCGTGCACACATGTGCCTAGCGTGAGGTTAAGCCATGGGGTCTGGGACACAAACTGCAGTCGACTACATGGTATTGGCCCCAAAGAAATGAAAACTATGGTCATACAAAAATCTAAACATGGGCCAGCAAGTGGCATGGTGGTTAAGGGTGCTGGACTTCCACATGGCCATCCGCAGTTCGAGGACCTGGTGGCTTGCTTGCTCACTTTCCCTCTCTCTTTCTCTTGCTCTGTCCCTCTCTGGTCAAAGTAAAATAAATAAATAAATAAATAAATCCAGGGGGGATGGTCACGCCGCAATCCCTTCTCCTCCATTCTCCTCTCAGGATCTTGGGCACGCACGCACACGCGCCCGGCGTGAGTTTTAAGCCACCGGGTCCGGGACACGAACCGCGGTCGACTACGTGGGAGTCCAGCGACATAGCCATTACGCTAACTGCTGGTTCCCAATGAAATAATTCTTTAAAAACAAACAAAAAAATACCTACACACAACCAAAGCTGCAAACCAAGTCACTCTTCACCAAGGGAATGGCTAAATGAACTGTGGAACATCCTTATGATATAACTCAACAGGAAAAGGAATGAACATATTCTGCTAAGTGAAAGTCACAAGGCTATACTACGTTTCATTCCACTGATACTTTATTATGGAAAAGGCAAAACTATGAAGATAGGAAACAGATCATTTGGGGCAGGCTCTGTAGCTTAATGGTTAAAGCAGCCAGATCTGGGACCAGCAGATGGTATAACGGCTGTAACATGACCGACTATGGTTGAAGTCCCAGACCAGGCGGCTTCAAACTCACGCCGCACATGTGTGTAGATTTCTGTATGACCCCCAAACCCCAGGAGGAAAATGGAGAAGGGATAGTGGTATGGCCATCCCCTCGGGGAGTGATGTCTCACTTTCTGTCTCTGTCTCTCTGGTTGGGCGAACATGTCCCATAGCAAAAATCTGTCTTAAAAAAAAAAAGGAGCCAGATCCCACAGGGCCAACTGCAGTTTGATTCCTGCCCTCAACTTGAAAAACACGCCAGGCACACGTGTGTGCACCCAAATCTAGACAGGATGGAGAAATGGAATAGAAGGAGTTGTGGCAAGACTATCCCCCATTAGGGGGTATTTTCTCTCTCTCTCTCTGCCCCCTATCATTTCCCCCTCCATCTCTCTCAGATGAGTGCTTGCACCCTCTGACAATTAAAGAAGAGAGGATGAAACCAGATCAGTGGTTATCAGAGGTAAAAGGGAAGGGGAAGAGCAGAATACTCACCATACAAGGTTCAGTTTAGAACCACTGCACTATGAAATCCTCTGGGTGTGATGCACACACCTCTGCGTCTGTCGGAACCTATAGAGTTTTATACCCCAAGCAATTAACTTCATTTAATACAAATTTAGAGAGGAAAAGAAAACTGGGATATTCAAAAAAATCCCAGGATGTGGGGACCAGCAGTTGGCGTAATGGCTATGTCGCTGGACTCCCACATAGTCGACCGCAGTTCAAATCCCGGGTCTGGTGGCTTAAACTTATGCCAGGCACATGTGCGTGCATGCCCAAGATCCTGAGAGGAGAATGGAGAAGAAGGGATGGTGGCGTGGCCATTCCCCTGGAGAATGATTTCTCACTGTCTCTCTGTCTCTGTCTTTCTGGTGAGCGCATGCACCCTATAGCAAAAACCTCTCCAAAATAAGAAAGAAAAATCCCAGGATGTAATGAAGACAATGAAAATAAATGAAATTCTATTACAGATCTATAACATAACCTCCCTGAAGGAGATGGAGAACGAGAGTTGACTTAAGGAAAACTGGGAAAATATAGTTTTGACTGGATATTATCAGGTTGTCAAAAAAGTCATGACGTTTTTCTATGTAAAAATGCATCATGACTTTTCCAACAACCCAATATACCAAGAAAGAACCATAGACTCTCCTGAGAGTCAGACATGAAGCAGCGGTAACTCAATACTCTGCGGTGCTAGACTGGCATAGACGGTCCCTGGTTCTTTGTCCTGAGGTCCCCCTTATAGGCCGGGTGCATCTCTGAGATCCCAGCTAGGCGAAACTGGGGGTAGATCATGAAGACCCTGATGGGCCACCTCTCTATTCCTTGCTCTCATGGTAGAAAGAAATTTTAAAAGAGAGAACTGTATATGAGCAGTTTATTTTAAGTAGTATATTTGTTTCATGGGAGTGTGGGTTATCAATTTCAACCCTACTTTAAATGCATACCAGACTGACTAAATCAGTAAACATATTAGTTAACAGTAGTCAGGTTGCTTATTGCTGGAGGAAGAAGTTATAAATAGGCAAGTAAGGTGGGGAAGAGGCTAGGTAAACCCATGATGGTTGATTAGAGAGGGAAACATCTGTATGAACTCATGCTTTGATGTATATAAAGATACGTAGGTAGAGAAATAAATAGGATTCATGTGTACACACTGCACAAATATGTGTTTTCTAGCTCTGTTCACAGAGAGCATCTAGAAACAATGACACAGCGGTAACATAGTATTCTTAGCACCCAGGTGGAGGTTCCTAATGCCATTCTCCAATATAATGAACCTCCCAAGAGAAATGCTTGATTCTAGTGCTAAAATAGGGAAATACAACAGGAGCCTGGAACGTCTCATAATAGCAGAAAACAAGGAAGTAATGCCCAAGATTTAAAAAACTAGGCAAATCCAAAACACAAGAACCAAGCAGAAAGAACTCTCAATAACCAAACCTAGAACAATCTGAGCCACAAAGTAATAAATATTGAATTGGAGAAATTCAAAGAATAAAGGAATTTTATAGGCCCAGCAGGTGGTATGGAGGTTAAGGCACTGGATCCCCAGGAGAAGGGATTGAGGCGTGGCCATCCCCCCGGGGGATGATTTCTTGCTTTCTGTCTGTCTTTTTTTTTTTTTTTTAAGAATTCTTTCCTTTTATTCATTCATTCATTTTATTTTTTTAATTTGACCAGAGAGAGAAAGAGGGAAAGTGAGAAAGCAAGCCACCAGGTCTAGGACTCGAACCGTGGTCAGCCATGTGGGAGTGTCCAGCGCTTTAACCACCCCCCCACCGGCTGGTCCCACTTTCTGTCTGTCTTTCTGGCAGGTGGCATGGTGGTTAAGGTACCGGACAGTCCCACATGGCCAACCCAGTTTGAGTCCCAGACCTGATGGCTTGCTTTCTCACTTTCCCTCTGTGTGTGTGTGTATGTCTCTCTCTCTGGTCAAATTGAAATAACTGAATGAATAAATAGAATTTAATACATAATTCTCTCTCTCTAGCATTTTTTTTTAGAGATTTTTTTTGCTAAAGGTGCATGCACTTGCCGGAGAGACAAGAGAGACATAAAGTGAGAAATCACCCCTTGAAGGGATGGCCACACTGTAATCCCTTCTCCTCCATTCTCTTCTTGGGATTTTGGACATGCACACACAAGTGCCTGGCATGAGTTTTAAGCCGTCAGGTCTGGGACTCAAACTACAGTTGACTACGTGAGAGTCCAGTGACATAACCATTATGCCATCTGCTGGTCCCAAATAAATAATTATTTAAAAAAAAAAAAAAAAGGAGTTATCTTTCCACTTTGAGAGAGACACATGCAGCAAAAGGGGGAAAGTGAGAAAGCAAGTCTCCAGGTCCAGGACTCAAACCATGGTCGGCCATGTGTGAGTCCAGTGCCTTAACCACCCTTCCCACTGGTCCCACCCTCTATCAATTATAAGAAACAAAAATCAGTACAACAGCCCAACTGTGTAATTCCCCTCTAGCACTATTCAGCTGTTTGGGCACAGGCATGGAAACACTGGAGGCAAAGGTTTACATGGGAATGGGGTTTTGCTTGGTGAGTGATGACTGGAGAGGATGCAAAGGACTCAGAGGTATTTGTAAGGTAGGGATTATAATGGGGGGGGGTGTCAGTGACAGATACGATGGATCAAGACAGAAAGGAGATCAGATGGAGGCTGGCAGGCAATGAGGAAGGTTATCAGCTGCCAGTCTTGAGTTGAAGATGTCCTGAAGCAAATGAGAGACAGTGGTCCAAACATGATGGGCGGAGATTTCAGAGGGTGGGGTTTGCGGGGGTGATAAGTGCAGGGTGTGCAATGGGAATGGCTGAATGAAGTAGAGACGGGGAGAGGTCAAGAAGCTGAGGCCAGGCGATTGCATTGTTTCTCCAAGTAAGTACTGACGCCACCAAGAATGATGACACCAACTGAGCTGGAGAGGAGGAGGTGAGGGTCTTCAGTGAGTGATGGAGAGTGCTGAAGAGGTCAGAGGGTGGCGGCAGGGAGGACGTGACACTGTGCTGCTCGGAGGCTGTGTGGGGCCAGCTCTTCCAGGCAGGCAGTGGACAGGAGTGGGAGAAGGTAGACGGCACCTCCTCCCTGGGGTGAGCAGAACACTGCTTCTTCTTCTTCTTCCGTGCCTGGCCATTTCCAGACCTGGGATTGATGCTTGACTATTAATAGCAGGAAAGGAAGCTGGAAAGAATGCCCAGGAAGAGGGTGTGTGGAAGAGGGTGTTCAGGAAGGCAATGGGATGGGAGGCTCCGGGCCTAGACACCAGCATTCACGAACTCTTCTACCTCCCTGAACTCCTGGCTCACCACCCCCAACTCAGCAGCAGGGAAATAAAACCAAATGCCCCAAGAGGGACAGTGAAGGGCAGAAGCCAAGCAAGAGGACTGTGTGATAAGGAAAGTTGCACAGACCAGGAAACGAGATCAAAGCCTTCCATCCCTGGAAATGCCTTGGACCCCTGAGGCCTTGGGCAAGTGCTATCTGCCCTCTTGAAATGGGCCACCTGTGAAATGGGCCACATGATTTCTTAGGTCCCTCAAGATGTGTATGCACTTTCCTGAGTGTCACACTGGGTACATAACTGAGTCTGCTTATGCTGTGACCACAGAGCCACCCTAAGCAGCCACTTCAGAAGGGCTTACTCTGGCCTTCCCTAGTGGTACAGACAGGGCCCTTTCCAGGAGCTGCCCAACCTTAACACTCAGACCTCCAGTAGGTGACAACTGCTCCAGAGCCCCTTCCTTCCCAGGAGGGAGAAATGCCAGTACTCGGAAAGGGCCTGGTATGGTGCTGCCTCAGGGCTGGCCTGGTTGAAGTCTGAGCACCTCCCAGCTCGCTAGGGTCATCCTTCTCAACCCCCAGTGCCTTCTGGTGGCAGCTGGGTAGGACGATGGGTGCAGAAGGACGACAGCTGAAACAAGTTCCAGGCCCACTGTTGTTTTCCCAGCCCCGGTGGCTTGAAAAATACACTGGCTGCTTGTGTGTCTGTGCCTATAATCTTGGCCATGCCACAGTCCTTCCTCATCCTTTCTCTCTGGAGTTTGGGTGTGCATGCACATGGGCCCAGTGTGTGTTTTTCAAGCCACTGGGTTCAGGACTCAAACCACACAGTTGACCATGTGGGATCCAGCCACCTTAACCACCAAACTACCTATCTGGCCCTGCTCTGTTTCTTAAAAGGTCATTTGTCATCAGGGCCCACCCACATGATCCAAGATGACCTCAAGAATCTGCACTTAATTACCTGCAAAGACCCTTTGCTCAAACAAGGTGATAATCACAAGCTTGACTTTTCATTCCATCATGGTCTTTATGTGTAAAATGAGGGTAACAACCCCTGGGGTTGCTCTCTGTAACTCTGTTCAGGCATGGGCCCCAACATGGGGCTGTTCAACTTCCTTGTCATAAGGGATATCAAAGACTGAATGTTTGTGCCCCCCGTAAAAATTCATAGGGTGAAGCCCTAACCCCAGTGTGATGGTGTCAGGAGGGAGGCCTCTGGGTGATCATGACATTTAGATAAGCTCATAAGGATCGAGCCCGGAGGGAACTGATGTCCTTTAAGAAGAGAAGACATGCCCAAGTGTCCTCTCACCAAGCGAGCATGTGGGCCCTTAAGTCCGGCCATGCTGGCACCACATCTGGGACTTCCAGCCTCTAGAACTGCAAGGAAATAAATTTCTGTGTTAAGTCGCCAGTCCATGGTGTGCAGTTACACGACTGCAAAGGCTGAGACGGCCGCAGACAGGGATTGGGGTGGAGGGTAGTATGGAGAACAGAACAGCTGGAAGGGTTGCTACCAGTCTGCAGCAGGGCAGTCCCAACCTAACCTCCTCCCCCTACCAGGAAGAGTCCGGGGGCCTAGAACGGCCACAGAATCTGGTCTGGCTCCCCATATCCCTTCCCAGGGCTGGCCTGTGAGGTTCAGTGCCTCTGGACAGCAGGACAGCCACCAGGAGCCATCCGGCCAGTTCCTCAGCATTGCCTGTGTAACAGGGACCCAGGGGAGAGGATCCTGGGCACTCTTCAGATCTGGAATTGTCTGGCCCCTATCAGTCTGCTCCAGCAGGTCTGCTCAGCATGCTCTCCCAGGCTGGGGCCCTGTCTGCCAGTCTCCCTGGGCAGGAGAGGGCTGCCATCATGTGGGTGCATTTCTCCATGCAGGGGAGGTCACCAGGGCAAAGACCTATGAGAAGCCCCAGCTCTCGCTGTGCCGTCTTCCCCAGTCTGGCATTCCTCCTTCTTCTCTGTCCTCTACCCTACCCCTAGGAGTGGGGTGCATGCCCGAAAAGACTTGGCTCCAGTGTGCCCCAGATCCTGCCCAGTCCCTGTCATCCCTCCACTTAAGGCAGTGCAGGAGAGTGGTCAAAAGAGCAGACCTGTAGGAGCCTGGCCATGCGGCTTCGAGTCCAGGCACTGGCTCTGAGGCCAGGAAGGTGTTTCAACTTCGCACAAGCATTGTCTATCTCCTTCCCTCAATTTCAGCATCTGTGAAATGTGGGGCGGAGGGCAGTGATGGTAACTAACTCTGACCTTCAGTGTAGCTGTCCTTCTGAATCTGCAGTGGATTGGTTCTGGGACGCCTGAGGATACCAAAGTTCACAAATGCTCCCGTCTCTCTCTTTCTTTTTTGCCATAGATAAAGAGAGAGATGGAACGTGAGAAATCATCCCCTGGGGTGATGATCACACCATAATCCCTTCTCCTCCATTCTTCCATCCTATCAAGATTCTGGGCACGCGCATGCATACACTCGCACACACACACACACACACACACACACACACACACACACACACACACACACACACACACAGTGTGTTTTTCAAGCCCTCTGGGGCTAGGATTCAAACCATGGTCAACTCTATGTGGGATCCAGCTCCCATAACCACTAGGCTACAAGACCAACCTCACTAGTGTAGTATTTGCCTATAACCTATGCACATCTTCCTATGTATTTTAAACCATCTCTAGATCACTTATAATATCTAATACCATGTAAATACTACACAAATATATTGTTTTATTTGTAATTTTTAAAATTATGTTGTGATTTTTTGTAGTTATTATTTTTAGAGAATCATTTTATTTAGCTTTATCTATTTTCATTTGGCCAGAGAGGGACAGAGTGAGCGAGAGAGAGAGGCAAAGAAGAAATCAAGCTGCTAGGTCTGGAACTTGAACCGTGGTTGGCCATGTGGGAGTCCAGTGCCCTTCACCACACATCTGCCAGTCCAAGTTCTGGGATTTTGGGGTTTTTTGTTTTTTGGTTTTTTGTTTTTTTTTAATTGCCAGAGAGCATGTGTGCTTGCCAGAGAGAAAGAAAGGGAAGAGAGTGGGGAGGAGAAGGCAGCCCCCAGTGGGGTGTGGTCACGCCGCAGTCTCTCTCCCATGTTTCCACTCTGCTGGGGCACACATACATGTGCCATGTGCATGTGCCAAGTGTATTTTTTCAAGTCACCAGGACTGGGATTTGAACCATGGTTGGCCACTAAGATACAAAGCCAGCCCTAGTGTTTTTGTTTTTATCCTAAATATTTTCAACCCAGGCTTAGTTCAGTCTGCATCCATGGAGCTGTGGGAAAGGGAGGGTTGACTACGTGTACACAGAAGGTGCTGTTACTGTCGGCCAGGATCATGGCCTTGTGCCCAGGAGAGGAGGGGACCAACTCCTGCATGTCCCAGCCTTGTACCTCACTCTCCCTGCTGCAGTGCTAATGCTGACCCTTCTTCCTCTCCAGAGGCCCACCCTGCACAGGCTTGACAAAGCCAGCAGGGATCGGGCTCACCAGACTCTCTGCACTCCCCCCCTCCCTGGCAGGTTTCCAGTGAGGATTGGCCGACGGGGGCAGGGGAAGGGGATGACAATGCTAAGGTGGCTGTGGTCAAGACAAGACCCAGCCAAAGGCAGCGTCCGAATATGCCTGCGGTAGGAAGAGGAAACTGAGGCCTGAGTAGGGCCTGACCTCAGGAAGTGCTTCCTCACCTCCTCAGAGAAGCCTGGGCCAGAGTTGTAAGGGGAGGAGGGAGAGGCTTTCCTGCTGTCGGCCTGAAGTTCTGCCCTGACAGTGACCCAGACTCCAGTCCTGGCAGGAGGAGGCTGGGCAGCCTGGGCCTGGGCAGCAGGATCAGAGCCTGGTGTTGGTACCACATGGGTGGGCACGGGGGTAGGGGTCCGCGAGTGGGCGTTGAAGCTCAGAGCTGACGGGGTGTGCCCTTCTCCCTCTCAGACTTGGCTTGGGTTCCCTGCTCAGGGAAATGAAGCCCTATCACTTCTGCCTTCTTGAGGGGTGCGGATGAAGATGGGAGAGTCTGATTAAGTGTGACTCTGGAAAGACAGGGCAGGGAAATAAATGTATTGAATTATTGACCACGCTGGCCAATCAGCTCAACAATTAAGGGAGCCAGATCCCACATTGTCAACTGCAGTTCGAATCCCGACCCTGGTGGCTTGAACAAAACTTCAGGCGCGTGTGAGTGCATGACCTAAATCCTCATGGGATGGAGACATGGAGAAGGAATTGCAGCACAACCACGCCTTGTTGGGCGGATGCTTTCTCTCTCTCACACTCTCTGGAGAGCTATGTGCCTTCTGGCAATAAAATAATAAAATACATTGACCAGGCCAGCAGGTGGCATTAAGGTGCTGGACTCCCACATGGCCGACTGTGGTTTGAGTCCTGGACCTGATAATTTGCTTTCTCATTTCCTCTCTCTCTTTCTCTCACATGTCCTATAGCAATTTTAAAGAATAAGTAAAATAAAAGAATAATTCTTAAAATAAATAAATATATATATATATATATTGACCACAAATGGAGGACCAGGGGCTTTTATTTGGTATCTCACTTAGCTCTCAAAATGGTATGAGGTATGTGTTGAAAGTGAGGAACGCTGGCGTCGAGAACAGGGAGATGTTTCAGAGGTGCAGAGTTTCTGTCTCGGAAGATGAAACTCTGCAGAAGATGGCGCGGATGGGTTTACAACAGTGTGAATGCATTTAATGGCACGGAACTGTGCACATAAAATGGCTAAAATGCTACATTTTTATGCCTAAAATTTTTACACTAAAATGAACTCATACTTTAATTCCATTTTTCTATGAACCTTTTGTAGTGTTCGCATGCAATGAAAAATTGATGTAAATCATTGTTATACTGTTTTTCCCCTAGTTTTTGCTTTAGGGCACCTGAACTTGCCAGCGATAGATAGATATCAGACCACAGAAAAAGGTGGTCAAACTGAGGTGCAGACAGGTTAACTAGCCTGTCGAGCACCACAGCCAGTAAGCAGGTGTGTTGGTTAGAGGCACCAGTCTGACAGAGCGACTTTCTCCCTGTGGCACCGTGTGGCTGAGGGACCTCACTGACTGGTAGAATGACACTGTGACACAGCAATGCACGACAAGGGTCGGCAAACTTCCTGTAAAGGTCAGAGGAGATACTTAAGCTCGTAAGCCTCACAGTCTGCTACAACTGTAGGCATCCCTGGCATGATGGGAGGTGGTGACTGGTAACCACTAATCTTCCTATTTGTGGACTTATTTATCTTGAATATTTCATATAAATGGGATTGTCTGGGACCTTTTGTGTCTTGACTTCTTTAACTTGGCATGTTTTTTTTTTCCTTTTTTTTTTTTTTGGAGAGGTTTTTGCCATAGGGCGCATGTGCTCGCCAGACAGAAAGAGAGAGACAGAGAGACTGAAAGCGAAAAATCACCCCTCGGGGGGATGGCCATGCCACAATCCCTTCTCCTCCATTCTCCTTTCGGGATCTTGGGCACGCATGCACACGCGCCTGGCGTGAGTTTTAAGCCACCGGGTCCGGGACTCGAACCACGGTCAACTACATGAGAGTACAGCGACATAGCCATTACGCTAACTGCTGGTCCCAGTTTGGCAAGTTTTTGAGGTTGATCCATGTTGTAACATGTACTCACACTTCATCCCTTCTTATGGCTGAATAATACCCCGTTTGGATGGAAATACAATTGGCCCTCCACATCCATGGGTTCTGCATCTGTGGATTCTACCAACCACAGATCCAAAATATTCAGGAAAAAAGCTTGATAAAAAAACTAGTAACATGGGATTGGCAGGCAGCATAATGGCTATGTCGCTGGACTCCCACGTAGTCGACCGCGGGTCGTGTCCCGGACCCGGTGGCTTAAAACTCACGCCGGGCGCGTGTGCGTGCGTGCCCAAGATCCCGAAAGGAGAATGGAGGAGAAGGGATTGCGGCGTGACCATCCCCCCTGGGGGGTGATTTCTTGCTTTCTGTCTCTATGTCTCTCTCTGTCTGTCTGGCGAGCACACACGCCCTATAGTGAAAATCTCTAAAAAAAAAAAAAACTAGTAACATGGGACCAGCAGATGGCGTAATGGTTATGTGGCTGGACTCCCACATCGTCCACCGAGGTTCCAGTGCTGGACCCAGCAGTTTAAAACTCACAGTGGGTGTGTGTGTGTGCATGCACAAGATCTCAAGAGAATGGAGGAGAAGGGATTGTGGTGTGACCATCCCCCAGGGGGGTGATTTCTTGCTTTCTGTCTCTCCATCTCTCTGTCTGTGGCAAGCATACATACCCTATAACAAAAATCTCTCTTAGAAAAAAAAAGTGGGGGGGGAACCAGCAGTTAGCGTAATGGCTATGTCGTTGGACTCCCACGTAGTCGACCGCGGTTCGTGTCCCGGACCCGGTGGCTTAAAACTCACGCCGGGCGCGTGTGCGTGAAAAGGAATGATAAAGTAATTAAGGGGGATAAAGTAACTAAGGGGGAGGGAGAGCGAGGAACCAACAGATGGCATAATGGATGGTTATGTTGCTGGACTCCCATGTAGTTGACCATAGTTCGAGTCCTGGACTTGGAAACTTAAAACTCATGCCAGACGTGTATGCATGTGTGCCCAAGATCCTGAGAGATGAATAGAGGAGAAGGGATTGCAGTGTGGCCATTCCTCTGGGGGCTGATTTCTCGCTTTCTGTCTCTTCACCTCTGTCTCTCTGGTGAGTACATGTACCTTATATGTAAAAAAAGAAAAAAGAAAAGAAAACTCTCAGTACATACGTACCACAGCAATAAAACTAATAGAAAAAAATTTAAAATGCAGTATAGGGCCAGCAGGTGGCATGGAGGTTAAGTTACTAGATTCCACATGACTGAGTCCTGAACCTGGCAGCTTGAAAAAACACACCAGCAGGCCAACAGGTAGCGTGGTGGTTAGGGGACTGGATTCTCACATGGCCACCTGTGGTTTAAGTCCTGGACCTAGCGACTTGCTTTCTCCCTTTCCTTGTCTCTTTCTCTGGTCAAATTTAAAATAATAAAAATAATAATAACAACAAAATAAATAATCCTTTTTTTAGAAAAGAAAAATCACACCTGGTGCGTGTGTATGCATACCCCAAATCCTGAGCGAAAAATGAAAGAGAAGGAATCGGGACATGGTCATCCCCCAACCCCTCCCTGGGGACTGATTTCTCACTTTTTCTCTTGCTCTCTCTTTATCTCTGGCGAGTGTAGGTGCCCTATAGCAAAAACTAAAAACAAACAAAACAATATAACAATTATTTACATAGATTTTATACTGTATGCAGACAATACACAAAGCTCATGGAAAAACTGAATGAAAGTTATGAGTTTATTTTGATGCAAAAATTTTTGAAATCCACCCATTGTTTTCATAATATTCGTTTTCCAAGAACTTGTTCAAGACTCCTTGTGTAACAGACTTAAGCATCCATGGATTTTAGTATCCAAGAGAGGTCCTGGATCCAATCCCCTGTGGACACTGAGGGACAACTGTTCTCTACTTTGCCACTGTGAACCCAAAAGCAACCATAGACAGTTTGTACATATATGTGCATGGCTGTGTGCCAATAAAACTTTATTTACAAATGCAGACAGGCGGCCAACCAGTAGTTTGCCAACCCTTGATGTATCGGGTAGTTGGGAAAATCATGACACATTTCTGCATAGAAAACCATAAAGGAATACATTATGACTTTCCTGATACCCTATTATAATATCCCTCCTGGGTCAGAGGTTGTTAGTCTCTTTCTATCCAGCTGTGGACCCTATTTTGTGATTTCCCTGAAGAAGACAGCAAGTGCCACCTGTCCTAGGCCCAGCCTCCTACTGGAAGCCAGGCCACGTGAGGATAAACAGACAGGCCATCTGCAGCTTCCATGGCATGGTAGTCGTATGCTGTTCAGGAGAAGCTGGATCCCACCTGGTGACCCCAGTTTGAGTCCCTGGTCCAGCTGGCCTGAAACACACTGGGCATGTGGGCCAGTGACGGGCTGGAGGCCTGGAGGAAGGGCATCAATGGTGTGGCCAGACTTGGGGAAAGTGCCCTCGCCCCACCTCCTCTTATACATTCATGGTGTCATAAATAAAGGGGAAAAGAATTTTTTAAGAAAAAGGTTTTAAGAAAACAATGAGAAACACCTGAATTATCACCTATTCAAAAAACAAGAGAAACATTTCATATACAAACTTTTAGTAATTACCAGGGAGCATGTGCATTTGCCAGAGAGATGGAGAAACAGAGGGGAGAAAGTAAGAAAGCACAGCACCCCCCGCCAACCCCAGGAGCATGGTCATGCCGTGATCCCTTCTCCACGTCTCTATTCAGTCAGGATTTCAGGCACAGACCTCGGCACTCACGCCCAGCCTGTTTTTCAAGCCACCAGGGCCAGGACATGAATCACAATTCACCTGGCTGAGATCCAGCTTCCTCACCACTAGGCTTCAGGGCCAGCCCCCAAAGAAGAAACTGCAAAATCTAAAAGTGAAAGCCAATAGTAGACATCAGAGGGTGAGCATGGCATGTCAGGTCCTTATGGAGTTCCTAGTCCTTATATGGCCGTTCCTGGGTTTACCAGCTGTGTCACACCTCAGGGGTCAGATACAAGACCCTCGTGGGAGAGACGGTGTCCATTCCCCCTGCTACCTGCACAACACCTCGTCCCAGTGGACACCTGGAATCTGGACATCTGGTATCCAGGGACAGGGCTGCCTGGTGCCCTACGCCCTCTGGCTCTCACGGGACTGGGTGAGAATTCCTAACACCAGTGCCAGCTGCTGTCGGGGCACCTAACTCAGTTTCCCCTCCTTCTCCTGGGGGACTCATTGCTTCTGCCCAGAGCTTCTGGAGCCCCAGCTGTGCTTGTTGGGAGTTCCTCAGAGAACAGCACCTTCCCTCTTCTTTTTGAAGTGTTTCATGGAGGGCTAGCCATGCTGGCACTGTGGGACGCCAACCTTACACTGGAAGGCCCGGGGTCTGCACCTCAGGGTTTCTGCGTATACACTGGGGGCTCCCACACGTGTACTCGCATGGGCTCACCTGCTGGGGCTGGAGTGGATTGTGGCATAAGACCATGTTGGGGGTGCCTCCTCACCTCTCTCAGAAGAAATAACTTTAAAAACGGTTTCACCAGAGAATGACAGAGTTCAGAAAACAGCATCTATCTCAAGCATACAGCCTGAATTGTCACCAATGGAACACCCTGCCACACCCCCACAACCAACACCAGATTGTGAAATAGGGTGCCGTGTCTCAGAAACATGTGCTGTGTTCCCCCTTCATGTCAAGGGCTCACCACTATTCTGTGAAAGTACTACAGGTTGGAGCCAAAGGTGCCGGACTCCCACGTGGCTGATTGCAGTTCGAGTCCCGTACCCGGGGGTATTCATGTCGGGGACATGTGTGTGTGAACCAAAACCCCAGGAGGACAATGGAGAAGTGATTAACGCGTGGTCATCCTGCTAGGAGGTGATTCCTCATTTTCCCCCTCTCTCTCTTTCTCTCTCCGGAGAATGCATACACCCTATGGCTGACCACAGTTCAAGTCCCGGCCCTCGCAGCTTGAAAATCACATTGGGTGCATGTGTGTGCGGTGCCCCAAATCCCAGGAGAGTGAAGAAGCGATTGTGGCATGCCCATCCCCGCCAGGGGGTCATTTCTTACTTTCCATCTCACTGTCTCTGGTCAGTGCATGCACCCTATGGAGACAAAAAAAAAAAAAATCTTTAAAAAAAAAAAGGTGAGCTTTGCCTGGCTTTGCATTTTACATCAGTGGGACCATACAGTCTTCACTTCTCTGGGCCAGGCTTTGCTCATTCAGTGTCCCACTGGTGTGATTCACCCTCGGGGTGCACACTGTCCTCACTACAGGACAGTGCTCTAGTGTGGATGCACCGCACTTATTTATCCATCCGGTGCTGATGAGCATGTTGGTGGCTTCCAGTTTAGGACTGTTATGAATAGGGCTGCCATGAGCTTGCAGTCCTCGTCTTGGGAGGAACATGTCCGACAGGCTCTGTCAAGGCCACAGGGCCCCTTGTTGCTGGTCTCCCAGAGCCCGGGGAGGAAGCTGTACTGGGAATGGGAAGCCCAGGTCCAGGCCTTGCCTCCTGAGCTTTGCCCTAGCCATCTGGCTCCTACCCCAGACTGAGCAGTCCCTGTAAAGCCGCTCCTCCCAGCTCCATTTCTCAGACCCACTCCCAGAGCTGTTGTTACTCAGCTGTCAGCCTTTCAGCCTGGGGCTGGAAGAAATGGAGTGACAGGTGCCCCAGAGGGAAGGAAGAGCACTCTGCGGAAGCCAGAGGGCCTGCCACAGAGCTGGGCCAACTCCTCTCCCCTAAACGCTCCTCCTTCACTCCTAGCCCATGGGCCTTAGTTTCAACATAATGCAGAAGGAGTAGGGTTGAACACCTCTGCGGGTCCACCAGTGAGGACCTCTCCAGGTGGAGGGGAGAGGGCTGAATCCCACCGGAGAACCCCCCTCACCCTAGGCCTGAACTTCAG
>NW_006160129.1:2750918-2764436 GCF_000334495.1 Tupaia belangeri chinensis
ACTGCACCAGGAAGCCTCTAAACACATTCTTTGAATTTCTCATTATATTAATTCTGTGGCTGAAGAGAGAGGAGAGCCTGGAATTCTATCAATTACGCTGCCAGAGATCCCTGCCCTGCCGCTACCTGGGCTGAGCCCACGCTACCCATTCTGGTTCCTGTCCCCCTTGATGCAGAGGGCCCCACTCCCCATGTGCCTGCCATCTGTCCCTGCTGTTCCACACGCTGGGTCCTGGAAGTTTCCCCTGGAGGCTTTGTTGGGGACCACCACCTGCCCAGGAAAGGGGCTGGGTTCTTCCTGAGCTGCAAGAGTGGACTAACCTCCTTAAAACAATACCCTCCCCAGGGCCTCCTAATCCCCATGCCTGCAGCAGACCATGTGAATCCTGATCTGTCTGCCTGGGCGGCATGCCCAGGAGCAGCCGACCCGCGAGGTGGCAGGCAGGTGGGGGTATTGCCCACTGCCAAGGGGTCACAAACAGAGGTCATGACAATAAGACAGCACCTGGGGGAGTGGTGGCGTGCCCCTCCCTGTCCTGAAGATCAGCTTCAGCGACACCGTGCATGACAGACACCCAGCAGGAGAACTGTGAGTGAACGCTAGGATGGGAGACTGGGTCCTAGCCAGGGTGAATGAGCAGAGGGCCAGTTTGGCCCTTGGTTTCCTCATCTGGCAAGGGAGGGAGAAATATTTATCTTGGGACAAAAGGAATATTTTTTAAAAATGTATTTGTCACTGGGAAAACACTGCAGTGGTCCAGATCTCCAGAGAACGTCTTTACTGAGCCCCTTTCTTGGGCAGGTGGTGGTCCCCAACAAAGCCTCCAGGGGAAACTTCCAGGACCCAGCTTGTGTGGGGGCAGCGACCTTGCTGTGAGCTGGACACACAAATGTCTGTGCTGATCTGCGTGTCCTGCCACAGGGTGACAGCTCTGGGACCACAGGGCAGAGTGCATCCTCTCTCGCAGTGAGCTCGTCCCCAGCCCTCTTCTGCCAGCACTGAGCGAGTCCTTCCTGTGCACAGTCTCTCTCTGGGAGCCCCAGCACCCTCTCAGGAAGTATTTTTATTATTTTTTCTTTAAGGCTTTTGCTACAGGGTACATGCACGCACAAGCAAGACATAGTGAGACGGTGAGAAGGGAAGTAAAAAATCACTCCCTGGGGAGATGGCCACAACACAATCCCTTTTCCTCCATTCTCCCCGAGATTTCGGGCACGCATGCGATAGTGCCTGGCTTGAGTTTCAAGCTGCCGGATCCGGGACTTGAAAATGCAGTCAGCCATGTGGAAGTCCAGCACCTTAATCATCATGCCACCTGTTGGCCACTGGGGAGCTACCTTTTTTTTGAACCTTGTATACGAAAGAGGAGATCCGGACCAGCAGGTGGCATGGTGGTTGGGGGTGTTGGACTCCCACATGGCTGACCGTAGTTTGAGTCCTGGATCTGGAGGCTTGCTTTCTCGTTTTCCCTCTCTCTCTCTTTCTCCCTCTCACTTGTCCTTTTCTGGTCATATTAAAATAAATAAATAAAGTTATATAAAAATAATTATTTAAAAAAAGATTTTAAGAAAAAGAAGAGGAGATTGAGGCTGGGAAAATAGAGACTGGACTAGGCCAGGGCGAGAATTTGAATCCACCTGACTTAGGAGATGCGAGCTCTGCTTCCTCGGCACTGAGGCCCCACAGCGTGGGGTCCACACATGTCTGCTGCTTTTGCATGGCTCTCTGTACAGGTCACTACACTACGCGGCCTTGGCGCACACACCCTTCAGAGCCAAAGCGTGCACACACTTGGCACTCGACTCTTCCCTTCCCTTAACAGTAAGTTCCAAAACAACCTTAGTAAATATTTTTCCGAGGGCGCACATTGTCATTCCCACGTCCCCACCACAGCCATGAAAATAACCAGATGTGTACGAGTTTCTCAGTGGTCCCCGGATACCTCCACCAGGGCCCAGTCTCCACGCCTGGCCTGAAACAAACAAGGGGCCGCAGCCAGAGGGAAGTCCCGCATCCACGGCTGTGGGGTAGTCACCTCTGCATTGGACAGTCGCCCCTGGGAACGGAGGGAGAAAGTTCTGTGAAACGGAGCCTGTGAATTTCCCAGGGAGTGACGGCTTCCGCCTGGTGGAAGCTGGAGGTTAGGGCGGCTGTAGCTTCCAAATTTCCGAACTCTGTGTTGTGTCCTGGAGAGAATTCTGCCCTTGCAGGAATAACACCTGGGGCCCCTTGCAGAATGATCCTGGTAGCCCACATTCCCCCACTAAATAGGCGTGTTCTTTTTGGGGAGTAGCTGAGGCTCAGTTTGCCCAGCTCCCCAACCACTACTTACTCTGCCAAGCAGGGAAAATAAAGCTCAAACTCTACCAACCAATCGTCCCTTGGCCCCAGATGTGGAAGAAAAAGCCCATCGAGTGCCCATAAAGCAGTCAATTTGGATTTCTTGGTGCCCAAAGGCAGTGGCGTTCTTAGCTAGAGGTCAGGGTGGGGAGTGACCTGAGGTGAGCTGTTGCTTATAAAGAACAAACAAACCAAGTCAATGGATGTAGCTACACAATTGAGGACTGGTTCCCTCGTCCCCCGCCAGGCCCTGCAGGGAAAGTTAAAGACCATGTTCCTTTTAAACAAAGCCAAGTCCTCGAGTTGCCCGGTGTTGGAGACGTTAGTGCCGGTCAAGGAAGCCTGGTTTCCTTTGGGCTCAGCCGACGGAAGTAAAACAAGAATCTAGAGCCAGGCCTGCTTGGAGCCAGGTGTCCCAGCAGCTGGGAACTCATCTCCAAGGAGTCGAGGAGGGTCAGTGAAATCAGAGAGAGGAGAGAGCAGTCGTGCCCACAGTACACCCCACACACACAGACACGCATGCATGTGCACATACGCAGGGTCTGCGTCACAGAAACAGCTAGATAAATGTTTCCCTCTGCAGTCTCACAGGTCAGGAACAGGGTCAGCTTTGCTTAGCTCATACAAAACTGACTCCGAAGTCATATCTGGGACTCCAGAAGGGGTGGAGGGAGGAGGCCACCCTGTGCCCCAGGGTTCTCGTCCACTCCTGTCCTGACCTTTCTCTGCTCTTTTTCTCCAGTTTATTTATTCCTTCCATGAGTGAAACAGATGGAGAGAGGGCACCCCAACAGGGTCTTCCACTGTGACCCACCTGCAGGCTCAGCCAGCCCCAGATCACGGGCAAGCACGTCCCCCAAAAGCCCAGATACGGGAACCACCTGGTCACTCGCGTTGCCAAACGCCAGGCAAATCTAAAGTGGCAGGGGCTACCGAGAACTGAGGCAAGACTCTGGGTAAACCACCACCATCCTCCCACCTTGGATTGCCCATCTGGAAAGTGGGTGCCACAGTTAGGGGCTTCCTCCCTCTGGAGCACAGCAATCACACGGCTCCTGGGGGAGACACAGCCACGTCCACGGGACTTCAGACATCCTGCTCTCAGGATCTCGGGCCTTTCCCGGCTTCCTGTACAGCCTGGTCTGGGTGGTATGGGAATGCCTTCAGGTGCCAGGAAGTAGGGCTGACACCTGCCCCTCAGGCTGCAGAAGTGGGGGCCAGAGAGGCAGTGGACACCCAAGCAATCAGAGCCAGGTGGGGCTGAGTCCACAACGCTCCCTGGCCGGAAGCTGGGTATGTTCCTTGCTCTTTAAAAGACACCCACAAAGGGGCCAAGCAGCAGCACAGTGACCTCATTCAAATCCAGAGACCTCCCAGAGTACACTGGGGACGTGGGGATCACAATGTCAGGCCCCTGTTGGAAGTGCTGTCTCATCCTCTCTCTTGCTCATTCACGGAAGGAATAGATAATTTTTTTAAAGAATAATTTATGTATTTAATTCCATTTGTTATTATTTTTTAATTTGACCAGAGAGAGAGAGAGACAGGGAAAGGGAGAAAGCAAGATGCTAGGTGTGGGACCAGAACTCGATTGGCCATCTGGGAATCCAGTGCCCTTAACTTCCACGCCACCCACTGGCCCCAGGAATAAACTTTTTTAAAGCCATGCAGGCATTGGGGCCAGCAGGTGGTGTGGTGGTTAAGGCATTGGATTCCCACATGGTCGACCAAGGTCTGAACCCCAGACCTGATGGCTTGAAGATCACTGAGCATATGTACGCTCATGTCCAAAATCCCAAGAGGAGAATGGCGAAGGGACTGCCATGTGGTCATCCCCTCTGAGGGGTGAATTCTCGGTTTCACTGTTTCTCTTTGGCGAGTGTACGTGCCCTGCGGCAAAAACAAACAAAAGCCATGCAGGCATCACTCTGCTCTGCACCATGGAGCCATGACAACGGAACTGGGGAAGCCTAGGCATCACGTGATCCTGGTCACTGAGAAGGGAGAGATGGGCAAGCACATGGTAGGAGTGCCAGGTACTTTTGGTATCTAGAACCCCAGGGCGGGCTGTCCTATGCTGTGGGACACAAAGGTCCATACAGACCTGGCTCCTGCTTCCCCTTCTGGCCGTGGGAGCGGGCAGGGTAGGCACCTAGCTGCAGTGAGATCAAGAGGAAAGGGAGTGGAGCAGCAAGTGCCCGAGAGCCCCCGGGATACCACGAGACAGGTGCACATGCCTTCCTTTTGGTAGCCAGGAATTTCCGAGGTCACCCACTGTCCCCAGTAGACTAAGGCCACAGAATGGCTTCCGCCTCCACCCAGCCCCAATGGCTCAGAGCATCCACGCGATCCAGTTAGGCTTCTTCCCCAGAGGCATCCCCATGCCTCAGGCCAGTCCCAGGACGCCAGATCTCAGGCCCTGGGGAAATATGAAACAGCAAGGTGTCCCTGAGAGCTGCAGGGGCCCTCGTTTGTGAATTTGGAAACTGAAGGCTGTAGGGAGGACCCTGCCCCTGCGTGTCTGGATGGAGCATCTCCTTCTGCAGACTGGTTTTCTCTTTGCTCATTAGCTCAACACTGAACTCAAACAGGCCTTCTGTGCCTGCCACCTCACCGGTGCACACACCCTCACACCCGCACATAAACACCCAAAGCTTAATTAACATTAACAGGAGGCCCCAGAGGCAGTTATAGCTGGCAATGTGGATGCCATGGCCCTCTGGCGCCTGTGAAATTCAGAGATGTGATTTTTGTATGAATAGGACCCTACTTCCAGATTCTCTCAGGGTTGAAAATAAAGCCGGAGTTTTCCTGCCAAAGTGCAACCTCCTGCCCCCAGAATAGAAGGGGAATGAGAGCCGCCACCCTGCCTCTCCCCAGCTGCTCACAGCCAGAGCTCTCTAGAGCCCTGGCCCCCTGTGAACCAGGACAGCCTTAGGGTAACAGCACCTGGCTTCTGCATGGTGCTCTGGGGGCCTCCCAATGAGGGTAGCCCAAGCAGGAGCGCAAGAGGTAGGGCAAGTTGGGTAGCGGGCTGCCAGCCCAGGCCTCCGAGTGTTGAGGCTGCCTTCTCCCACTCTGCCCGTCAGCGCCCTCTACGGCCAGGGTGCAGGGCTGCACCTCCTGAGCACTGCACAGCCCTGACTCACTGCCCTGCCTGCTCAGTGCCCTAGGAGGGAGGTGCAGCTTGGAAATCAACTGCAAGCTGGTGTCTCAGCAGACCAGCACACAGCCAGCCGCCCTGTGGCTGCCCAACTCCCAGGAACTCTTGACAGCCCGAAGGTGGACGAGATGTAAGCTCCCAGCAAACTCGTTTAGCCATAATTGTCAGGCCATCCTCTGGACTCCCCTTCTGCAAGCCCCTGGGACAGGATGACAGGATGCCAAGACTCCGAATTTAAAACAGAAACGTGATGCTGTTGAGGTCAGAGACTCAGAGCAGCAGGGGGCAGAAGCACAACAGGAAAGAAGCCAGAAGCAAGGGCAAACAATGTTCAGCCCTATCTGCAGAGATCTAATATCAAGAACACACACGTCCACAGTCCACTCCAACTCTGTCTGGGAAGCAGCACCCCGCCCCTGCTTGTTAACTGGGGGGCCATCAGCTTGCAGGTAACGTGCTCCAAAGCAGCCTTCCCAATGGCCCAGCCAACCTGTCTGGTGCTTTCCTATAAATCACCGAAAGAAGGAGAACCCTCTAAGGTTTCGTTTTCATTTGAAAGAGGTCTTGCTTAGCACCCCCCAGACACACCCCAGCTAGTGCTGTTCCAGTTGGCACAGGCTTTCACGTAGGGCTGTCTGGGTTTTAGTACAGAAGGCCTCCCATCCCAGGAGAACCTGTCAGTCCCAGGCAAATGGGGACATTGCTCATGCCACCTTCACGTTAGCAGTCCCCTAAAATGTCCTGGTGGGACACTGGCGTTTCACAAGATGTAAACAGACGTTCTACTAAAAGCAAAGAGGAAAGGAAATGGTGTTAGGGTTAAAGCACATTTGGGGGATACCGTGTCGAACAAAGGTAATACATAATCCTACTTAGGGGGTGTCTTGGGGTGTGTAGGTCAGAAAATGTACTGACCTTCCAAGAAGCCAGAGAGTAGGCAGCATTGCCCAAACTTTTTGGATCACAATTCCCTTTAATTCTTTTTTTCTTTTCTTTTTTCTTTTTTTTTTTTTTGCCAGAGTGCATGCTCTCACTGGAGAGGAGGGACAGGGAGGGAGAGAGAAGGGAGAGAGAGAAAGCAGTCCTCATGGCAGCCCCTTCTCTGTTTCTCCTTTCGGGCTTTTGAGCAAGCACACACTCGTGCCCAGTGTTTTTCAAGCCACTGGGTTCAGGACTCAGACCACACAGTTGCCCTGACCACCACACCACCGGCGCTGGTCACATGCTACATTTCTAAAATTCATTTATCAGACGTTCATCGAGAGTGTTAACTATTAAGTATCCTGAGGACTGCTAGTGTTCTTTTTGGACATTTGGCACACAGCTTGCTCTGTGGCGTTTGAAAGTGAAAACGCATATGCAGTTTGCCCTGACTTACCACCTGGGTAAACCGAGGCACGGAGCAACTGTCCCCTCCCTCCCCCCGGTTCCTATGCAGAAAGCCAAATGCAGACCTGCAAGTACTTTCTGCTCTTCTTGTTTTCCTTCCACTTCTCCTCTTTGAGAGATAATATTCCCTTCCCTGCTTTCAGTTAGCTGTTGGGGAGCCGTAGTGGTTAAAGGCGCTGGACTCCCACATGGCCCACCAAAGTTCAAGTCCCAGACCTGGAGGCTTGCTTTCTCACTCTCTCTCACTTTCACTCTCACTCCTGCTCTGTCCCTCTCTGGTCAAATTAAAAATGGATACATAAAGTTAATAAAATAATTCTTGTAAGAAAATTAGCTGTTGGACTGTGTAAGTCCTTGGGGCGGCTGCCCTCCCTTCACTGAGATGGAAATGTCGGGCTGGCCTTTGAGAGATCAACATCACGCTTCACTGCCTGGCCTGGCTGGAGGCGGCACCAGGAATTTGGTGCTAGAGTGGACGATCCCAGAAAGTGAGCTATTTACAGGAAGTGAGAGAGATTCAGAAGGTGGAGCAGGTGTGGCCAGGGAAGCTTAGCCAATCACAGAGCACTGATCCGGGTAAGCCATGGATAGGAAACTATATTCAACACTGTGACGGGCACAGCCTTGGGGGCTGCCCCAGGATCAGGTGTCTGCAAAGCCCCTAAGTGAAGGACAGTGCACCAAGGGCTGGGTGAGAAGCACTGAGTGGGAACCGGGAAGGTGAGGCTGGCCATCTAGCCCCTTAGCTAAGCTCTGTCTATCCACTCGCACCTGGAGCTGTGGTCTGCAAGTAACCCCTAGGACTGAGGCCACCACCCCAGTAGGCTGGCTGTGCGAGGGGAAGGGCCAGCGAGGTCGGTGAGTCCTCCAGCCCGCTCTGTTGAATTATACCTCGCCACACCAGCGTTGGGCTGATGCCAATAAAGGAAAGCAAGCCAAGGCTGGCTCCATGGTCTGCTGGTTAGGGCCACCGATCCTACCCGGCATTGTGCAGTTCGAGTTGCAGAGCTGGCAGAAACACGGCAGGCACCAGTATGTGCACACCCAAAATCCCAAAGGCAGGGAAAGGACGGAGCTGTGGTGTGACCACTCCCCATGTGGGGGATGCATTCTCTTCTCCCCTGTGTCCCTGGTGAGCTTGTGCAACCTCTAACAAAAAGAAATAGAACCCAAATGCATCGATGCTTCCTGTATGTCAGGCATGCCTCCTACGTGATCATATTTAACCCTCGCTGTCAGGAAGGCATTATACCCATTTTATTGCTGGGGAAACTGAGGCCAAAGAGCAAGTCTGAAATCACAAGGCTAGCATGTGTCAAAGCCGGGGCCAGGCCCAGCTTTGGTGGCAGTCAGTAGTGTACTGAATTGCAGTGTTGGAAACCACATGGCCACAGGTTTGAATCCCTGGCCTGTAGAACTAAAACATACATGGTACATGTGTGCCTAAGATCCTGATGAGCTAGAGGGTTGGGGAAAGTGTGTGTGGGGGGGTCACGGTGATCAGACCTTGTTGAGGCTGCCTCTCTCTCTCATGAACACATGCTTTCATGAATAAAATACACTTTAAAAAGGAGCTGGGGGGGGGGGAACCAGCAGTTAGCGTAATGGCTATGTCGCTGGACTCCCACGTAGTCGACCGCGGTTCGTGTCCCGGACCCGGTGGCTTAAAACTCACGCTGGGCACGTGTGCGTGCGTGCCCAAGATCCCGAGAGGAGAATGGAGGAGAAGGGATTGCGGCGTGACCATCCCCCCTGGGGGATGATTTCTCGCTTTCAGTCTCTATGTCTCTCTCTGTCTGTCTGGCGAGCGCACGCGCCCTACAGTGAAAATCTCTCAAAAAAAAAAAAAAAAAAAAAGGAGCTGGGGGGCTGGCAGGTAGTGTGGTGGACTCCCACGTGGCTGACCACAGTTTGAGTTCCAGACCTGGCAACTTGCTTTTTCGCTCTCTCTCTCTCTCTATGTCTCACACTCTGGTCAAATTGAAAATAACAATAATGATAAATAAAATAAAGGAAATCATTCTTTTTAAAAATAGTAAAATAAATAGTTAAATAAAATAAATTCTTTCTCTGTATTAAAAAATAAATATAAATTTAATTAATTAAAAAAGCTGGAATTAAAGTCCAAGCCTCTAACTTCAAAGTCGGGGGCGGCACGCCAAGAGATTTCCATTTTTCTTCTCTCTAACAGCAGGACTTTCTGCTCAAAGGAAGTCTCATGTGGAGGCCTTCCATACTGCACAGGGAAAAGCTGAGCTGTGCTAAGTGGGAGGACATGAATCCCCCTTGGCCTACTCTTAGGTTTCCCCTCCAGCTGTGTACCCCAAACTTTGGGGCCCCCCAGGCAGTTCCACAGAACACCTCACCCAGTTTTTGAGAGCCACTGGCTCTCAGCAAGAGCTCATGGACCAAATTTTTTTTTTTTCTTTTTTAGTTTTTGGTAGAGAGTGAATGCACTCACCAGAGAGAGAGTGAGAGTGAGAAAGAGAGAGGAAGTGAGAAATTATCCCCCGGGGATGGCCACAACACAACCCCTTCCCCTCCATTCTCCTCTCAGGATTTTGGGTATGCACACACATGTGTCCAGTCTATTTTCCAAGCCGACGGGTTTGGGAGTTCGAACCATGTGGGTTCCAGCTGCCTTAGCCACCACACCGCCTGGCTGGCCCAGACCAAACTCTTAAGATGGGGCCAGAATGTGGTACGGTGGTTAAAGGTGCTGGACTCTGACTGTGGTTCAAGTCCTGGACCTGGTGGCTTCCTTTCTCCTTTTTCCTCTATTTATTATAAAATAATAATAATAATAAGTTAAAATAAAATAATCTTTAAAAAAAGTCTCTCCCTCAATCCTGATCTCACTCCTCCTGACGTGAGAAAGGGAAAATGGGGTGCAGAAGCACTTATTTCTCACCTAGAGGCCAATGGGGAACCCAGGCTCTCCCTATGCCTGTCCTGGCCAAGGCCCAGCTCACTCGGGCAGAACAGGCTGAAGGACCTGGGTGGGAGATACTAGGAACTGGCCCCTAAGTAGCAGAAGGCTGGAGCCACAAAAATCCAGGGCCATGTGAAGGGGCTGAGCCCAAGGTCAAAGCCCCCAGGCCTGAAGGACACTGCTTTGCTTGTTGAAAGCAAAGGTGAAAATGGTGAAGATGGCATGGCTGGCATGATGAAACTGAGTAAGGGCAACTACAGAGAATCCCAAGGAGTTCAGGGACTGACTGTGGTAGCATTTCCAGTGGCCCACACCAACATACATTCCCCATTGCTTCTTTATATCCACCATTGCTTCTTTATAACCAAACTGCAGGATTTGGGGTAGAATACTGGGTGCCTGATATAAAAATTACTCTTCCCTAAGGAAAGTACTCTTTCCGGCCTCCCTTGCCACTAGGGGTGATCACTGTCAGTAAATTCTATTCAACAAAATGTAAATGGGAGTATCACATGCAGTGTCTGGGAGACACACTCAAAAGAGAAGCTGCATTCTTTTGTTCTGGTGGTTGGAACCCCAGCAGCCATTTAGGGCCATGAGGCCACAGCAGAACCACCACACCCTCCCTCTGAACTTCTGTTCTATGACAGCAAGATAACTTCTGTCTTGTTTAATCCACTACATTGGCTTTTTCTTTTTCTTTTCTTTTCTTTTTTTTTTTTTTTTTTTTTTTTGTGGTTGCTATGAGCTGCCAAATCAAGTTGTAATAAAACAACAGTTTTTTTTTTAAGAATTATTTTATTTAACTTTACTTATTCATTTATTTTAATTTGATCAGAGAGGGATCAGAGTGAGAAAGAGAGAAAGCAAGCCTCCAGGTCCAGGATTTGAACCACAGTCAGCCATGTTGGGAGTCCAACGCTCTTAACCAGCATGCCACCTGCCGGCCCAATAAACAGAAGTTGTAATCCTAACTGAAGGACACTTTGGGTGGGGATGGCACAGAAGGCTGTGCAGCATGCGGCTGCTGTACCTCCCACGGCCCTCCTCCTCCAGAGCCCCAGCTCCCTGGTGCCCAGGTGTCCATTCCTAAAGACCCAGGGCCAGCTCCTGCCTGCCTCCTGGAATTAGGGTAGGAGAGCACAGAACTAGCACGTGAGATGTTAGGTTCTGAACTAGCTCTGCACTCGCTCTTTTATTCAGAAGTATTACTGAACATCTGCTGTGTGCCAGGTGCTATTCTGGGTACTGAACAGAAGCCGCAGTCTGCAGTCCAAGGGGTGGGAGAGACAAAGACAGCCGTGAATATGCATCAGGCCCCGAGTGTCCTGGCAACACTTAGGTAAAGTAGGGGGAAGAGGGCATGGTTTCTTTTTGTTTGACTTTGGGTTTTTTGGGGTGTTTTGTTTTGTTTTTAGTTTGCTATAGGGCTCATGCATCACCTGCAAGACAGACAGAGAGAGAGAGAGAGAAAGTGAGAAATCAACCCATGGGAGGGGTGGCCTCACTGTTAATCTCTCCTCCTCCATTCTCCTGGGGATATGGGGCACGCACACACATGAACCTGACATGATTTTTGAGCCACTGGATCCAGAACTGGAACTGCTAAGTCGGCCAGGTGGGATCCTGCCGCCTTAGCCTCCACGCCACCTTCTGGTCCTGAGCATGTTTTATATGAGGCATCTTGGAAGGCCTCTGAGAAGATGCCATTCGAGCAGGGCAATGAGGCAATGAGTCAGCTATCTGGATGTTTGGGAAGAGCTGTCATGTCAGCTACTGCAGGTTCTTGTGCCTGAGCCTGTTCCCTCTCTGAAATGGTGTATGAAGTAGAAACCATCCAAGACTACCTCATGCCACTCCAGCAGAGCTCTGTGGCTCTAATCAGCAAGCCCTGAGCAGGTTAGCATGGGAGTCTGTCAGATGGGGACTGACGGACCTTGACCCTTGGACAGAGCTCTGTGAACTTCACAGGTGAAAGAGGCTGTGGCTGCAGCCTCACATAGAGCCAATGTGTTTTAAGAATTACACAGTGGGGAAGCCAGCAGGTAGTGCGATGGTTAAGGCTCTGGACTCCCACATGGCTGACTGTGGTTCAAGTCCCGGAGCTGGCAGCTTGCTCTCTCTCTCTCTCTTTCTCGTGCCCTACAGCAAATTTTTTAAAAAATGAAATTAAATAAATAATTATTTTTAAATAACAAATAATTACAAAGGGGGACTAGCAGGTGGCATGGAGGTCAAGATGCTAGATCCCACCTGGCTGACTCCACGGTTCAAGTCCTGGATCTGGTGGCTTGAAAAACACGTGGGGGAGCGTGTGTACATGTGTGCACAAAATCCCAAGAGGAGAATGGAGACGGGACTGTGGCATGGCCATGCCCTCTGGAGGGTGATTTTTCACTCTCCCTCTCTCTCTGTCTTTGATGAGGATATGCGCCCTGTGGCTAAAATCTTTAAAAAAGAAAGAAAACGTAAGGCCAGCTGGTTGTGTGATGGTGAAGATGCTGGAGCCCAGAGGGCTGACTCTGCAGTTCAAGCCCTGAACACGGCGGCTTGAAAATCATGCCAGGCGCGAGTGCATGTGTGTCCAAAATCCTGAGAGGAGAAAGGAGGAAGGATTGCTGTGTGGCCATTCCCCCAGGGGATGATTTCTCACGTCCTCTGATTTCTCATGTTTGCGTTCTCTCTCTCTCTCTCTCTCTCTCTGGAGAGCGCATGGTTCCCAGTGCAAAAAACTATAAAGAATTACAAAAAATTCTAAACAATTACAAAGCGCCCTCATCTTCAGGGTTTGCCTTGCCACTGTTCCTTCTACCCTGCCTGGGTGGGTCTGCTGGAAGGTTAGCAAGCAGACATCTGGGGGCTCCTAGTCACCCATACATTTCTGGGGCCTGGCTCTGGGAGGAAACCCCGTACCCCAACCCAGGGTTGGATGGCAAGCTCTGCTCAGCCACTCCTCCGAATTCTCTTCACCCTAGGCTGAGGCACACAGCCTTCCGGCCGTGACAATTGGCGGACGGGGTGCCACCCCGCGCCCTGGCCCTAGGGAAGTGCAAGGTGGCTGACCCGAGGGGGATAAGGCTAGAAAGGAAGAGAGGGTGGTGGTGTGTGTATTGGGGAAAGGGGTGGGGCTCAGAGGCCAAACTAAATAGGGGTTCTATGGTGGCCACTGCTGGAGTGGCCGGGCAGGCAGGACTCAGAGATGACACAGAGCTTGGGATGTGGGGGGTGTGGGGAGCAGCTGCTGCTGACCCCACAGTGATCGCTGCATTGGTGCAGTCAGCCGTTCCCCCAGCGTCTCCACATCGCAGTGTTTCAGGTACCGGCTGGATGCTGCAGCCCCTGCCAGGGCTCACAGAGCAATGGAGACACAGACATACACAGTCCTAGTGCACGGTGCCAGAGTTGGGACACGATACTCCAAGGGCCCCTGCAGAGCCTAGCTCTTAATGCTGCAAGCCTCAGTTTACCCTGATAGTGGAGAGGTGGTTAAGAGAGATCTGGGCACAGTATCATGAAAACCTTTTCAAAGGTTTTTTTTACCAGCAGTTAGCGTAATGGCTATGTCGCTGGACTCCCACGTAGTCGACCGCGGTTCGCGTCTCGGACCCGGTGGCTTAAATCTCACGCCGGGCGCGTGTGCGTGCGTGCCCAAGATCCCGAGAGGAGAATGGAGGAGAAGGGATTGCGGCGTGAC
>NW_006160129.1:2764592-2770005 GCF_000334495.1 Tupaia belangeri chinensis
TTATTTCTTAGTTGTTAATATTCAGTTTGAGCAGAAAGAGACAGAGAGAGAGAAAGTGAAAAGGAAGGCGCCAGGTCCGGGACTTGAACGGCCATGTGGGAGTCCAGCGCCCTAACCACCGTGCCACCTGCTGGCCCCCTCAAAGGATTATAATGAGCTTCAATTCCCATGTGCCAACCAGGTGGCATGGAGGTTAAGCTACTGGATCCCACATGGCCGACTACGAAGTTTGAGTCCTGGACCTGGCAGACTGAAAAACATACTGGGCATGTGTGTGAATGTCCCCAAAATCCCAAGGAGACCGGAAGAGGGATTGCAACCTGGCTAGCCCCCCAGAAGATGATTTCTCACTGTCGACCTCTCTCTCTGTCTCTCCAGTGGGCACACACACCTTATAACAAAACTTAAAAAAAAAGAAAAAGAGCTTCAGCACCAGCAGGTGGCGTAATCGTTAAGGCACTGGACTCCCTCATGGCCCACTACAGTTCACAGTCCTGGACCCAGTGTCTAAAACTCAGGCAGGTATGTGTGTGCCCAAGAAGAGAATGGAGAAGGGATTGCGGTGTGGCCAACCCCTGGGGGGTGATTTCTCCCATTCTCTCTTTCCATCTCTTTGTCTCTCGAGACAATCAGCACTCGAAGGACTGAGGCCTAGCCCTGGGATCTGTGGCTGCAATGCACCCTGAGCGCACACTGTCTCCCACCAAGATGTTACTGAGAGTCACTAGGACCTGGGTCAGATGGGGTTACCCCATCTAAAAAAGAGCAGGTTGTGTAGAGATTTCTAGAAGGTTCCCCAGCTATGGAATTCAGTGTCCTAAGATTTTCTGGGTTCTTTACAAGTGGAAGTGAGCCTCTGCAGCTGGACTCTATTTTGAACAGTGAGCAGCAGCCACCGGAGAGGCCCTTAGGGCACACGTTGGGAAAGGGAGAGGTTCCTCCTGATGCATGCTGGTGGAGACTCTCTGGAAGGCTTTTCTTAGAGAGGATACCTTCTGTCATTCGGTTCGTGTGCTGGGAGAATCACAGTCCCACATCCTTCATCTCATCAGCTCTAACAGCCTCACAGGACACATGACAGAGACAGTCACCCATGTTCCTATGAGTGGGATGTGACAGGAAGCCCCACCAGCTGAGCGCCCTGCCCTGCACTGAACGCTGTGGGCATGGTGGGAAACAAGCCCAGTGAGGACTCTAAGGCTTAAAGATGCCTCCATGTGGGCTGGGACCCAGGTGTGAGGTAGGGCCACCATTCGCCTTCCCGTTGTGCAGGAGGGGCTTCCCTTTCAGCTGGAGCCAAGAGCGGGCTTTCAGCAGACCTGAGGGCCCTGTGGCTCGGCCTCAAAGGCTGTGAAGAAGCTGTCCCTCCCCAGGGTAGGGGCATCTAAATCCCCTCCCACTTCCTTTAGGAGAAGAGGGCTTTAAGCAAAGCGGCAAGCAAGCGGTCCGAGGTGCAGCCACCTGTGTCCGAGAGCTCCGAGCCCGCGATCCCAGGCCCAGACCCCCAAGCCTGAGCAGTTGCCCCTGCCAGCCCTGGCTGCTGCAGACGAGCACTAGTCGGTACTGCCCAAGGAGCAAGCTGGCCAGGGCCCCCCATCCACAGGGCCTGAGGCTGGGGAGAGGGCTCCCTTCAGCTCAACAGTCCAGATGAAATGCTCTGAAGGGCTGTTTTAGGATGCCTGCTGAGCTGCGCACTGGAGGTAGAGGCCCCCACCTTGAGGGGCTCCCTGCATGGTAGGGGAGACAAGGAAAGAGACCGCAGAAAACTCCTTGGCTCTATCTAGGAAACTAGGGAAGACTTCTCAGTAGAGACGGTATCTGAGGGTGGACAGGAGCTAGTTCTCTAGCCCTCCCTGCCCAGGGGATGCTAAACACACGGAGTACCCTTCCCCTCCTGCTCCCAAAGGGCAAGGGTGTCAAAATCCTAGGCAGCAGCAGCCCCTCCTCTCCCTTCAAATATGGATGCCTGAGACCAGCCATGTGGCACTGTGGTTAAGGTGGCTAGATCCCACATGGCCTACTGTGCAATTCAAGTCTTGGACCCAACGCTTGGAAAACATGGCAGGTCACGTGTGTCTACTCAAAATTCTGAAAAAATGGAGAAGGGATTTTGGTGTGGCCATCCCTCTGTGGGTGACTCCTCACTTTTCTTCTTTCTGTCTCTCTTGGCGAGTACATGACCCTATAGCAGATTAAAATAAAAGGATTTCAAACAAACAAACTTGGGTTCCTGAGCCAAGGTGTGTGAGGGCCTCTCCCCCACCTCTGTGCCTTGCCTTCTCTGTGTCCAGGGTGACCCCTAAGGACTCTCCTGGGCATGCCGAGCTCCCCTCCCCTGACCCCCCCCAGGTGACCACACTCCACGGGTCTGGTCACACTGCCACCTGGTGTCACCTGACCCCCGATGTCCCGCTCACTCCTGCCGCTCACTCTTGCCCGAGTCCTGTCCTAAGCAGCACCACATGGTACCACTCACATCACGGCACTCCACCCCGTGGAACCTCCTCTCCAACTCTGAGAGTTCAACTCCCAAAGCTTCCTGCAGTTCATGGACACCATCTCAAGAATCCCCATCAGGGCCCCAGCCTCCACTGTACCTCCCCTGCATCCTAGTTCACCCCCAGCACCCCAGGACACTGTCTCCCACCTCACACCAACTCTGTTTACTCAAAAATCCAGAGGAAACCCTGCCTTCTTCAGTGAGCTTTCCCCAGCACCCCCTTCCAAGTCTCTCCATTCTGTCACAAGTCTCCCTCCCACTGCCTAGTGGCACTTGGGTTTCGTTTTTTGTTACTAGATATCAACGGACACCCTGACCACTAGCAGAACCCCAGTACTTGGAGTGTCTGAAACCAGTCTGGAGCGCCGTACACACACACACGCACGCAGTACTAATCACCACAGCTACTCCCTCTGGAGCTCCGACCATGGGGTGAGTCCATGACACATGACCTCTTATCTTCAGGACAACCTTCGAGGTAGGTCTGTTATCGTTTTACAGAAGAGGAAACTGAGGTTCAGAGATATTTACTATCTTATCCGCAGTCACGCAGGTCTGTCTGACCATTCGGGTGTGCCCGCCACGCCGAGCGGAACGATAGCACTAAATCAGCCCGAACTTCTGGCAGCTGGGGGAGCACAGAAGCCTTATGAGGAAGGAACTGGAGGGTCCCAGTCCCTTCTGCTATTTTATTCTGTTTCTCCGATAGGGAAACTGAGGGTCAAAGGCGTGACTTGCCATGACGTTCGATCAAGTCAACATCACACTGCAAAGCGCAAGAAAGGGGTCTGCTGCCCGGTCACGCCCCTGGGTTTCTCCTGCCGTTTGGGCAGCAGGCTACTCAATCTGCCTGAGTTAGGAGGTAGGCTCCGAGCGACCTGTCTGGGGAGAATTCCTTTGTTAGGAGACTCACACTAGAACCCTTTGTTGCTTTGACTCACATCACAGAGTTCCAGTAGTTTCGGGGGGGAAATGCCAGCTGATGACAGCAGTTGAGGTGGCCGTAGCTCTGGAAGGGCAGAGAGGGAGGTGGCCCTACCGGGTCCCTAGAGGAGGCTGTAAACCTCACCTCAGTTACAAGTCCCAAAGCTCACACCCCTCAGCCATTTCTGGCCTCAGTTTATGCAAATCACCATCAACACGGGCTTCACACTTTTCAAAGTTGGCCCCTATATCGGTGCAAACTGTAATCCTGGCATTGGAGGAGCTGTGCCCCTGGCTCAGAAAGGGCAAGGACTGGACCAGACCATGGTCACTACTGTGTCCCACTTAGCAAGTTCCCACTGCACACCACACCCCGTGCTGGGCCTGGAGAGGGCTCCATGGGAGACTCGCGGTCACTGCACAGGTGCCTGGAAGCCAGCAGTGTGCTGGGGCTGGAAATGTCCCTCTGGTGCCTCTACGCAGAACTGTGGGGGCCTTTCCCATAGGTCCCAGTGTCTCCTCAAAGAATAGAGGGCCAGGCTTCTGAGCCCAGGAGCACTAGACACTAACACGCTGTTCCCCACACAGCCCGACTCCATTCTGAGTGGTGCTAAGAGGCTGCCCCAGAAAAAGCTGCATGTGAAAGCCCACTCTGAAGTCCAGCTGCCCCAAAGGCAGGGCTGAGGAGACCCGCACATCCCCGCACCGTCTCAGCCCTGCAGGCGTGCTACTCTGCGGTGACTGCCATCCTCCAGGCCTTTTCTTTTCCTCCCAGTGGTTCCCTCTCCTTGGGCTGCATGCCCTCCTCTGGGGACACACACCGTTCCCCTCAGGGAGTGGCCTCGCTTTAGACCAGGCTTTTGGAGTCTTGGACAGCCTGCAGGTTTTCAGAATTCCAGCCCTTCCCTATCGCCCTGTGGGGCAGAGATGGAGCAGCCGCTCCACCTTGCCCGTCCTTGGTAAGAGTCTCAACCCTCCAGCACCTGCCTGCTGCAGAGTCCCTTCCAGTCTGGCAGCCCCCACAGTTCTCTAAGTCCCAGAGAGGGAGTACCAGCCCTGCTCTTTCTCCCAGCAGATGCGTGCTCAGGTGGGCAAGAGTTAGAAACGAACCTAGCTCCTGCCCAGAGGGTGTGGCTGTTCTTAGGACTCTGGGAGACCTGGTTAGATTTGCAGCCACTGCCTATCCCTTAGAGAAATGGAACATTTCACCTCCAAGAGGAACACGGTGGTGCTGTTTCTAAGGTAAGAGGTGCGGTTTCATAGGTGTTTTTGAGACGCAGCTCAATCCTGTTTCACGGGAGGGAAGTTCCTCTTTGTACAAAGGGACTGGAGATGGGCGGGGGGTGGGGGGTGTCCTCACCATCCTGCTGCGAAAGGGATCATTTCCTTTGGCAGCATGAGGGCAGGACCCCTCTCAGCCAGGTGCTCTGGCACCGCGGAAGGTCCTCTTACTCCCTTCTACCGGCTCCGGCAACGGCGCGGGTGGGTTGAACCTGCACACATGGCTTGGAAACACCACTTTGTGAACGAGTAAGCACACTGCCCGCGTGGAGGCCTGTCACCTGCTCAGGGACTTCCTCATGAGCTCCCAGCTTGCCGCTGTGCCTGGAATCAACGACTACACAATACTGTCTTTCATCCCCCGAGCAGAAGAAAAGACAGAATCAGACCCCAGGGGTCCCGCGGGGGCTTGGAGCGTCTCGGTACCTTGAGTCGCCCCTCTCTCCCCCAAACTCCACTCAGCGCCGGCGTTCCCCTGTAATGCACCCGAGCGGAGACCCGGGACTAGCCCAAGCTCGGGGCCGGCACCTGCAGCGTTCCAGTTTGCAGGGGGCGTGGATGGCGCAAGGTCAGGGCTCCGCGCGCGGCCCGGGAGACCGAGGAGCTGGGCCGGACCACGCGGCGCGGCGGGCTTTCCCGCAGCCCGGCCGGGCTGGGGGCGCACAGGCACTGCGGGGTCCCGGCGGAGCCCGGGCGGGCCACTCACCA
>NW_006160129.1:2771116-2773097 GCF_000334495.1 Tupaia belangeri chinensis
CGGGCGGGGGGGGCCCGGGAGCCAGTGGGGTGTGAGTGTGCGCTCGCGGGCGCGGGCGGGGGGCTCCGCAGGGGCCGAAGGCCTGGCGCACAGGTGTGGCCCTCAGAGCTGCTGGAGAGGCCTGGTGGGCTCCCCAACGCCGTCCCAGCTCTTACAAGCGCAAATCCCAAGCGAGGCTCCAGCCTCGTGTGTTCGCTGATGACCATTCCAGGCCTTCCCCGCTGCAGCAAAACCCGAGACGCACGTCTCACACCAGCCAGGTGCGAGGCACCTGCCGGCAAGCCCCCAGTCGGCACCCGGAGCCGCTCTTGTGTGCGCCGGGCAGTCTGGACCAATTCTTTCTGAATCTCTACAAGCCCAGGCTTCTCGCCTGTGAAATGGAAGTGACAGTTAAAGTCGATCTCGAAGACGAAAAGACAATAGTGGTTACTATTACAGAACCTGGGAAAGGGAAGAGGGGTGTAAGGATGGTGGTAACAGATACAAAATTACCATTACATAAGAGGGTGAAGTTCGGGTGTTCTGTACACACCAGAGTAAATATAGTTAATTATTTAATATATTTCAAAATACAAGAATTTTTAAATAATTATTTTATTTAACTTTATTTTAATTTGACCAGAGAGGGACAAAGTGAGAGAGAGAAAGGGAAAGTGAGAAAGCAAGCCAGCAGGTCCGGGACTCAAAGTAGACTATGTGGGAGTCCAGCACTCTTAACCATCAGGCCTCCTGCCAGCCCCAAGAATTTTTTTATTTTTTTGAAGAGAGATATTTGCTAAAGGGTGCCTGCTCTTGCCAGAGAGACAGAGAGATAGGAAGCAAGAAATTATGCCCCAGGGGCGATGGCCACATGTAATCCTTTCTCCATTCTCCTCCTGGGATCTTGGGGACCAACATCCAGGTGCCCCTGTTATTTGGAGGCCACTGGGTCTAGGACTTGAACTGTGGTCGACCTCGTGGGAGTCCAGTGACATGGCCACTAAGACCTCTGCTGGTCCCTAGTTAAACGGATTTTGAAGGTTCCCAACACAAGTAATGATAATTGTTTAAGATAGTGGATATCCTAATCACCCTGGTTTTATCACTGCGCATTATATTCACGTACTGAAAAATCACACTGTGTTCCATAAATACGTACTTTATGTGTCAGTTAAAAATAATCCTGGGCCAGAGGATGGCATGGTGGCTAAGGTGGCTGGATCCCACATGACCGACTGTGCAGTTCAAGTCCTGGACTCCACGGCTTGAGAAACATGCCAGTCACTTGCGCGTGCATGCCCAAAATCTCCAAAGGAGAGTGGAGAAGGGATTGCACAGGGATCGAACTCCTGTGGACTGCTCTCTCACTTTCGTTCCCTCTCGGTTTCTGGTAAACGCATACACCCTATAGCAAATGTTTAAACCATTATTTTATTGAACTTTATTTATTTTAGTTAATTAATTTATTTTCATTTGACCAGAGAAAAACAGAGTATGAGAGAAAGAGAAAGTGAGAAAGAAAGCCTCCTGGTCTGGGACTCGAACCGCAGTTGGCCATGTGGGAGTCCAGCGCCCTTAACTACCATGCCACCTGATGGTCCCAACCCCTATACCAAATTAAAGAAAAAAACAGAAAACCAAAAAGGACAAAATTTGAGGGATTACTATATGCCAGTCTGTGTTCTAAGTGCTTTACATATATTTATCTACTCTTCAAACAGTCATTTTGTTTTCTTTTTTTGGCAAAGTTTTTGCTATAGGGCACATGCACTCACCAGAAAGAGAGACAGAAAGAGAGAAATTCCCCCCAGGGGGTATGGCCACGCTACAATCCCTTCTCCTCCATTATCCTCTCGGGATCTTGAGCAAGCACACACATGCGCTTGGCCTGAGTTTAAGCCACCCGGTTCGGTACTCGAACTGCGGTTGACTACATGGGAGTCCAGCGACATAGCCATATAAGCCAGCTGCTGGTCCCTGAACAGTCTTTTTTTTTTTTTCT
>NW_006160129.1:2774659-2782204 GCF_000334495.1 Tupaia belangeri chinensis
TGAGAGAGACTTTTTGCTATAGGGCGCGTGCGCTCGCCAGACAGACAGAGAGAGACAGAGAGACAGAAAGTGAGAAATCACCTCCCAGGGGGGATGGCCACGCGGCAATCCCTTCTCCGTTCTCCTCCCGGGATCTTGGGCATGCGCTTGCACGCGCGCGCGCACACACACACACACACACACACACACACACACACACACCCCAGCGTGAGTCTTAAGCCACCAGGTCCGGGACGTGAACCGCGGTCAACTACATGGAAGTCCAGCGACATAGCCATTACGCCAACTGCTGGTCCCAGAACAGTCATATTTTTAACCTCATTTTGCAGACAGGAAAATCAAGTCAAAAGAGAGGAAAGCATTTGCTTGAGAGCACATAACTGGTAAGTGGCCACCCTGCTTCGGAGAGTAGTTTCCACAGTGCCTGTCATTTAGTAATCACTCGGTAAGTATTACTTATTATTCTTACTCTTGCTATAAAAAGCAGTAGTAAAAATGTAGGGCTTTGAGCTCATAACGGCATGGCTCAAAACCTAGCCTTGCCATTCCAAAAAGTTGTAAAACCCTGTGCTAGTTATTTTCTGAGCCTCAATTCTTTTCACGTGTAAGAAGAGAATAACACAGGGCTGTTTGGAGAGTTAAATATGATAACACAGGAAGAGCACTTAGCCTAAGGCCAGGAACATTTGCAGTTTCAATGAATGAAGCTGCCAGTGCTCAAGGTGAGGATGAGAGAAATTTGCAAACTCAGGAAGGAGGTGAGAGTAGGAGAATTCCATAAACCATGTTTACCTGCAGTGAAAGAACAAAGAAATCCCCACCCCTGGGTTCTAGGGGAGGGGAAGCTGCGATCCTGAAGACCCCTATGGAGGAGGCAGTGGAGCCTGGATGCAGAGTGGGAGGAGGGGTAACCCTGGGAGGGGTGTTGGGGGAACCCTGCATAAATATGGCTCACTTGATTCCTGGGTTACTAATTTGTAGTCTTTCTGCCAGGTCGGGCTGAGTGGAAGGGTTGTCCCCTGGACTCAGGGTTGCATCCCAGGGATGGCGGACACCCTGAGCACAAGAGCTGGAGCCAGGACTGGGGTTCTTGGGCAGCCAGCCTCTAGCTTGGGAAGGGCTGACAGAGCTGTTTTCATCAGGAAGTTTCTGCAGGATCATTCTGGCCCAGTTTTCCACACCGCATATGGGAAAGACAGAGGGTGTTCCCTACGAATACTCTGGGATGTGTGTCTATCTTTAATGTTTTAGTACTGTTCCCCTGACACCCATGTCAACAGAAGGCTTGTTTCTCTCTTCTGAAACCACGCAGTACTTTCTAAAAGCTGGGATTTAAAACATTTGTATCGTGCGCACTGTGATTTAAACAGCGTTTTTGTGCTCAGTGAATCAGTTTCTCTAAAAATGTGGAAACAATCATGTTAACTTAATAAAGGGAGAGCATATATTTTGAAGCTTAGGGCATTTTATTTTATTTCTCTGTCTCTTTTTTTCTGTTTTGCCATTGGACATGTATTCTCACTAGAGAGAGACAGAGAGCGATAGAGAGGGAAAGTGAGAAAATCACCCCCCTGGGGGGATGACCATGCAATCCCTTCTCCATTCTTCTATTGGGATTTTGGGCTTGCACACACATGACCTGGGTGATTTTTAAACCACTGGGTCTGGGACTTGAACCGCCCAGTTGACCATGTAGGATCCAGCCACCTTAACCTCCATGCCACCTGCTGGCCTGAAGCTTGGGGTATTTTAAATCCACACAATTTGGGATTGTTCTCATCACCAGATCATGCAAAATTCAAATGAGAGCAGACATCTAGGCTTAGAAAACAGACCACTCTTTGAGTCTGAAGACAGCAAAGTCAGATCTTGCTGGGCTCTGCTTGGCATCCAACAGTCCCCCCCTGAGTGATGTACAGTGGGGCTCTCCTGAATGAGGCTGGCTTGGAGGGATCACTCGTGGTCAGTGAGCAGAGCTGCCCCCACATAGCTGGCCTGTGCCCTTAGCCCTGTTTAGCATTGTGCTCTATCTAGCCAGTGAATCTGCTGGGCCAGCCCCTTGGAGCTTATAGTTGAAACTCAAAGCCTTCTAGAGGTAGTGTTCTATGACCTACCAGGATTCGTTGCATTTTCGTTATTTGCATACACATTTTAGCTACCCAGTAGCCTTTTTCTTAGGGTTTTTTTTTTTTTCTTTTTCTGTTTTGTCATTAGTTTTGTTTTAGGTTTTTTGTTTTTGTTTTTTTGGTTTTGGCCAAAGGGCATGTGAGCTCTCCAGAGAGAGACAATGAGAGAGAAAGTGAGAAACCACTCCCCCAGGAGCGATGGCCACACCACACCCCCCTGTCCTCTGTTCTTCCCCAGGATCCTGGGTACACAGGCACATGCTCTCAGCATGACTGTCAAACCGCCAGGTCTGGGACTCAAACCTCAGCTGGCCATGTGGGAGTCTAGCTCCTTAACCATCACCCTACCAGCTGACTTCCCCTAGTAGACTTTTTTTTTTTTTTAAGAAACACTCTAACGATTTTTAGAATTATTCATTATCATTATTTTAATTTTAGTTTTTTGAAGTTTTCCAGAGAGAGAGAAGGAAAAGTGAGAAAACAAGCTGCTAGGTCTGGGACTCGAACTGCAGTCAGCCATGTGGGAGTCCAGCAGCCTTAACCACACCACCTTCCCGCTCCTCCCCTAGTACACTTTTTATTTTCTATTTATTTATTTATTTATTTTGAGAGTTTTTTTTTTCTATAGGGCACGTGCAGAGAGACAGAGAGACAGAGAGCAGAGACAGAAAACAAGAAATCACCCCCCAGGGGGAATGGCCACGCCACAATCCCTTCTCCTCCATTCTCCTCTCAGGATCTTGGGCATACATGCATATGCGCCCGGTGCATAACCAGGTCTGGGACTCAAACCGCGGTCGACTGCATGGGAATCCAGTGACATAGCTATTATGCTAACTTCTGGTCCCTAATTTCTTGAGCCGTCCTGCAGCCTAGTGGTTAAGGGAACCAGATCTCACATGGCTGACCCTGGCCCCAGTGGTTTGAAAACTCCTCTAGTAGTGTGTGTGTGTGTGTGTGTGTGTGTGTGCACGCACATATGCATAAAATCCTGATAGGATGGAGAGATGGAAGAAAAGAGATTGCAGTGTCACCATGGTGGGGGTGATTCTTCCTCTCTCTGCCTCTTATTGGCAAGTGCACATATTCTAGCAATTAAAACATTTTTTTCTTAACATGGAGTGATTCATCTTTTACTTTTCAGACCACCCAGAACAGCACAACATAAATATATATGGATAGAAGTATACATAGATCTAGAGATATAGATTCTGAGCACAAACCGGAATGCCACCTGGCAGCTATTACACAGAAACCTATGGCACAAGGTTTGAAATAATTTGTCCAGGCCAACCAGTGACGTGGTGGCTAAGGCAGATGGCTCCGACATGACCAACTGTGTGTTCAAGTCACAGATCCAGCAGCTTGAAAAACACACAAGGCAAGGGGGTGTGTGTGTGCCCCAAATCCCAAGGAGAGAAGTGAAGGAGAAGAGATGGTGGTGTGGACATCTCCCATGGGAAGTGCTTTCTCACCCACTCCCACACACACCACCCTTCCTACTCTCTTTCTCTCTCTGGCAAGTGCATGTGACCTCTGGCAAATTACATGAAAAACAAACAAAAAGAAGTCATCCCTGCTGCTAGACCTGAAATCCACTGATCAAATCTAGCCAAAAATAAAAAAATTTAAAAAACAGAACAAAATTTAAAAACCAACAATGAAAGGATCCTTGATGAAGGAAGGAGGACATGGAGTCAAAAGTTTGTGTGCATTGGTTCGTTTTGAGATTGGAGCCACCTTGGGGTGCATGGTTATGGGCCAGGAGAAAGAAGCCAGTGGAAAGAGAGACCTTATGAGAGTTGAGATGGGAAGCAGAGATAAGGGGTGCTAACCTCAGGCAAAGGGGACTTTGGTAATGGCACAGGCTTGAGAAGGTGCTCTATGGCAGGTGGGGAAGGGCCTTGGAGTGAGTCCACCTAGACTTCACTCCTTATGGGATCAGCAGTTGGCATAAATGGCTATGTCGCTGGACTCTCATGTAGTCGACCATGGTTCTTGGACCTGGTGTCTTAAACTCACACCGGGTATGTGTGCGTGCATGCCCAAAATCCCAAGAAGAGAATGGAAGAGAAGGGATTGTGGCGTGGTCATCCCCCTTGGGGGTTGATTTCTTGCTTTTTGTTGCTCTTTCCAGCAAGTGCATGCTTCTTATAGCAAAACCCTCTCCCAAAAATAAGAATCCCTGTGAGAATTTGAGGGCACCCACGGGTCCTCACTGGTGTGGGTAATGGACGTTTGTATTCTGTGTCAGAGCGGACGGACTGGTTGCCCGCTTTATTCCTGGTGCTTGCGGTCCTCCGAGGGGCCTCTCGCAAGCCCCGTGTGTCTGGGTCAGAAGAGCAGGTCGAGTACTGGCATTGCAGGTGGGCAGGATTTCCCCGAGGGCGAGGGCAGCGTGCATCTCAGGTGAGGTTGGAGGTTGCAGAGCTGCCCCTCCTGCTCAGGTGCAATGGAGCCCTGTAAGTGAGCGCGCAGAGCAAGGCCTGGTGCCAAACCTTCCATCTGTTGGAATTCCTGAACACCTCAGATGCCCGGAGAGCCTGAGGCTCAGCCAATGACGACGTTGGAGGTCCCGAGGCCCCACATCCTGCTCACCCGGGAGGAAGACTGAAGCCTGGAGAGTTGAGGCAGCGTCCTCACTCACACAGCTTGTGACCGGGTGGGTTCCGGAGCCAGCCTAGAGCTGCAGCTCCTGCTCCAACAGCGCGTCGCCAACCGGTCACGATGAGCCCCTTCAAGCATCTGCATCCCACAGTTGTTGGTCTCACAACAGACGCAGAAAGTCACAAGGACCCTGATAAGAGCACAGGATGTGCCGTGGAGATGGAGCTTGGGGGGAGTTACAAGTCAATTCCCAATGGAGTGGAAATTGAAGAAGCCTGAGGCGTCAGCTTTGGCTCCGTCTTTCCAACCGCCTTACAATCTCATTTCCCACTTAGCCCCTGACTGTCCCTCTCATCCGTCCCTCTCATCCATCCCATTCCTCTACATAATTCCCTCCTCCCGGCTGGTCCTGGTCCGAGCCAGATGAGCCAGATTCTGGGCATGGGGTTAAACGCTACTTTTCTTTTTTCTCTTCTCTTCTCTTCTCTTCTCTTCTCTTCTCTTCTCTTCTCTTCTCTTCTCTTCTCTTCTCTTCTCTTCTCTTCTCTTCTCGCTGCGCTTGCCAGAGAGACAGAAAGCGAGAAATCACCCCCCAGGGAGGGATGGTCACACAAGAATTCCTTCTCTGTTCTCCTCTCAGGAGTTTGGGGGCACACGCATATGCACGTGAGTTTAAGCTGCCAGTCCAGGACTTGAACTGTGGTTGACTACTTGGGAGTCCAGAGATGTAACCATTACACCATCTGGTGGTCCCTTCCTCTTTTTTTTTTTTTTTTAAGTTAATTGAATTCCTTTATGAGAATGAGAGATACAGAAAGAGAGAGAGGCAGAGAGAAAGCCACATGCCCTGTATAGGGCCTCACGCTGCCATCCCCCCAGCCTTTCCAGCCAGCCAGGCTCATGGGTGTTCCAGGACCCGAACCCACACTGTCCTGTATGGATCCTGCACTGCTTACACTGTGCGTGACTGCCACAGCACTGCCCAGCACTGTCCCACAGTGAGTTCATCCTCGTAAATGCAGAAAGGTACATGCATTACCATTATCCCATTTCACAGACGACGGAATGAAAACCTCATTTCCCCGGCATCCACTTTAGGCAGACCTAGCTTTGTTACGTGGCCCTCCTCCCTGGCTGTTGCCTGGCACGTGCCTGATTTCCCCAGGAGCTCTGGCTCCCGAGGGCAGAGCTCTGTCTGGGCTTCTTTGTCCTGATGCAGCGCTGCCTTGCACCTTCCCTTCCCTCCTCTCCTGCCTTCCCTCTGCCTGCCACCAGAGCACTGGCCTCTGAGCAGACTCATCATGTCCCTCAGCTGCTCCTACTCTGCCCGCTTTCCTGCTGCCCACCTTCCATTCAAGGCCTGAATTCTGGATCCATCTAACCATTCCATCCTCTCTGACCTCTCTCATCGCCTGGGAAAAAGCCCTTTGAATGTAACTATGACACTTTCTTTTTTTATTTGTTTGTTTTTGTTTTTAATTTTTATATACTCAAGAGATGGTGTGGGGGGAGTGAGAAAGCACTCCCTCTAGGGGGTATGGCCACACCATAATCCCTTCTCCTTGTTTTGCCTCTCCGGATTTGGGGCACACATACACACATGCCCGATGTATTTTCCAAGCTACCAAGTCTGGGACTCAAACTGCCAGTCAGCCTTGTGGGATCCAGTCACTTTAACCACTGTACCACCAGCTGGCCTGACACTCACTTTCACTCTGAAGTCTTTTTTTCTTTATTTATTAGTTGCGATTTTTCTTTTTTTTTTTTTAATTATTTTTTATTTAATTCCATCTGTTACTATTATGTTTTAATTTGACCAGAGAGAGAAAAGGAAAGTGAGGAAGCAAACCTCCAGGTCCAGACTCGAACTTTAGTTGGCCATGTGGGAATCCAGCACCTTAATCACCATGTCACCTGCTGGCCCCACTTAAGTCTTTGTCCATCCTGTTCCTTGTGCCGGGAGTTAGCCAGTTTTCCAGCTGTCATTGCATCTGAAGGCTGTTATCTTACAACCTCGTCTCATCTCGCCCCTCCCGCTTAGGTCAGACATAGCCCCTTCCTCCTCTGGATCCTGGCTTGTATTAATTCTCTTCACTGTCTCACTTTGCTTGTTCTTTTGTCAGTTGTGTACACATAGAGACCTCAGATTCTTCCCTCGGGTGTGAGAACCCCGTGTCATCTATGCATTCGTCCACTCCATGCTCAGCGCGGCACCTGCACATGTTAAGTGCTGAGCGGTTGAACATTTGGCCTTGACAAAGAACCGTGTGAATAATGTCTGGAGCTCGCTGGCCCTTACCTACATGCTAGATGTTTGATGTGAGTAACCCCATTTAATCTGCACAACTCCCTTAGCAGGTGTTTGATTAATTCCATTTTACTGTGAAAGAACTAGGAATGTTGTGGAAATTAAGTAATTAGCCCGAGACCAATCACAGAGCTATTAAGTAGTAGAGTCAGGATTCAAACCTGCCAACTTGACTCTTCAAACCACTACACTATTCGGAGAATGAATGAATGTGTGGCTACAAAGAGATGTTCGTTGTACTCTAATTTTGCTCATAAACACAGTTAAAAGATGAAATATTGGGACCAGCAGTTAGCGTAATGGCTGTGTCACCGGACTCCCATGTAGTCGACCGTGGTTCGTGTCCCGGACCTGGTGGCTTAAAACTCATGCGAGCGTGTGCACGTGCATGCCCAAGATCCCAAGAAGACAATGGAGGAGAAGGGATTGCGGCGTGACCATCCCCCCTGGAGGGTGATTTCTCGCTTTCTGTCTCTCTGTCTCTCTCTGTTTGGCAAGCGCACG
>NW_006160129.1:2782235-2788405 GCF_000334495.1 Tupaia belangeri chinensis
GACCTATAAGAAAACCCCCAAAAAAAAAAAAAAAAAAAAAAGATGAAATATCTCGGGCTGGTAGGTGCGTGGTGGTTGTGGTGCTGGACTCCCACATGGCCGACTACGGTTCAAGTCTCAGACCTTGTGGCTTGCTTTCTCATTTTCCCTTTCTCTCTCTCTTTGTCTCTGGTCAAATTAAATAAATAAATAAATAAATACAAGTAAAATTTAAATCATTTTTTTTAAAAGATGAAGTTTCTGCCCCTAGGAGCAATCTATTGGATTATCAAAAAAGTCATGACATATTTTTCCATGCGAAAACGCGTCACGACTTTTCCAACAACCCAATAAAGTCTGGCTAAACAGGCTCCTAGCAGTTTTCTCAGTACAAGGTAACGTTTAGCGTACCCACACGGCCTTCTTCTGTGCTCGTTGGACCCACGCTGCCCTGTGTCCTCAGCACAGTCCACCACTTTGAACAGGAATGACTGGACTAAGCCGGCCAGTTTCCAGTTGCTGAACCTTCACTGTACAGTCCACACAAGACCATGATCTGCACTTAAGTTAAATATACACAAGGGATTTTTTTAATCAAAGGACGCCTGGCATCTCTGGGATACTTCCATCATCAAAAATCAGACTTTTGGGGATCAGCAGGTGGAGTAGTGGTTAAGGCACTGAACTTCCCCATGGCCAACTGTGGTTGAAGGCCCAGACCTGGGGGAAAAGCAGATGATGTAATGGTTATATCACTGGACTCCCACATAGGCGACCGCGGTTCGCATCCCGGACCTGGTGGCTTAAAACTCATGCTGGGTGCGTGTGCGGGCGTGCCCAAGATCCCGAGAGGGGAATGGAGGAGAAGGGATTGCGGTGTGCCCATCCCCTCTGGGGGGTGATTTCTCGCTTTCTGTCTCTATGTCTCTCTCTGTTTGTCTGGCGAGCGCACGCGCCCTATAGCGAAAACCTCTCAAAAAAAAAAAAAATAACAATAACAAATGGAAATAAATAAATAAATAATTCTTTTTTTTTAAAAAATCAGACTTTTGGGGATCAGCAGGTGGAGTAGTGGTTAAGGCACTGAACTTCCACATGGCCAACTGTGGTTGAAGTCCGGGACCTGGGGGAAAAGCAGATGATGTAATGGTTATATCACTGGACTCCCACATAGTTGATCAAGGTTTGAGTCCCAGACCCAGTGGCTTAAAACTCATGCCAAGTGCATGTGCATGTGTGCCCAAGATCAAAGGAGAATGGACGGGAAGGGATTGTGGTGTGGTCATCCACTCTGGGGAGTGATTTCTCACTTCCTCTCTGTCTCTGTTTCTCCAGTGAGCACACATACTCTGTAGCAAAAATCTCTCTTCAAAAACAAAAAGATAAAACAAGTCCCGGACCTGTTGGCTTGAAAATCACACCTGGTATGTGTGCATGCATGGAGAATGGAAGAGAAGGGATTAAAGTATGGCCATCCCTGCTTGGGGGTGATTTCTCATTTTCCCTCTCACTGTCTCTCTCTAGTGAGTGTATGCACCCTATGGAAAACAAACAAACAAACAAAAAAACAAACAAAAACCTGTTGGCCCTGCCCTGGCGGTGCAGGCAGTTGGACACCACAGAGAGGTACTAGGGCCACATGGGAAGGTATGATGTTCGGATCCTGGGTTGACCTAAACACCGGATATGCCTGTGAGTGCGTGATCTTGGTTGACTGGGAGACTGGAGGGAGGACTATGGTGTAGCAAGGCCTTCCAGGGGTCTCTCTATCTCTCTCATGGAAGATGTAAGTAAACTTTAAAAAAAAAAAACCTCAGAATTGCTACACCGTGTCACTGGTTTTGGTGGTGTTGTTAATATGCCACAGAGAGACAGGGAGAAAGCACCGCCCGATGAAGTGTGGTCACACTACAATCCCTTCTCCACTTCTCCATCCTGTCAGGATTTGGGACACAGGTGCACACATACTCAGCATGTGTTTTAAGCAACTAGGGTCATGACTTTAACCATGAGTGGGATGGTGGGATCTGGCTCCCTGACCACTAGGCCATGGGGCGGCCCCCAGTGTTTATAATAGACTATTGCTCCCCATCTCTCTGTCTCACCTTGCCAGGGTGCTTCCAAACCATGGTGTTTTGTTTTATTTGTTAAAAGAGACTTCTGCTATAGGGCATGTCTCCCCGGAGAGACAAAAATCACCTACCCCACCCCTGCCAGGAGTATGGCCATGCCACAATCTCTTCTCCATTCTCCTCTCAGAATTTTGGGCGTACTCGCATGCATTAGCATGTTAGAAGCTGCCAGGTCTGGTACTTGAACCACAATCGACTACATGGGATCCCAGTGACATAACCATTATGCCATCTACTGGTCTCCCAAACTGTCTTAATTGGTTAGTAATTTACCTTTTCTGGGGACTGGCAGCTGGTGTGGTGGTTTAGGACTCTGAATCCCATATGATTGACCACAGTTCAAGTCCCAAGCCTGGTGCCTTACTTTCTCACTTTCCTTCTTCTCTCAGTCTTTTTCTGGTCAAATTGAAAATGATAATGATAAATTAAATTATTTTTAAAAAATTTTTATATTTACCTTTTTGGGGCTGGCAGATGGTGTGGTGGTTGGGGGCACTGGACTACCACATGGCCCACTGAAATTCGAGTCCCAGACCTGGCAGCTTGCTTTCTCACTTTCTCTCTCTCTCTCACTCTGGTCAAATTTAAACAAACAAACAAGTAAATAAATAAATAAAGTTAAATAAGATAATTCTTAAAAAAAATTACCTTTCCTGGTAGTTTGATTCACAAAATTGAGATTTATGCAACTCCTTTATTGCATCTGCTCTCGGGGGTACGCACTCCATTGGGGGTGTGTATTGGGGGTGCCATAAGTCAGTCTATGGGAGAAGTGTCTAGCTCGGCATCCCTCTCCCTGGCTGCAAAATGAGGAGCACTAGTGCAGTCCTGCCAACACGCAGGACACCCACAAGGCTGCAGACCCGCAAAGGTAAACAAGCTGGCCCAGATAAGGACAAACGACAGCCACAGCCATGGGGTGAAGCCGTTCCCATGACTTCATTAACCTCTGCAGCATTGTTCTTCCCCATCACCAGGGCATTCTGATAACATCTGCACACTCAGAATGCACAGCTGGGGTTGCAGGCTCAGCCTCTCCTGGCAGGAAGACAGCAGAGCCCACAACTGGGGAGGGGGTAGCCTGCAGCCCAAGTGCCCAGGGGCTGAGGAAAGGCTGAGCCTCCCTTGCCTCTCACAATCACAATTGCAGGTCGCAGAATTCTCAAATTGGAGAAAATCCTTACAATCATAGGCTCAGGAGCTGCAGAAAGGCTGAGAATCCTGGAGCTTCAGGAATTCTCGCAGTATCTCCTTCTCGTCCCCAGAGCACGGGTGCTTCATGCATTTCTAGATTTGTTTCTTTGTACAGCACTGGTTTCCCTGTGAACATGCAAAGCTCTGTGAGGCCATGGGCCATGTGTCTGTGTCTGCATTTACCACCAGGGCCTGGCCTCAGTACTGCTCAGTAAATACTGATTAGGTAAATAAATCCATCTGCAGAGATTACTTGTTTATTTTTAAGGTTTTTGCCATAGGGTGAGTGCACTTGCCAGAGAGAGGGAGACAGAGAGAGATAGTAAGAGGGAAAGCGAGAAATCACGCCTCAGGAGGGATGGCCATGACACAATTCCTTCTCCTCTGTTCTCCTCTCAGGATTTTGGGTCTACATGCACACAGAGTAATTTTCTAACCTCCAGGTCCAAGACTCGAACCATGGTCAGCCATGTAGGAGTCCAGTACCTTAACTACTACACCATCTGCTGGTCCCCTCCATAGATAATTTGTTTCTATTCTTTGTTCTACCATCAACTAGCTTATATCAGGAAACTTTTCTTTTTAATATATTCCTTTTTTTTTTCTTTTTTCCCAGAGCGAGGGTGCACTTGTCAGAAAGAGAGATACTGCAGTCCCTTCTCCATTTCTTCATCCTGTCAGGATTCTGTGCATGCACTCATATGCACCTAACGTGTTTTTCAAGCTGCCAGAGCTGGGATTTGAACCATAGTCACTTATGTGGAATCCAGCTCTCTATACACAGAGCTGAAGTACTGCTGCCCATCAGGATAATCTTTTTTTCAAGAATTATTTGTTCATTTTATTCCATTGGTTATTATTATTATTATTATTATTATTATTATTATTATTATTAATTTGACCAGACAAAGACCTACACACAGACATACAGAGAGAGAGAGAAAGAGAAAATAAGAAAGCAAGCCGCCAGGTCCAGGACTTGAATCGCGGTTGCCCATGTGGGAATCCAGCGTCCTTAACCACCACACCACCAGCCGACCCCTCAAGATACTCTTATGTGTTAGTTTCCTCATCTGCAAAATGGCAAAAAGTATATCTGCCCTAACTCCTTTTCAGAGACAATTTGAAACTTTAGAGTTGAAAATTAGTGAAGAGCTTTAAAAAATACAATACTCTTTGTTTCTCTAACTCATTATTATGTTTATATTATTGTCAACTATTAGAAAGTATATTTACTTATTTCTCCCATGAGCTAGAGGTTCTGATGCTGTGATCCACCCCAGCATTCAGCCAGCTCCAGATCATGGGCATGCGTGTGCCTGGCATACTCAGGGAGGTCTCTGGACTTGAACAGGGAACCTTCTCATGTAGGATTGGCTCACAGAGTATGGTGTTTTAGTGTTGCATCACCATTTATTTATTTTTTTTATCACAGTCTTTCTTGGTTTACATGTAGGTAGATATGTAACACTGACTGGGGCAAATCATCTTAAATCCAGGGGTAAACAGCCCATCTGACATCATCTTTAAAAAGAAAAAAGATAACTATAACAAAAACGTGAGCCCCATCTGCAAAGAGCTCCCACTTAGGATGGGTTGAGAGAGGTCCTATGTCAGCTCATTTAGTCTATACCCAGGGGTGGCTGGAGTGGGGGCTGGAGGACAGCGGTATTAGAAGGGAAGATTGGGGACCAGCAGTTGGCGTAATGGCTACGTCGCTGGACTCCCATGTGGTCAACTGTGGTTCAAGTCCCAGACCTGGTGGCTTAAACTCATGCCAGGCCTGTGTGCTTGCGTGCCCAAGATCTTGAGGAGAATGGAGGAAAAGGAATTATGTCTGGCCATCCCCTCTGGGGGGTGATTTCTTGCTTCCTGTTTCTCTTGTCTCTTTCTGGTGAGTGCATGCGCCCTATAGCAAAAACCTCTCTAAATGGAATAAAAAGAAGAAGAAGAAAAAGAAAAGAACAGAGTGGAGTTAAGTTTTAAGGAGAATTAGGTGGCCAGACAATGGCGCAATGGTAAAACGATGCTTTCCAGAAGGAAAGTTCCACATGGGAAGTTCCCAGGTTCTTGTTCAGAGATCTCCTGTGATGAGGCTAGGGATGGATTACAACACAGAGATGCTGTTGGAGGTGGTGTCTCTGTCTCTTTCTCCCTCTTTGTCTCACTCGTGTGTAATGATTACATTCCTGGACTCCCACATAGTAGACCATGGTTCAAGTCCCGGACCCAGTGGCTTAAAACTCAACCAGAGCGCATGTGTGTGTGTGCCCAAAATCCCAAGAGGAGAGTGGACAAAAAGGGATTGAGGTGTGGCCATCCCCTCTGAGAGGTGATTTCTTGCTTTCTGTCTGTCTCTCTGGCAAGTGCATGTGCCTTATAGCAAAAATCTCTAAAAGTAAAAAAGAAAAAGAAAAAAAGAATCACTTTTCTTTGTGTCCTAGAAACTAATCAGAAAGTGAGTCAGTATAAAGCAGATTGTCTTTTTTTTTAATCTAGTAAAAATAATGCTACAGGGGCCAGCAGGTGGCATGGTGGTTAAGGTGCTGGACTCCCACGAGGCTGACCAGTATTCAAATTCCAAAAGTGGCAGCTTACTTTCTCACTTTCTCTCTTCTTCTCTCTCTCTTTCTCTGTCTCTCTCTGTCACTGGTGAATGTGTGTGCCCTGTAACAAATTAATTTAGTAATAATAATAATAATAAAGTTAAAAAGAATTATTTTAAAAATTATTTCATTTATTATTTTAAAGTTTGATCAGAAGGAGACAGCGAGAGAGAAAGTGAGAAGGCAAACTGCCAGGTCTGGGACTCAAACTGCAGTTGGCCATGTGGGAATCCAGCACCTTAGCCACTATGCCACCAGC
>NW_006160129.1:2788470-2802204 GCF_000334495.1 Tupaia belangeri chinensis
TTATTTTATTTAACTTATTTATTTATTTATTTAAATTTGACCAGAGAGGGACAGAGTGAGAAAGAGAGAGGGAAAGTGAGAAAGCAAGCCACCAGTTCTGGGACTCAAACTGCGATCGGCCATGTGGGAGTCCAGCACCCTTAACTAACATGCCACCTGCTGGCCTCAATAATTCTTTCAATAATAATAATAATAATAATAATAATAATAATAATAATAATGCTACAGTGCCTGTGGGTGGCATCGTGGTTGGGACAACTGGATCCCACGTGACCAACTGTGCGGTTTAATCCTAGACCTGGTGGCTTGAAAAACACTTTGAATATGTGTGCCCCAAATCCTGAGAGGAGAATGGAGGAGAAGGGATTATGGCATGGCCAATCCTCTGGGGCATGCTTTCTCACTTCTGCTCTCTCTTTCTCCAGCAGTGCCTGTGGGTGGCATCGTGGTTGGGACAACTGGATCCCACGTGACCAACTGTGCGGTTTAATCCTAGACCTGGTGGCTTGAAAAACACTTTGAATATGTGTGCCCCAAATCCTGAGAGGAGAATGGAGGAGAAGGGATTATGGCATGGCCAATCCTCTGGGGCATGCTTTCTCACTTCTGCTCTCTCTTTCTCCAGCAAGTACATGTGGACTACAAAAACTAAAATAAAAAAGTTGCAGTTCCAGGTTGTATTCTGCAGGAAGGATTTGGCATCAAATAACAGAGACATGCCTGGAGATGTCACAGAGCAAAGCACTATAAACCTTTATGATCACTTAAAATAATATATTAATGTTCCAGAGCTTTTAAAAAATGTGGATAAATGTACTGATCATATTGATCACAGAAAAGGCCCTAATGAGCCATAAAAAAATGCATGGAGCACATTAAAATAGACAACTTTGCTGTCTCATAAATTTTGCCTAAGGCTGATATATTGCTTGTGATAAGCATTAATTAAAAGATTAATTAATAAAGTTCTCCCTGCCCTCCATAGAATTTACAAAGGCTTCCTGAGAATAATTTGGAGATATTTCCAGATAATGATTTGGAGACATTTTTTATTTCATCTCTCTTTTTTTTTTTTTTAAGGTTTTTGCCATAGGATATGTGCATTCACTGGAGAGAAACAGACTGGGAAAGTGACAAATCACCCCCCCCTCCCCCAGGGAGGATGGCCATGCCACAGTCCCTTCTCCATTGTTCTCTCAGGATTTGAGGCACACACACACATGCACCCAGTGTGAGTTTCAAGTCACGGGATCTAGGACTAGAACCTCAGTTGGCCATGTGGGAGTCTAGCACCTTAACTACCATGTCACCTGCTGGTCCTGTCTGTGACCTTCTTGAAGACCCCGTCATATGTTTTGAAATCCTAACCCCAGTACCTCTGAATGTGACCTTATTTGGAGCTAGAATCGCTGCAGATGAACAGTAGGCCCTGCAAGCGTAAGGACACCAACACCTACAGAGGAGGCCGACCCTGCACAACCCCGGACCTAGAGCAGAAGGCCTGGAGGAAGGAATAGTCTGAGCCCCTGAGGACAGGTCCTTTGATCAATGACTCCTCAAGGCCTAACTCCAGGCCCAGGGATAACAGGTGTTCGCTACATACCTGTGGGACATGTGAAATGATCATCTGCTAGAACAGTGTGGTATATGTCAGCAGAGCACATTCACTGCGTGGACTCATACGATCCTCACATTAACCTGTGGAGAAGGATGAGAATAAGTATTATGGCTGCTTTTGGTGTGTTGTTGGTTGCTTTTGTTTTATATATTATACATCTATATATGTAGATATAGATGTATAATATATAAAACATATATATAATATATATATAACATGATGCATTTTTCGTATAGAAAAAATATATCATGACTTTTCCAATAGCTAAGTCCAGGACTCAAACCATGGTTGACCATGTGGGACCAGCTCCTCCACCACCACACCACCTGCGGGTCCCAACTATTATTATATTTTTTAAGGATTTGTTTTAATATTTAAGGAGACTTTTTAAAGTTTATGTATTTCTTACAGGAGCAAGAGAGACAGAAAGAGGAAGACAGGACCCCCAACAGGTGGGTCTCTAAGCTGCAATCTACCCCTGGCTTTTTCCAGCCCTATGTGTGTGCCTGTAGTACTCAGGGAGGTCTCCAGATACAAGCCCAGAACCTTCCCGTGTGGGTCAGCCTTGCAGAGCATCACGTTTTCCCACTGCACCACCATCCCTTGCTGTATCGTTCTTGTTATAGTTGTGTGGCTGTTGTTCTCATTCTCGTTTTCAGGTGAAGGGATTTTTTTAAATTACTTTCTTTAGCTTTTTTTATTTATTTAATTTGACCAGAGAGGGACAGAGTGAGAGACTGAGAGAGAAGAAAGTGAAAAAGTAAGTCACCGGGTCTGGGATTCAAAATGTGGTCAGTCATGTGGGAGTCCACTACCACTAACCACCATGCAAACTGCTGGCCCCCAGATGAAGGGATTGATGAGGGCTCAGAGACTTTAGTCCCCTAGGGTCCCACAGTTAAGGCTGCCAGAGTTCATAGTCTAGCTTGGGTATTCTTCTTCTTCTTTTTCTTCTTTTCTTTAAAAAAAATTAAGAGTTATTTTTTAGAGGTTTTTGCCTCTAGGCATATGCATTTGCTGGAGAGAGAGAGAGAGAAAGAGACAGAGACAGTGAAAGAGAAAGTGGGAAATCATCCCCAGGGAGTATAGCCATGGCGCAATCCCTTTTCCATTCTCCTCTTGGGTTCTTGGACATACACTCACACGTACCCGGCATGTCAAGCCACCAGGTCCAGGACTTGAATCGCGGTCATCCGTGTGGAAGCCCAGCGACATAACCACTACACCATCTGCTGGCTACTAATTTTATTTATTATTTTTTTCACTTTAAAAAAAAATTTATTTATTTCATATTCATTCACAGAACATCATCACAGCATACAAAATGCAGTTTCCCATCCAGAATATGTTGCATAGTGGCTTAGTCATACATGTTATCGCCAACAAATAATTTTCCATTTCTTGTTTCTTATATATGTATGTGTTCCCTACCTCATTTCTCACCCTCTGCCATTTCCACCCTCCTCCCACACTATCTCCGGTATCTGCAGTTGCTTTCTATTCCTCCCCCCCACATCTTATTGGTTAACAAAATATCTTAATTGATCTAACTACTTCCAATAGCAAGTTCAGCTGAGATATAAACATCTGTGAACATGTTTGACTTTAGGCTGATACTGTGAGTAGACTGAATATACAATAAAGTAGCACCTAGCTGAGGCTATATAGCTTACTGTGGTCATTAAATAGGTACTTTTTAATATTTTTTTTAATTTCAAGAAAGGCAGTTTTAGCTTTAATAAATGAAAATTTTAAAATGTTAAGAGAACTTTGCTTAAGACTTAAAACCAGGAAACGGGTTAGGATTCTGTTCAAATAGTAGCTACGTGGATCTGTCGACAGTTCAAGAGAACACAAAAATCTTTATCTCTGGCGTACAAAGCATAGAAAAAAATCAGTATTGTTTTAGTCAAAAGTCATAAAATTCTGTTTCACCAGCTCAGTCTCATGTACTTAACCTAACTTCTGTTGTGGTCTGAAATAATATTCAACTCTGGACTTGTCCCTATCATTAAGCTGGCCCTTTTCTTAGCTTGCTTTCTTTTTTTTTTTTTTTTTTTTTTTTTTTTTTTTTTGAGGTTTTTTTTAGGTTTTTGCTATAGGGCGCATGCATTCACCATAAAGACAGAGAGAGACAGAGAGACAGAAAGCGAGAAATCCCCACCCCCAACCCCGACGGGGATGGCCACGCCACAATCCCCTCTCCTCCATTCTTCTCCTGGGATCTTGGGTGCACACACACACGCCCCAGCATGAGTTTTAAGCCACTTGGTCTGGGACCTGAACCATGGTCAACCGCATTGGAGTCCAGCAACCTAGCCATTATGCCATCTGCTGGTCCCAAGATGTTTTTAAACTCTTATTTCTGTGTGTTTGACTTTAGTTTTCCTGATATAGTACTCCCTTCAGAACTTTGAGAACTGGTCTGGGGTCTGTAAATTCTTTCAGGTTTTGTTTATCTGAGAATGTTCTTGTCTTCTCTTCCCATATGAAGGATAATTTTGCCAAGTATAGTATTCTTGGTTGAAATTGTTTTTCACTCAACACTTTGAATATATTCTTCCATACTTTCCTTGCTTGCATTGTTTCCAATGAGAGATTCGCTGTTAGCCTGATGGGATATTCTTTGTAGGTAACATGTTTCTCTCTTGTTAGTCTCACTATCATGTCTTTGTCTGTGATTTTGGTCAATTTGGCTATAATATGTCTTGGATCTTATTGGGTTGATTCTATTTGGGATCCTTTGTATTTCTGGGTCTAGATCTTTGAATGGTTCTCTAGGTTTGAAAAGTTTTCTTCCAGGATTTTATGGAATAGACTAACAATGCCCTTATTTTTTTAAATTATTTTTGATTTTATTTATTCATTTACTTATTTTATTTTGACCAGAGAGACACAGAGAGAGAGACAAAGTGAGAAAGCAAGCCACCAGGTCCAGGACTTGAACCATGGTTAGCCATGTGGGAATGTCCAGCGCCTCAAACATCACACCACCTGCTGGTCCCCAACAATGCCCTTATTAATCTCTTCACTTTCTGGAAAAACAACTATCCGGATGTTTGGATGTTTAATGGTATCTAGTATTTCTCATATATTATTCTCATTTTTTGGGACTATTTTCTCAGTCTTTGTGTGGTTTTTTCTAGGCCAGTGATTGTCTTCTACATCTGAGATTTGATCTTCTGTATGATCTAGTCTGCTTTTAATAGTTTCAAGGGAGGTTTTGATTTCCTGTATTACAGCCTTCATCTCTAACAGTTCCATTTAACCCTTTTTTATGACGTGTATTTCCTCTTTTAGATCGTACAAGAACTTCCTCACCTCCTGGAACTCCTCAGCTTTATTCTTCTGCCTCTTCTGGAGTTCATTGTCTCTCTTCTCTTGCGTCTCTGTTTGCTTTGTTACTATGAATATTCTAAATTTTTTTATCAGACATTTCTACGAACTCCATTGTACTGTCCGTGGATGAAGAGGAGTTATTAGTTTCCCTTGGGGGGAGGTATTATGTTGGTTTCTTATACTTTTTGTGCCTTTGTGATGATTTCTGGTCATCTGATGGGTTATATATTTCTTCCTAATTTCTGATTTAAGCATTTAGGGGCGTATAGAAGGTGATCTGCAATCTCCTTACCGTTCTGTTTTCATCCCTTTGTGCAGCAGTTTGAGGAATATGTTGACCCTAATAGTATTTGGATGTTTGGCTACAGTTCCCTTAGATCTGTCTAGACACTCAGTGCATGGAGACTGAGCAGCAAAGTGATGAGGTAAAAGAAAAAGGGAGAGAAAACAGAAAAAGAGAAAAGAGAGAGAGAAAAAAATATATATATTTAAAAAAAGCAAAAAAAGAAAACAACACAGCACTGGAGTACGCTGCACGAAAGCACTAGTTCTCAGCTGCAACGGAGGAGTCTTCTTCTGAAGGCCTGCTCCTTGCCTCTCCTAAATGGGAGGAGGGAAAGGGGATTATTAGCAAGATAAAGGCAGATCTGAAAGCCAAAAGAATACTTTACCTTAAAAATAATTTTAAAAAGAAAAATGATCAAAAAATGAGAACAGAGAGAGAGGCAGAGGGAGACAAAGAGAGAAAGAGAGAAGGATACAGGGGGCGCCCTGCCACTCGAGACTGGGGGTTAAAGGCTGCATTATCAGTAGACAATCTTCATTTCTCTTATTTCCTGAAAGCACTCATTATTATTATTATTATTTAAATTTGCTATAGGGTACATACACTTCATCAGAGAGAGACAGACAGAAAGAGAGAGAGAGAAAGTGAGAAAGTAGGCCACCAGATCCAGGACTGGAACCACCGTGGACCATGTGGGAGTCCAGCACTTTAACAATCATGCTGGCCCCAGCGTGGGTCTTCTAATCCCAAATTCCAGGCTTTCCCTGGGGCACTCTGACAGCAAAGCACATTGGAACCTACAGGAGACAATAGCTTATTCTGATGAGGAAGCTCAGGTCTAACTTCAGTACCTGGGATGCTCCTTCCATCACCTCTGGGCATTTCCTCTACTCTGAGAGCTCTGGTCAACTGTCGCCATCCCAGCTGCCCCTCATCCCCTCTAGGGTTGGGTACACTGGGAAAGCCCAGGGCTGGAAAATAGCTCATCCCTACCTGGTCTGCCATTTGTGGTTCACACTGCTGGAGATTTGGGGGGATGATTAGGTGAACAATAGCATGTAGAAGTGCTCTAGAAGTTTCCAAGTCAATGCAAATGTTACTATTTTTTGAGCATCACCTCTGTATGCCTCTAGAAATGTCTGGGGTTTTCAAATTGTACTCTGAGTAGGAGGGATGTCTAATTTATGCCTCATCCCTTTCCTCTCTTGGGAATAATGAGATGTGGCTCCGTGTAAGAAGGGGAAGGAGGCCATGAGGAAGGGAGGGGAATGCCATGTAGGGGAGCAGGATTTGTTAAACAAACATGCAGGTCTGACCAGCTTCACACCTCAACCTTAGCTCAGAAATAAACTGGGCAAGACAATGGTGTGGTTGGTGGTCGAGCAGCTGGATCCCATATGACCAACTGCACAGTTTTAGGCCCAGACCTGGCAGCTTGAGAAACAAATCAGACGTGTGTGCGTGAGTGCCCAAAATCCCGAAAGGAGAATGGAGGAGAAGGGATTGTGGCATGGTCATCCCCGCTGGGGGTAGATTTCTCACTTTCCCTCTCTCGCTCTGGTGAGTGCACAAGCCTTATAACCCTGCTTCCCTCATCCCCCAAAATAAATAAACTTGTATGAGGCAAACTTTTATTCTAGGTGCATTTTTGAGCAGAATAGGAGGTTATCCCATTCAACAATAATTTATTAGGGCCAGCGCCACAGCGTGGTGGTTGAGTACTGTGTAGGGGGGTCAGGAGGGTGCAGCTAGAGCCCATATGGTCAATCATGATTCAAGTTCCAGCCCTTGCAGCCTGGAAAACATGCCAGGCTTAAGTCCATGCATGCCCAAAGTCCTGGCAGGAGAGAGAAGAGGAGAAAAGGGATTGCAGTGTAGCCATGACTGTTGAGGGAGGGTCTTTCTCTCTCTCTGTTAAGTACGTGTGCCCTCTGGCAATTAAAAAGAAAGAAAACAGGGACCAGCAGTTAGGTAATGGCTAAGTCGTTGAACTCCCATGTAACTGACCGTGGGCTGAGTCCCAGATCCGGTGGCTTAAACTCACACCGGGTGCATGTGCATGCGTGCCCATGATCCCGAGAGGGGAATGGAGGAGAAAGGATTGCGGTGTGGCCATCCTCCCTGGGGGAGGGGGGTGTGATTTCTCACTTTCTGTCTCACTGTCGCTCTCTTTCTCTTCTGGCGAGAGCATGCGCCCGATAGCAAAAACGTCTCCAAAAAAAAAAAAAATTAAAATATTTACTAAATTCTGTATGTTCCAAAGGTATAATGGAGATATATGGAAAATGTGCAGTAGTTCCTCCCTGTTCCGGATTCTGGCTTTCGGGCAACTTCCTTTCTCTGGAGTAGAGTTGGGGCTAGGAAGAAAAAAAAAAAAGTCATTGCTTACTCAGAAATCTGCCACAAAACACACAGGGGTTTGTGCAATTTGTTCTTTTACCCGAAGCCTATTTACTCTTTGTTTGTAAATTCGTTTTTAGATTTTTGCCATAGGGGAGCATGCTTTTGCAAGAGACAGAGACAAAGGAAAAGTGAGACTTCACGTAGCGGGGTGGGGCGGGGGATGGCCATGCCACAGTTCCTTCTCCTCCACTCTCCTTTTGGGATTTGGGGCATGAACACACACGCGCCTGGTGTGATTTTTTTTTTTAGACGCCAGGTCCAGGACTTGAACCTCACAGTTGGCCATGTGGGATCCATCACTTTAATCATCATACCACTTAGTGGCCTGGGCTGTTTTATTCTTAATAGGCACAATGTTCTAGTAAACTAAGGAATGGCAGGGACCAGCAGGTGGCATGGTGGTTAAGAGCTCTGGACTCCCACATGGCTGACCGTGGTTTGAGTCCTGAACCTGGCGGCTTGCTTTCTCACTTTCCCTCTCTTTCTCTCTCACTTTGTCCCTCTCTGGTCAAATAAAAATAAAAACAGATAAGTTAAATTAAGGAATGGCAGACTTGAAAGAGAGGACGGTGCCACCACAGATAAACCCGTGGACGGTGATGTTAAATAAGCCTAAAACCAAGGCAGGAAAGAAGATCTACCAGAAACAGCCCGAGAACTCAGCAAGTCAGCTGTGACTTAATGCACGGGACAAATGGCCTCAGGTACCTCCACAGCTTTGGAACTCTCATCACAGCATGGCCACGCAGTGCACGTGGGATCAGCCAGCATGAGAATTAGGATGAATATCGGCCCGGCCTGTGGGTAGGCCATGTGGGAGTCCAGCACCTCAACCGTCATGTCAAACAAGTGAATTTTTAATTACCATGTTGTCATAAATGAAAGCACACTTGAACACCAACAAAGTAAGAGGAACATAATCCCAGAGTAAAGGAGGGCCCTTAAAGTGGAAGAAGCTCAGCAGTATGGAAAAGTTCATCATCACATGGTTCTTTTCATTTTTTTTTGGAATTATTTATTTTATTTAATTTATTATCATTTAAAATATTTATTTATTTAATTCCATTTTCTATTACTATGTTTTTAGTTTGACCAGAGAGAGAGAAAGGGAAAGTGAGAAAGCAAACTGCCAAGTCGGGGACTCAAGCCATGGCTGGCCATGTGGGAATCCAGTGCCTTTAACCACTTTGCCAGCCCCTGGCCCCTATTATTATTTTTTTAAAAGAATTATTTTATTTAACTTTATTTATCCATTTATTTATTCATTTGACCAGAGAGAGACAGAGTGAGAGAGAGAAAGAGAGAGAGGGAGAGAGAGGGGGAAAGTGAGAAAGCAAGCCGCCAGGTTCGGGACTAGAACCGCAGTCAACCGTATGGGAATCCATTGTTATTTAAACATAATTAAATTATTCTTAATTTGCTATAGGGCAAATTTGCTATAGTCCGTGTCCACTGGACTGCAGTGCTTAACCTCGGGGCCAACTGCAGGTTCAGATCCCCAAGTTAGCCCGGGCACTCCCCAGGTATGCTCATGGATGTCCAAGATCCTGAGAAGCTAAAAGGCCAGCACCAGAGGATCACAGTGTGACGAGTTTCTGCTGAGGGTTCTCTCTCTCTCTCTCATGCTCTGCTATAAAAACTAAACTAAACGAGGATGAGCTCTACAAGTCATCAGGCCTACCTCTGTGAGCCAGAGAGGTGAAGAACGCTGCCTTGCACTGCACAGCTAGCCAGCCGGTCAGGAATGAAGCCCGATTTCATGGACCTGCCTGGCCAGGGTTCTTCCTGCCCTCCACCTGGCACTCATAGCCACCAGCTTGAGTTTCCAAACGGAGTTCAAGGCGCTTTCTGTCTTCAATCTGAGAGAGCGGAAATACGTGTGATTCTCTTCGGAAAGAATTTCACCATAAATGAAGATACTGAAGAGAAGATTGGGAATGTAAAGGGCTCCCATGTGCTCCGTCTCCCACAAGAACACACACCAGCTGTCTAGATGGAGAGATGACCCCAAGAAAGCCAATTTTCCAGTGGTTAAAAAAAATGGTCCCAGGGCAGGCAGTTGGCGTGGTGATTAAGAACACTGGACTCCCACATGGCTCAAGTACTGGACCTGGTGGCTTGCTTTCTTACTTTCCCTTTCTCTCTCTCTCTTGCTCTGTCCCTCTCTGGTCAAATTAAAAAAAGTAAAAAAAAAAAAAAAATAAAGAGGGGCCAGCAGGTGGTGTGGTAGTTAAGGCGCTGGTCTCCCACATGGCTGGCCATGGTTCGAGTCCCAGACCTGGTGACTTGCTTTCTCACTTTCCCTTTCTCTCTCTCTGTCTCCGGTCAAATTAAAACAATATAAATAAAAATAAATAAATTAAATTAAATGAATAATTATTTAAAGAAAAAAAAAGGTCCCTTCCTTCAAGAAGTCTCCCTGACTTCAAGGGTGAGAGCAGGCAGACCTGACTCTCAGGTAGGCCAAGGCAGACCCAGCTGTGGGAAGCCAAGGGTAGGGCTGGCAGGTGGGCTGGTACCATGGTTCCCTGCAAAGTGCCAGAGATGTGTGCAACCTCTGGTCAGGTGTGCCAGTCCCAGACAGGCTTATTAGCGAGTGTATACAGCCACATCATTTTCACTTGGCAACCCTGACCCTGAGGTGGGCATCCTGCCAGTCTCGTTCCCACATCCTGCTGCTGGCTCCCGGGCCCACCCGTTTCTATATCGAGCAGCTCCTCTCCATAAATAAAGAACAGGAGTCAGGCACGAAAGAAAGGCAGGCCCTTTGGCGCGCCGGGAAGGCTGTCACATGGGCCAACAAAGGGCAGGAAGTGCCGGGCGGTGGCCGTTGTGTCCGTCCTGGGCCTAACTCACCTGGCTGGGCTAGGGAGCCTTTGTGCAGCAAATGTCAGGCCCAAGTCCTGAACTTCCTGCCATTTGTCAGGCTGTGCGGTGACCCGGAGTTCACCAAAACGCTTGCTGCTCCCAACAATGCATGCATACATCCTTTGGAAAATTCTCCCCCTCCCCTCTGTTGAAGGAGCAATGGCTTTTTTTGGGGGGGAGGGGGGGAGTTAATTATTTATTAAATTAAATTTATTTATTTATTTATTTATTTGCTTATTTATTTTAATTTTACCAGCAAGAGATGGAGAGAGAGAAGGAAGAGTAAGAAAGCTGCCAGGTCTGGGGTTCGAACCACAGTTGGCCATGTGAAAATCCAGCATCTTAACCACCACATCACCTGCTGGCTCTGGCAATGGCTTTTTATGGAAGTGACTGGAGGGATCTGGGGCTGAGCTGTGGAAAATTTAGGTTGTACTCTCCTGAAGAAGCCTGGCTCAGATAGGGCAGAGAGAGGACCGAGTCCTGGGGTTGTAGGACTGCAGCTCTGGTCTTCAACCCTGCAGCAGTGAAGTCATGGGTTGGAGGTGACTGTTTAGTGACTCATTTTCTGCCTGCTCCTGCTCACCCTCCAGATGCCTATCTACCCGCTGCCCCTAGAATCAAGGACTGTACTGCCCAAGGGTAGGAAGCAATTACAGCACCAGTGCCCTCCAGCCAGAGTTGAGCTTCAAGGGGCACAAAATCAGGACAAGAATCAGACAGAGTCTTAAGGGATGAGAGTCTGGGCATGGGATCCCCTATGCCTGAACCAGGCGTGTGCCTGGTTCCCAGGCTTGATCTCATGGCAGGCAACCCAGGTGAGCTTCTCCAGCTCCACTTACCTGCTGGGCTCAGCCCTGTGAGGGGCTGTAGACAGCAGCCCCCAAATGACGCTGGCATGAACATTGACAAAATAGAACCGTGTCCCTCGTGAGCTGAAAGAGAGGTGTGATGTGATGAATTGTCCGTCTTGCTAGATGTATTCCATTGAAAGTGCTGTCCTTTCACTCTGTGATGATGCTCCGAAATGAAGAACAAGAATCATGTGATGGGCCAGTAGGTTGCGTGGTGGTTAAAGGTGCTGGACCCCACATAGCCCTCTATGGTTTGAGTCCTGGATCTAGAAGCTTATTTTCTCACTCCCCCCCCCCCGTTTCATGAGACTTACAGCAATTTTTAAAGTAATAATAATAAATAAAACTAAATAAATAATTTTTTTTTAATGCGATGATTTTTTCCATTCTGCTGAGCTTCTTCTGCTTTAAGTGTTACTCTTTATTTTGGGCTTATGTTCCTCCTACTTTCCTGGTGTTGAAATGTGCTTTCATTTCTGACAACATGGTAATTAAGAATGCATTTGTTTGATAAAATACAAAGGTAACAGTCCTGTGTTAATCTTCTAAATAAAACCCAAACAGGACCAGCTTGTGGCACGTGGTTAAGACAACTGGCTCCCACACGGCTGACTGCATGGTTTAAGTCCTAGGCTCAGTGACTTGAAAAACACTCCGGGTGCATGTGTGTGTGTGCCTAAAATCCTGAAAGAAGGGAAAAATGAAAGAGAAGGGATTGCAGCATGCCCATCCCCCATGCACCCTCTGGCAAATTAAAAACAAAAGCCAAAACAATAGCCTGTCTTTAATGAAGCTCCCAAGTCTAAGTGCCACTGCCTCAGGGATTACAGAAGACATAGGAGAGGAGGTTGTTGCCCTCAAGGAGTTTATGACGTGATAGGAGGGCCCCAAGCCCTGTAAAGTGACACATTTGAGACTGCCAGGATTTCCATGCAGGTGCAGATAGGTATGGCAGAGGGGCCACATATTCAGGCTCAGAGGGGGAGCCCAGTCATTGGGCCATAGTATGGGCTCAATTAATGTTGGCTGAATAAATCGATGTCTAAGGCACTAAAAAGGACTTAACAAAACTGGAACATGGGGAAAGAGGAGGTCTGGACAGGGTAGAGGAAATCCTCAAGGGTATTTCTGGACAGGGAGTCAGCAGGGCCAGGCAGGCCCAGGAAGTGTGCTTTTGTGAGGGCTGAAAGAGGCGATGCTTGTTGGAATCATGGGTTACGAAGTTAGGTAGTGGAGGTGTGTCTTGAGAGCCAGAGCCAGGGAGCCATGGAAAGTACTTGAGCGGGGCTGTGCCAGGGTGACAAGATCGTTAAGTCTATGTCTCTGGCAGCTCTGTGTAGGAGGCTTGGAATCCCAGAGTCCAGGGGAAGCTGGAACTCCCACCTGGAACAGCAGGGCCTGGACGTGGATGGTGGTGCTGGTAAATGGCCTCCTGACATGCCAGAAGGCCAAGGAGACAGGAAGACTAACTGAGATTGCAACCGGGCGTCTTAGAAAGAAAGCCTGGCATGACTGCACAGCAGCTCGGCTTTGGGTTTGACAGTTCTGAGGGGTGAACGGGTTGCAACTGGGTGTCCACCTGCCTGGTGCTGGTGAGAGAAGGGGCAGTGGCCCACCCTTCCCCAGGGGAAGGGAGAAGGAGAAGAGGCTGGGTGCTCCCCTGGGCCAGAGCTGCAGCTGGGGAGCTCTGTGGAGGAAGAGGTGCTGGGCCTCCCCAGGATGGTCTCTAGTTTGACCTCGTAACTGTGGAATTTGGGGTTGGGTTAAAGGAAGAAGGACTGCCAGGGACAAGTGCCCTTTCTCTGGAGGTGGAGGATGGCTGTCAGAACTTAGATAACCCCGAGCTATTTCAGGAAGAAAGCCCTAAGAAGATAAACAAGCCAGTGGTCAGCAGATGGACAGATAGCCTGTGCTTATCCTGAGGAACTGCAGACAGGGCCCTTGGGTGACAGGATCCTGTGCGACAGCAAGGTGCCAGAGTGTGTCAGAGGGAGAGTCAGAGGGGCTGGGGCTCCAGCTGGGGAGGGTGCACTGTGGTGAGTCACCACCAGGGCCCGGTCCTTGCTGGCAGAAAACAGTCCACGTGATTCTGGAGGTGAGAGTTCCCTGAGGTCATCCCGAATCCAGATCAGACCTTACATGGGGCCCAAAGCCCTTTTATGTGTTATTCTTTTGGGTTGTATGTGAGTCAAGTGGCTGCGTTTACTAGGGGCACACCACCAGTGTGGCGCAGTGTGTGCGTGAGTGTGTTCGCGTGGGCTAGCGTGTGGTGTGTGGGTGTGGTTGCACGCACCGAGGCCTGAGTGGCGCAGAGCACTCGCAGGCCCGTTGCAGCTCTCACATGTGACTCTGAAAAGCAGAGCGGC
>NW_006160129.1:2803486-2804534 GCF_000334495.1 Tupaia belangeri chinensis
ATTCCTGCTCTGTGTCCCTTAGGGCTCCAGTTCCCCTGGGGCACAGTGTCCACACCCCAGGCCAAAAGGGAGGTCTCACCCTGCAGTCCCAGCCTTTCCACCACCTCACCCTCCTTGCCCTCCCAGGCACTCCTGTCTCCTCCGAATAGGCCTAGGCCGTGGCTTTTCCTGTGTCTGGGCCTCCTCCGTTTGTGCAGCTTCCTCCCCGGGGAGGGCCCTGCCCATCCTCTCTACCTTAGAAAGCATCTCTGCCCTTGCAGGCTCTGTCCCCGCACCTTCGCTGGTCTCTTCCTGTCCCTGCCCTCCCCAGCTTGGTTCCCTTGGTTCCAGCTCAGCCCAGGACATAGTGTGAGGGTGTCACCCCACCACTGGGCTGAAACTCCCAAGGACAAGAATGGGGAGTGCTCGGCAGGCTCTGCACTTGGCACTCTGGGGTCCTCCCTGGGCCTCATCCACCCCTGCCTTCCCTCACAGGGAGGCTGCAGGCTTTGCCCCAGGTCACAATAGGACCTCCATGGTGGACGCTGATGGTCTAAAAGAATTTCCTGCTTATGGCCACACCTGGTTCTGTGCCTCAGCTCCTGCCTTTCCCAAGGGCCCTGCCTCTCTGCCTGCAGCCAGGCTAAAAATCTGGACCAGCAGGAGGCATGGAGGTTGAGACAGCTGGATCCCACATGACTTGAAAAACATGTCAGGCACGTGTGTGCCCAAAATCTTGAGAGGAGAAGGGATTGTGGTGTGGCCATGCCACTGGGGGTGATTTCTCACTTCCCTTTCTAGCTTTCTTTGTCTCTCTTGTGCATGTGCTCTATAGCAAACTAAAATGAAGAAAAGGATAATCAAACTCTGGGTTTCCTTGGGCTCCTGGCACCCCACACCCCAAATCCAGTCACTGGCTATGTTTGTTTTGTTCTTTCTTTCTTGTCACTGTGTCTCCTCTTACTGTCCCATTCGTTTGGTTTTTATTTCCACCTAATTAGACTATGACAGTATATGTATATATATATATATATTTTTTTTTTTTGGAGAGTTTTTTGCTAGAGTGAGC
>NW_006160129.1:2804584-2846878 GCF_000334495.1 Tupaia belangeri chinensis
CTGAGAGGAGAATGGAGGAGAAGGGATTGTGGCCTGACCATCCCCTCTGGGGGGTGAATTCTCGCTTTCTTTCTCTCTGTCTCTCTCTGTCTTTCTAGCAAGCACACGCTCCCTATAGCAAAAACCTCTCAAAAAAAAAAAAAAAAAGTCAGAGGGCTCTTACTTCCCTTAGCTGATGCTCACCAAGGAGCAGGCATATTCAGCTCAAGTGCCAAGATCATGAAGCTCAATGACAAGAAGCCCCACCCGTTCTAGTAGGGCATCTCCTAGGTTCCTCTGGAGCTGGAGATGAATTCATACCTCAAGGCACAGCTCAGGGAGCTGAACACTCAGCAGCCAGGAAAATAGAAGGGGTGGTGCTCAGAAAGCTATTGTGATTTTTGCTCCTGTTCTTCGACTGAAGTCCTTCCAGAAAATCCATGTGTGGCTAGTACGTGAACTAGAGAAAAAGTTCAGTGGGAAGCACGTGGTCTTTATTGCTCAGGGGAGAATTCTGCCTTAGCCAACTAAAAGTAAGCAAAAGTATGAAAAATAAGCAAAAGTGTCCCAGGAGTCAGACTCTGACAGCTGAACATGATGCCATCCTGGGGGACTTGGTCCTCCCAAGTGAAATTGTGAGCAAGAGGATACAGGTGTAACCAGATGGCAGTAGACTCACAAAGGTTTGCTTGACAAAACACAGCAGAACGATGTGGAACACCAGGACTGAAACGACTTTTTCTGGTGTCTCTGAGAAGCTTATGGGCAAGGATGTTAATTTTGAATCCTCAGAGTCTCGTTTATTAAAAAACAAATTAATTTCATAAATATGCTAAATCAAGTATCATCACGGTATTGTTTTTTCTTTTCTTTTTTTTTTTGGAGAAATTTTTACTATAGGGCACGTGCGTTCACCAGACAGACAGAGACAGAGAGACAGAAAGTGAGAAATCATCTCCTGGGGGGATGGCCACGCCACAGTCCCTTCTCCTCCATTCTCCTCTCAGGATCTTGGGCATGCACACACATGCGCTCGGCGTCAGTTTAAGCCCCTGGGTCTGGGACTCGAACCACGGTTGACTGCGTGCAAGTCCAGCGACATAGCCATTACGCTAACTGCTGGTCACTATTTTTCCTTCTTTTTAAAATCTTCCAGAGGGTACTCACCAGAAAGAGAGAGACAGAGAGAAGGAAAGTAATAAGGCACCTCCCACAGGAGGATGGTCATACCACAATCCAGTCTCCATTTTTCCCTCCTTTTGGGATTTTGGGCATGCATGCATATTCGCCCATGGTTTTCAGGCCACTGATCTGGGCCTCTGTGTAGTTGGCCATGAGAAATTCAGCTGCCTTAATCACCATGCCACTGGCTTGCCCATGTGTACTTTTCTTTCTTTTTTTAAAAATAATTATTTAATCTTATTTATTATTATTATTTTTAATTTGCTGTAGGGCATGTGTACTCACCAGAGAGAGACACAGAGAGAGAGGGAAAGTAAGAAAGCAAGCCTCCAGGTCCAGGATGCAAACCATGGTCAGCCATGTGGGAATCCAACACCTTACTCACCACACCACTGGCTGGCCCATGTATGTTTTTCAAAACAGGATCGTCTAGTGTGTGCTATGCTTCAGGTGGCTCCTGGGCTCCATGCTATCATGGCCATCTTTCCACGGCTGCACACGGGACCAGCTCGTTCCTCTCGCTGGCTGTTTAACCTTTCCTCCCCGGCGCCTGTCATATTTTAACAGGTTCTCTTCCTGTTGTTGCAGTTCTGCCGTGGACAAGGCTCTGCTCACGGCAGCAGAATCTATGTTTCAGTAAGGGAGACAGGAAGTGTACAGTAATCAAGTCAATGAGCAGGAGCATGATGGATGGTGTTGTGTCAGGAGGAAAATTAAGTAGGGACTAGGCTTCGGACAAAGGGTCATTATGGAGGTGACATTTGACCATGCACATTCAAACTTCTGGAAACCATGAAGGCTGCATCCCTGGGTCATGTCCAGCTTTGCACCAGGACACACAGTGCTCATGGCACTTCTGAGCCCATACATGCAGATGGCTACGGTCAAGACACCTGCATCTCTGATAGGATGAGCCCTGCAATGCTAGTCTTCTTCTCGCCTGGCGTCCTGGGGGGTGGTGCCTAGGGACAGCTGCACAGGCTGCTCTTAGGCCCACATAGCCCGTGTGCGAGCCCCTCCACACTGGCCCAGCAATGAGGCCGTGCTTCCTCACCCCATCTGACACCTCGGGACCATTACTTCGGGTCCTCTCCAAGTGCTGGTGGGGATTTCTTATTTGGAAAAGCAGAATAAAATGCCTCCCTGGCTCTGTTTTCCCAAGGCAATGTATGTGAAAGCGCTTTAGGCGAGGGCAGTCTCTGTATGCTGTATGTGTCTGCTGGGGTTCAGGAAACAAAGTACCGTACACTGGGTGGCTTCGAGCAGCAGAAATGTATTGCCTCACGGTTCTAGAGGCCAGGCCAGAAGTCCGAAATCAGGGCGTCGGCAGGGTTGGTTCCTTCCTCTCTCCGGGGGCGCAGAGAGAGAACCTATTCCATGCCTCACTCCTGGTTTCTGGCAGCTGTTAACAATCCTTGGCATTCCTCGGCTGTGACGCTATCACTGCCGTCTCTGCCTTCGTCATCATGTGTCACTCTCCCTGTCACTGTCTAAATTTCCCTCCTCTTTATAAGGACACCAGTCATTGGATTAGCACCTATTAATGACCTCATCTTAACCTGATCCTGTCTGCAAGGATTGTACTTCCAAACAAGGTCACATTCACAGGTCCCAGGGGCTAGGATGAGAACATCTCTTTTGTGTAGGAGCACAACTCAGCCCATAATAGTATTTAACGTTATCTTTTTTTTAAAAAGAATTATGTTATTGAACTTTATTTATTTATTTTAGTTTGACCAGAGAGGGACAGAGAGAGATAGAAAGTGAGAAAGGAAGCCACCAGGTCCAGGATTCAGACTACGTTTGGCCACATAGAAGTCCAGCACCCTTAACTACCATGCCATCTGCTGGCCCCTCTAACATTATCTCTATCACCATAAAAATCAATGTTGGGACCAGCAGATGGTATAATGGCTATGTCGCTGGACTCCCATGTAGTCGACCGTGGTTTGAGTCCCAGACCGGGTGGCTTAAACTCACACCAGGTGTGCGTGCGTTTGTGCCCAAGATCCCGGAGGAGCATGGAAGAGAAGGGGTTGTAGCGTGGCCATCCCCTGAGGGATGATTTCTCACTTTTTTTTCTCTTTCTCTCTGTCTCTGTCTGGCTAATGCATGCATCCCATAGCCAAAAAGAAAAATAAAGGAAAGATGGACAAAATTTGTAGAAATCTGGGACAGACAGAGAAGGTTCTGCTCAATGCTTCTCAAACCACAAACATGCCTCTATTGCTTGGGGTCTTGTTAAAATGCAGACTCTGCGGAACCAGCAGTTGGCGTGATGGCTATGTCGCTGGACTCCCACGTAGTGGACCGCGGTTCGAGTCCTGGACCCAGTGGCTTAAAACTCACACCGGGCGTGCCCAAGATCCCTAGAGGAGAAAGGAGGAGAAGGGATTGCGGCATGGTCATCCCCCCTGGGGGGTGATTTCTCGCTTTCTGTCTCTCTGTCTCTCTCTGTCTGTCTGGCGAGCGCATGCGCCCTATAGCAAAAACCTCTCAAAAAAAAAAAAAAAGATGCAGACAGTGCTTCGGTGGGCCTGGGACTCTGTGTTTTTACCACGTGCTTTTGCATGACAGGTGAAGCTTTTGCTGCTGGCCCAGGGACCATGCTGTGAGTCACACGGGTTTGGGGGTATCTCTACCATTCAGGCCTCTGCCCTGCTAAAGCCTGGGCGTTGGTGCCCTCTGAGGACACCTCCTCCCCTGACTTTGATTATTCCAGGAACCGGCCTGGCTTCGTGCATGTCACTTCCTGCTTCGGTGGTCCCAGCTGTGACGTCCTTCCCACCGAACCCATCTCCACAGCGCGGGCCTCTTCTCTCAGGTCCCATTAGTATTCCAGTGACCAGCCTCACCAGCGGTGGGATGCCGGGAAGCCGGGAGGAAACAGCGCTGAAAGGGGGCCCAGCACAAAACACACGCATTCCGCCAGAAGACCCCCACGCCTGGGCCCCATCCAGCCCGTCCCTTGATTATTTGTGTTCTCTTTCCTCTTTAACTCGATCTTGCCTGAAAACAGCCTGGGCGTTGCTACGGTAACACCTCAGCGCCTCCCTGAGCACGTCCTTGTTTAATTCCAGAAGCGGCAGCCTGGAGGAATTTGCTATTTGTTTAAGAGATGAAAGCCACAAACTTCCACACATTCTTCTCCAGTTTCACTCCCCTTTAACTGCAGGCCCTCCAGAGAGGGGCACACGGAGCCCTGGGCACTCCTGGGACCTGACAAAACAGTGAGTGCTCCTCACAGTCCTTGCAGCTTTGAGTCCAGAGTGGTCCAGGGTTCCTCGGGACTGGGGGCTGGAGGAAAGGCTGTCCATGTGAGCCTCTCAGGAGGACCCGAGGGGAGGAGAAAGCCTCAAATCTGCAAATGGTGCTGACCCAAAACTCCCCCAGGCCTCCGTGTAAGGAGCCTGACCAGGACCTCACTGTGCTGCCCAGGCCAGGTAGGGATGGGGCAGAGATGCAGTGATGGATGCTTTGGGGGTCGTCCATCCCCCAACCCCAGCTTTTCACCACTGTGAGAGCACTGTCCCCGCTCTCTGCTCTGCTTCTGTGTGGCTAGGTTCCTCTCTCTGGCCCTGCTCTTCTCTCTGTGCCATTGTGCTGCCACCTGGCTCCCCCTCCGCAATGCATCCAGATGCATTTGATTGGTTCAGGTCGGCACTAGCTCCTGGGCCAGGCTACCTCATAGGACACTGGCCAGCCAGTAGAGCAGCAGCCTCCAGGTCAGGTGCCCACTGTTGGTCCAGTCAGCTGTGGCCCAAGTACTACACCTTGCAGGGTGTGGCGTGGTGTCTTTTTCTTTCTTTCTTTTTTGCAAAAGGGCTTATGTACTGGCCAGAGAGAGACAGAGAAAGAGAAGGAAAGTGAGAACCACCATCCACACGGGTCCCCCAGCCCAGTGTGCCTCTCTCTGGCAGACCATGGTGTCTTAAGGGGGGATATAGTCATGCAGTTCTTTTGTCCACCCATCCAGTATAAGCCATATGATGAAAGTGATGCTTCCAGGGCCAGCCAGTGGCATGGTGGCCAGGGTGGCTGGGTCCCACATGGCCCAATGCAGTTTGACTCTTGTATCTGGCAGCTTGAAAACACACCAGGTGTGTGTGTGTGTGCGCACAAAATGCTGAGAGGAGAATGGAGAAGAAGGGATTGTGATGTAGCCATCCCCTGGGGGGGGTGGTGGTGATTTCTTGCTATCCCTCTCTCTCTCACTTTCCCTAGTGAGAGCATTTGCCCTATTGCAAATTTTTTTAAAAAGGAAAATATGTTGGGTGTGTATGTGTGTGCACCCAAAATCCCAAAAGGAGGTAAAAGAATTATGGTGTGACCATCCCCCCCAAGGGGAGTGCTTTCTCACTCCACTCCAACCCAGTCTCTCCAGGGAGTAGTACACACACCCTCTAGCAAAAATGGGGGAGGGGAGAAAAGAAGGGAGGCTGTCGTCTGCCTGTGGTTTTCACTGTGCAGCCACCCACATGGGGTTGAACCGCAAAGGCATCAGATACTGGATTCCAGCCATAACCTGAGCCCCAGGGCAGGGCCGGTGCCTGAGCATGGAGGAGGAAATGGATGAGCTGTCCCTTCAGATAGGTGTAGAGCCCACACTTCAGCATCAGCCGTGTGTCTAGAAGAAACCTTAGAGGTCTTCTAGTCCAACCCTTTCCTTTTTCAGTAGAAAAAAAACTGCAGCTCAGAGGCTAAGTGGTTCCCCAAGTTCCTGTAATAAGTTGGGGGCCCCTGGCCAGCTCACTTACTAAAGACTGCTGCCCCTTAGCTGAGTCAGTTTTCAGTTTGCCTCTTGAAGAGGGGTCAGTTTGGGGAGGGGACAGCACCTGACAGTGGGCACAGGTGTCTGAGAGGTTGCTGAGGGGTGCTGGGGGACTGCTGAAATGTCTGCTTCCTTTTCTGTAGGATCGCTCCTCCTTTGAGCTGGTGAAGACTTAGGATCATGAAGAGGATAAGGTGACTCAGGCAACCCCTTCTCAGTACCGAAAAACCAGAAAACTAGAAAAGGGGGCCCCTTGGAATGGAGGTGATCCGGAGCCGCAGAACAAGGACGGGAGTGGGATGAGAAAGCGAAAGGCTGGTGTGGAGCCAGGCTGCGGTGGTACTACGGAGAGGCCGGCTTGCCTCCTCCCTCAGTGGTTTGTTGATCAGTTGATCTGGATGAGGAGGGACCTCAGGTGGGAGTGGGGCAAGCAATTAACCTGGGAATAAAATGACACAGATCTTGGGTGGGTGATGAGGGTCCTCGTGTATGACAACTGCAGAATCTTGGTGGACAGAGAGGTGTGAGGAAATCTGAATGACTGGCCAAAGATGTCTGGCTAACCCCTTAATGGACTCTAGCCACAATGTCCTTGTCCCTTATTAAGTCCTAACGCTGACCATGTCCTGACTGTCACTGCTCCCAGCCGGGTGTGGGAGGGCGAGGCCAAACTCTCATCACGCTGGGAGGTGGTAGGCATGCAGCTCAGAGTCCAGGGTGGTTTGCTTGCGGGTCTATGCCATTGTCAGGTGCCTATCACCTGTCCTGGCTCCCAGTCCCATCTGCCAGCACACAGGTGTCTTTGAGGCTCCCCTGGAACAGAGGAAGAGCAGGAGGGCCATTCTCCTCTGACAGGGGCATGGTATTTGCATCACTTAGGGTTTGGGCCAGGGGCGGGGCAAGACAGGAGAAAGATGAAAGAAAATGCAGTGAAGGGGGGTGAGGGGGACAGATCTTCTGGCTGTCCCCCCTATTTCCCAGTGACTCAATTGGTCATTGAGATGAAAAAAACAGCCACTGAATTCTTTCTGCTTTCTGCTAGAATCTTCCTTTTGGATGCAAAGAAGAACGGGGACCTCTGGGCTGAGTGAAATGTGGGTCTCCATCTCAATGCCCAGAGACAAAGGCCAAAAAATGTGAGGAATTTCCAAAGTGCCTCCTTCAAACTGCATCTCCCCCATGCCTGGCTCTGCTCCAGGGCTCTGTGGATGGGATGGGAATGGCCGTCTTCTTCCCCCGGGTCGGCTGGACAGCTGCCCACTCACTAGGAGTTTCTATCTAAGGGGAAGCAGAAGTGGGGCTCTCTCTGCTCAGCCTCGCACTTGTCTTCGAGTAGGAAGATACTTCTGTGAACCGCTGGTTGGTGGTCTGCCTGTGGTTCTCCCAGCACTCAGCAGTGCACACTCTCACACCCTCACCCCACACAGGAGCAGCCGCCAGGATGGCGGGCGGGCGGAGGACACGGAAGCACCCCACCCATTCCGGGGCAATGGGAAAGTTTTCACTTTCTGAGGAAGGACTTTAAGAGGAGCCCTCCTTTGCTCAGGGCTCTTTTGTTCTCCTGCCCCTTTGGAGGCTGCACAAAAGGGAGTAAGCTTCCATGATGTCAGGACTGAAGAGAGATGGGGAGAGGGCCTGTAGAATTTCTTTTAAGACGTCTGAAGACACTGAGAGTGACACCTAATGTTCCAGGGTCCTGGCAACCTGGACATTGTCTGCCAGACCCCGGCTCTCCCTTCTCTGCAGGGCACTGGGTTCTTTGAGGATCACAATGGTCCCTTGGAAGGTGAGAAAAGGCAGAGAAGATGACAGCCATGGATGGTGTCTGGGGGAGAGGTTGGTAGGTATAACTGGATTCCACAGCCAGGTCCCCCTCCCTGGTTGCCGTGACCTGCCAACCTCATAGGCTTGTCTCAGGTGCTTCTTGTGTCCCTCCAGCTGACGGATGCTCACAACTAATGGCTTAGTGGTGCCATCACCAACTTCAGAGCCCACAGCACACCTGCTGGCCACTGTGTCTGACCCCGGGCCTTGGAGAGGGGCACGGGGCCTCACAGCATCCAGGGTCCCATCCTCCCAGCCTTGGCGATTCGCCTCCTGGCCTTTCAGCATGGCTTCCCATGCCCTCCACACGTGCCATTCACTTTACCCCCTGCTCTATTTCTTCCTCTTTCCAAATTTCTTCCTTTATATTTTCTCCTTCTTTCCTTTCTTTCTTCCTTTCTTTTCCTTCCTTCCTTCCTTCCTTCCTTCCTCCCTCCCTTCCTTCCTTCCTCCCTCCCTCCCTCCCTTCCTTCCTTCCTTCCTTCCTTCCTTCCTTCCTTCCTCTTTTTTTCTTTCTCTTTGTTTCTTTCTTTCTCTTTCTTCCTTTCTTTTTCTTCCTTCCTTCCTTTCCTTCTTTCTTTCTCTTTTTTTCTTTTTCTTTCTTTCTCTTTCTTCTTTCTTTCTCTCTTCCTTTCTCTCATTTGCTAGAGGTACATGCACTTGTTAGAGAAACACAGAAAGAAAGGAGAAAGCACCCCTCATGAAGGGATGGTCACGTCACAATGTCTTCTCCAACTCTCTCTCCTTTTTGGGCTTTGGGTATGCACGCACACGCATTCGACATGTTTCTCAGCTGCTGGGCATGAGACTCAACCACTTGGTCAGCCGTGTAGACTCTGGCTGCTTTAACCACCAGGCCATGAAGCCGGCCCCACCCCATTTCCATATGACGTTTCACAAACTCCCTACTCTTTCTTCATTACTCATCGCATTCGCCACATTCTCTGACCAGCTCGAGTCACCTCTCCTCTGGGTAGTGTCACCGACCGACAAACCCCTTCCTCTCCTGGTGTCAGGCCAACCTGACCTCAGAACCCCGTGCCGCCGGTCCCTCTGCTGCTGCTTGGGCAAGTGACGGGCCTTGGAGCCTCTTTTCTTTCTTGTCTGTGGAACAGTGACAGTTACCCACCTTGAGGTTTTGTGATGAGCATGTACGATAATGACAGGATCACGGTGGGTGCCCGACAGGGGTCTTCCCCCTTTTTTCCTGCATCCCCTCAGTTCTAATGACTTTGTCTACACTGCAGTCATTGGTAAATTTGGCTTTGGAGCTGTCTTTGGGAACTCCATGTACTAATTATCTCAAATAATTTTTAAACAACCTGAGTTTAAGGAAGACCCTATTTTGGTACTTCTCAAAGTGAGGCTTCCTGACCAGCAATATCAGTAGCATGTGGGAATTGGGTAGGAATGCAGATTTCAGGCTCCACCCCAGTCCTCCCAAACCACTTGTCTGGGGCTGAGCCTAGTAGCGTGTGTTTTCCTTCTTTCTCTTTCTCTTTTTTCTTTTCGCTAGAGATTGTGTGCGTGCACCAGAGAGAGAAACAGAGAGAGAAAGCAAGAAAACTCCCACTGCGGTGGGGAGAAGATGGCCATGCCACTATCCTTTCTCCTCTGTTCTCAGGGTTTGGGGCATGCATACACATGTGCCCAGCATGTTTTTCAGGTTGCCAGTTCTGGGAATTGAACCTTACAGTTGGCCATGCGGGATCTAACTGCCTTAACTATCATGCCACTGGCTGGTCCACAGTGTGTGTTTTAAGAAGCCCTCTAGAGGGGCCAGCAGGTGGTGTGGTGGTTAAGGAGGCTGGACTCCCACCTGGCTGACACTGGTTTGGGTCCTGGACCTGGCAGCTTGCTTTCTCACTTTCCTTCTCTTTCTCTGTCTCTCTCTGGTCAATTAAATAAAAAAGAATTCTTTATTTTTTAAAAAGAAGCCCTCTAGATGATTCGGATGCACATTCGAGTTTGAGAAGCATGTTGTATCCCATCGTTCTGGACATGACTGGTCTACAGAATAGCGTAAGACTCATGGGGCTGCCTGGGCTTCAAACAGCCGCCAACTCCAGCCTGAAATGGTTGGCAGCCCTGTCTTCAGAACCGACTCTGTCTAGTCCCTAGAGACAGGTTCCATTCAGACAGCTTTTTCCTTTTCTCTTTTCTTTTTTTGGAGAGGTTTTTGCCATAGGGCGCATGTGCTCGCCAGACAGATAGAGAGAGACAGAAAGACAGAAAGCGAGAAATCACCCCCAGGGGGGATGGGCATGCCGCAATCCCTTCTCCTCCATTCTCCTTTTGGGATCCTGGGCATGCACACACATGCGCCCAGTGTGAATTTTAAGCCACCGGGTCCGGGACGCCAACCGCGGTCAACTACGTGGGAGTCCAGCGACATAGCCATTACGCTAACTGCTGATCCCTCTTTTCTTTTCTACCTCTGTTCACTGGACAACAAAAATCACTTCTTCTGTGTGCCTTGTTCATGCACGTCTTCTCATAGACACCTCACGGCTGCCTGGGACGCAGACGTCTGCTGTGGTCCACTGGCTGACATGTGATTCTCCACCCCGTTGCTCTGAGCCTGTGTCAGGATTTCCCAGAAGGCAGACAGATGGTGGCACTGGGTGAGGGAGGGCCTCTGGGCAGTGTGTGCTTGGCCTCCGTGGCCCGAGGGGGAAGATGCACCCTGCGCCCAGGCACTTCTGCACCCAGGCAGCTTCCTCGGGCAAGGGTGTAAGGGCTGCCTGTGTGGCCGAGAAGGGTGCGCCTGGCATGAATGGGGACCTTGTACCGAAAGCCTCGCTGGAGCTGGAGCAGCAACACAGGGGCTTTTCACGAGGAGCCCTGCACAGAGGCAGCATTGAGCGGGACTGGTGGCTCGCGGGCAGACGCGGGGTCTGATGGACGCGTGGCATCGGTGACACAACATTGCTGCTCCTCTGACCCTGCCTCAGCTCGGGGAGTGGGGTCTCTCCTCAGAGCAACAAGCCAAGAGTCACATTGTCCATAGCTGCAGCTGCCCTGTTCCCCTCTCAGGGGTGTTTGAGGCCCTACAGGGACACAGAATGTGAGCAAGGGGGTCAGTGTGTGCAAGGAGGAAGCGGGGCTGCTGGATAGGAAGGCGTTGAACACAGCTGCTTAGAGACATCCCAGATAAACTCCACTGGGGCGACAAGAGAAGGGAGCCGCCCTGTGAGGTGGTACCTGGGAGGCTGGAGGACGCTGCTGCGTGGTGGCTTAGGGTGCAGGGCAGGCCTGGGTTCGGTGCCCTGCCCAACCTGAACAGGCTGGGCACAATGGTGTGTCCCTGTGGTCCTCGCAGCCTGGGAGTGGGGGCAGGAGGATTGGGCTGTGGCAAGACCCTGCCAAAAATACTCTCAGGCCAGCCAGTAGCATGGTGATTGGGGTGCCTGGATTCCTCATGGCTACCAGCATGGTTCAGGTGCTGAACCCAGCAGCTTCAAAAAACACACCAGGTACATGTGCGTGTGTGCCAAAAACCCCAAGGAGAATGGAGGAGAAGGGGCTGTGGTGTCGCCATTCCCCCTCAGGGGTGATTGCTCATTTTCCCTCTCTCTCTTTGTCCCTGTCTCTCCATTAAGGGAAGTACCTATGGCAAAAGTCTTAATTAATAAATAAATAAATAAATAAATAAATAAATAAATAAATAAATAAATAAATAAATAAATAAATAAATAAATAAATAAATAAATAAATAAATAAATAAATAAATAAATAAATAAATAAATAAATAAATAAATAAATAAATAAATAAATAAATAAATAAATAAATAAATAAATAAATAAATAAATAAAGTGATGAGCATGTACGATAATGACAGGATCACGGTGGGTGCCCGACAGGGGTCTTCCCCCTTTTTTCCTGCATCCCCTCAGTTCTAATGACTTTGTCTACACTGCAGTCATTGGTAAATTTGGCTTTGGAGCTGTCTTTGGGAACTCCATGTACTAATTATCTCAAATAATTTTTAAACAACCTGAGTTTAAGGAAGACCCTATTTTGGTACTTCTCAAAGTGAGGCTTCCTGACCAGCAATATCAGTAGCATGTGGGAATTGGGTAGGAATGCAGATTTCAGGCTCCACCCCAGTCCTCCCAAACCACTTGTCTGGGGCTGAGCCTAGTAGCGTGTGTTTTCCTTCTTTCTCTTTCTCTTTTTTCTTTTCGCTAGAGATTGTGTGCGTGCACCAGAGAGAGAAACAGAGAGAGAAAGCAAGAAAACTCCCACTGCGGTGGGGAGAAGATGGCCATGCCACTATCCTTTCTCCTCTGTTCTCAGGGTTTGGGGCATGCATACACATGTGCCCAGCATGTTTTTCAGGTTGCCAGTTCTGGGAATTGAACCTTACAGTTGGCCATGCGGGATCTAACTGCCTTAACTATCATGCCACTGGCTGGTCCACAGTGTGTGTTTTAAGAAGCCCTCTAGAGGGGCCAGCAGGTGGTGTGGTGGTTAAGGAGGCTGGACTCCCACCTGGCTGACACTGGTTTGGGTCCTGGACCTGGCAGCTTGCTTTCTCACTTTCCTTCTCTTTCTCTGTCTCTCTCTGGTCAATTAAATAAAAAAGAATTCTTTATTTTTTAAAAAGAAGCCCTCTAGATGATTCGGATGCACATTCGAGTTTGAGAAGCATGTTGTATCCCATCGTTCTGGACATGACTGGTCTACAGAATAGCGTAAGACTCATGGGGCTGCCTGGGCTTCAAACAGCCGCCAACTCCAGCCTGAAATGGTTGGCAGCCCTGTCTTCAGAACCGACTCTGTCTAGTCCCTAGAGACAGGTTCCATTCAGACAGCTTTTTCCTTTTCTCTTTTCTTTTTTTGGAGAGGTTTTTGCCATAGGGCGCATGTGCTCGCCAGACAGATAGAGAGAGACAGAAAGACAGAAAGCGAGAAATCACCCCCAGGGGGGATGGGCATGCCGCAATCCCTTCTCCTCCATTCTCCTTTTGGGATCCTGGGCATGCACACACATGCGCCCAGTGTGAATTTTAAGCCACCGGGTCCGGGACGCCAACCGCGGTCAACTACGTGGGAGTCCAGCGACATAGCCATTACGCTAACTGCTGATCCCTCTTTTCTTTTCTACCTCTGTTCACTGGACAACAAAAATCACTTCTTCTGTGTGCCTTGTTCATGCACGTCTTCTCATAGACACCTCACGGCTGCCTGGGACGCAGACGTCTGCTGTGGTCCACTGGCTGACATGTGATTCTCCACCCCGTTGCTCTGAGCCTGTGTCAGGATTTCCCAGAAGGCAGACAGATGGTGGCACTGGGTGAGGGAGGGCCTCTGGGCAGTGTGTGCTTGGCCTCCGTGGCCCGAGGGGGAAGATGCACCCTGCGCCCAGGCACTTCTGCACCCAGGCAGCTTCCTCGGGCAAGGGTGTAAGGGCTGCCTGTGTGGCCGAGAAGGGTGCGCCTGGCATGAATGGGGACCTTGTACCGAAAGCCTCGCTGGAGCTGGAGCAGCAACACAGGGGCTTTTCACGAGGAGCCCTGCACAGAGGCAGCATTGAGCGGGACTGGTGGCTCGCGGGCAGACGCGGGGTCTGATGGACGCGTGGCATCGGTGACACAACATTGCTGCTCCTCTGACCCTGCCTCAGCTCGGGGAGTGGGGTCTCTCCTCAGAGCAACAAGCCAAGAGTCACATTGTCCATAGCTGCAGCTGCCCTGTTCCCCTCTCAGGGGTGTTTGAGGCCCTACAGGGACACAGAATGTGAGCAAGGGGGTCAGTGTGTGCAAGGAGGAAGCGGGGCTGCTGGATAGGAAGGCGTTGAACACAGCTGCTTAGAGACATCCCAGATAAACTCCACTGGGGCGACAAGAGAAGGGAGCCGCCCTGTGAGGTGGTACCTGGGAGGCTGGAGGACGCTGCTGCGTGGTGGCTTAGGGTGCAGGGCAGGCCTGGGTTCGGTGCCCTGCCCAACCTGAACAGGCTGGGCACAATGGTGTGTCCCTGTGGTCCTCGCAGCCTGGGAGTGGGGGCAGGAGGATTGGGCTGTGGCAAGACCCTGCCAAAAATACTCTCAGGCCAGCCAGTAGCATGGTGATTGGGGTGCCTGGATTCCTCATGGCTACCAGCATGGTTCAGGTGCTGAACCCAGCAGCTTCAAAAAACACACCAGGTACATGTGCGTGTGTGCCAAAAACCCCAAGGAGAATGGAGGAGAAGGGGCTGTGGTGTCGCCATTCCCCCTCAGGGGTGATTGCTCATTTTCCCTCTCTCTCTTTGTCCCTGTCTCTCCATTAAGGGAAGTACCTATGGCAAAAGTCTTAATTTATAAATAAATAAATAAATAAATAAATAAAATGACAGCCTGGGGCCCAGCAGTGGTGCAGCTGTAATGCAACTGGATCCTCAAGGGAAAGGTCCTGAGTTCATGCCCTGGTTCCTCACTGAGCATCCCTATGTGTACCCATGATCCAGGCTGGCTAAAATGGGGTCGATTGCGATGTGAGGACCCTGTTGGGAGTGCCTGTCTTTCTCTGTCTCTGTTTCTCCCCCCTCCGCACCACCCGAAGAAATAAATTCAGTTAAAAGCAAAAACAATTAGGGGCTGGCTAGTGGTGTAGTGGTTAAGGGCTCTGGACTCCCACATGGTTGACTGTAGTTCGAGTCCCAGATCTGCCGACTTGCTTTCTCACTTTCCCTGTTTCTCTCTCTCTCTCTCTCTCTCGCTCTATCCCTGTCTGGTCAAATTTAAATAAATAAATAAAGTTAAATAAGGTAATTCTGTAGAAAGAAAAGCAACAACAATTTAAAAAGAATGAATGCTGAAAGTAGCCTGCAAGTGCCCAGTAGAATCACCTGACAATCACTGGGCTGTGATTCCTGTTTCCGGTTTGTTACTGTGGCACAGTCTGCCTGTCCTCACAGGAAAACTAGCAAAAAGAACGTGTAAAACGTAGTAACAGTGACTCAAGGATGCACACGGGGCCAGCAGGTGGTGTGATGGTTGAGGCACTGAACTCCCACATGTTATTTAACTTTATTTATTTATATTTTAATTTTGACCAGAGAGAGAGAGAGAGAGAGAAAGTAAGAAAGCAAGCCGCTAGGTCTAGGACTTGAACTGCAATTGGCCATATGGGAGTTCAGTGCCCTAACCTACCATACCACCTGCCACCTGCCAGCTCAAATAAATAATTCTTAAAAAAAAAAAACAGAAAAAAGGGACTGGCAGGTGGCATGTGCTTGAGGGCGCTGGACTCCCACATGGCCAACCGCAGTTTGAATCCTGGACCTAGATAGAGGCTTGCTTTCTTACTTTCTCCTTGTCTCTCTCTCACTCTAGTCAAAGTGAAAAATAAAGTTAAATAAAGTACTTAAACATTAAAAAAAAAAAAAAAGTAGTGAGGCTGGGCCATGGCACGGTGGTTAAGGCTGCTGGATCCCATATGGCTGACCATGCAGTTTGAGTCCTGAACCCTGTGGCTTGAAAAACCCACTAGTCATATGCATGTGCATGCCCAAAATCTGGAAAGGAAGGAGAGATGGAGGAGAAGGATTGTGGTCTGACCATTTCCTACTCACACAGGGATGCTTTCTCACTCTCTTTCTCTCTCTCTCTCTCTGGCAAGCACATGCACCCTGTGGCCAAAAGAAGAAAAAAAAAAAAAGAAAACATATTGACAAGAAAGAGAATATTAAAGTAAAAATTCAGAAGATGACTTTTCCTTAGGTGGAGGATGGAGAGAGGTATGACTAGCGGGGAACAAAAGAACTTTCAAATGTGTTGGTCATATTCTCTGTTTTTTTATCAGTTATTATTTTATTGGGGGCCAGAGGGTGGCATGGTGGTTAAGGTGCTGGACACTCCCACATGGCCAACCATGGCTCGAGTCCTGGACCTGGTGGCTTGCTTTCTCACTTTTTCTCTCTTGCTCTCTGTGTCTCTCTCTGGTCAAATTTAAAAATAAATGAATGAATAAATAAAATTAAATAATTTTTTTAAAAAAAGAATTATTTTACTTATCTTTATTTATTTATTTTAATTTGACCAGAGAGGGACAGTGTAAGAGAGTGAGAAAGTGAGAGAGAGAGAGAGAAAGAGAAAGTGAGAAACCAAGCCACCAGGTCTGGGACTTGAACTGTGGTTAAGCCATGTGAGAGTCCACCACTCTAAACCACCATGCCACCCGCCAGTAACTGGGTCATATTGTCTTATCAAGCAGAGTTGTTTTCATTCTACTGTTTTCTATTCCATTTGTATAAAATAATAACAATTTACATTTCAATCATTAAAGTGTGTATATTTTAACTTAATATGATACTTAATATTTCATATTATAAAAATTAAAAACAAGATGATGCTTTATAGTACTATTATTAGAGTTAAAAAAAATAGATGGGGCTGGCAGGTGGTGTGGTAGTTAAGGGTGCTAGACTCCTACATGGCCAACTGCAGTTTGAGTTCTGGACCTGGCGGCTTGCTTTCTCATTTTCCATCTCTCTCTTTCACTGGTCAAATTAAAATAAATAAATAAAATAAAATAAAGACAATTCTTTAAGAAATTTGAGGGGAGAATATATATATATATATAATCTGTAGGGACCAGAAGGTGGCATGGTGGTCGGGGTGCTGGATTTGGATTGCCACATGGCTGACGGCAGTTCGAGTCCTGGACCTAGTGACTTAATTTCTCACTTTGCCTCTCTCTCTCATCTCTCTCTGGTGAGTGCATGTGCTCTATAGCAAATTATTTTTTAAAATGATAAATAAAATAAAGTATTAAAAAACACGCACACACACACACACTCAGGCAAAAATCCATACTCTTTACATGTATATGGCCCATCTGAAACGGTGAGGAGGAAGAGTGTCTAAGGAGAGGGGAATGGACCAGGCGTAGAGTTGGTAGTCCCACAGGAAGGAAAAGAAAAGAAAGAGCCATTGACAGAGAGGCAAGAATTGGCCCAAGAAGCAGGATACCTGCCTACAGTCTGTGGCGTTGGGGAATCGGTGCTAAGTCCTGGTCTGTGTGAGAAAACAATGGCACTCACAAAGACGGTTATTGAAGCGTGTTTAATAAAGGGGCTATTTATAACAGGTGGGCGGTGTTGAGGGAAACCAACGAGAGATGCTGCAGTAGAATCCTAGCAGCAGCTGGGAACCATTACTTCCTCGTGCGGGCAGAGGGAGCACCTGAGAAACGCCGTTCAGAGCGGGTATTCACAGGAACACTGAGAACCATAGTGACCTGAGAGGGGGCTGCCAGTGGGGCCCGTACCTGCCTTCCCAGCTCCTGTGATATTTCCCACTGGGGAACCCCATTGGAGGCCAGAGGTAAGCCCTTCAAATGGTCCATAGGATAAGAAGGTTTTGTCAGGAAGCAGTTTCCAGAACATCAGAATGCTGGTACCCTAGCACAAGTCAAGGCAATGGCCTCAGAATGTTGTCACGTTCTTCACCAGTGGGCCTTTGTAGGGGGGAAAAGCCAGTATCACTTAAGAATATTTTTGAGGTGGGATCAGCAGTTAGCGTAATGGCTATGTTGCTGGACTCCCATGTAGTCGACCGTGGTTCACGTCCTGGACCCGGTGGCTTAAACTCACGCCGGGCGCGTGTGTGTGCGCGTGCCCAAGATCCCAAGAGGAGAATGGAGGAGAAGGGATTGCGGCGTGGCCATCCCCCCTGGGGGGTGATTTCTCACTTTATATCTCTCTGTCTCTCTCTGCCTGTCTGGTGAGCGCACGCGCCCTATAGCAAAAACCTCTCCGTAAAAAAACAAATTTTTTTTGAGGAAGCAGAGAGAGGGATGAATTGCATTTAGCCTTAACGCATGATTCCTTTTATGTTTCATGTGAAGAAACAGCAAGTATGCATAAACTCATGCAAATTGAAGTACCATGGTTGTCTTAGGGAAATTGCATGGGTGATTTTTTTGAACTACAAACTGAATTAGACACTTCCTTCATGGTCTCTTATGTTTTTACTTAAGAGAATGGTGGACAACTGTGTTTTTATTTTTATTTTATTTATTTATTTTTTGTAGGTTTTTGCCATAGGACACTTGTGCTCACCAGAGACAGACACAGCAGTGAGAGGAAAAGTGAGAAATCACCCCCCAGGGGCATGATCGTGCTGAAATCTCTTCTCCTCCATCCTCCTTTTGGGATTTCGGGCACACGTTCGCATGAACCTGGCTTGAGTTTCAAGCCACCAGGTTGAGGACTAGAACCTCAATCAGCCATATGGGAATCCAGCGCCTTAACCACTATGCCACCTCCTCGCCCCCAAACACAGTTATTTACACATGGATATTTTGAGGACATCTTGTTAAAGATGAACTAAGGGAGTGTCATTCAAGGAATTTGTGGCTGAGCAAGGGGAACTATGGTCGCCCTAATCTGAGACGCGGATCTGTGTCTCTTGGGAGCAGGGAGGACGGGCTTGTTGGTGACCAGGCAGTGGGGGGCAGGTGGTGGCTGCTGGCTGTTTCTTTCTCTCTCAGAGATGCTGACTGAGGCAGACCTGTTGGGCATTGAGGAGGGCGCTTCCTGGCTCCAGGTATGGGATTGATCCCCTGGGTGCTGTGAGATGGGGCCCATGGGAAAGCACTGGTCTGAAAGGAAGGCTTGACATTCCCGGGGAGAAACAATGTCACTTTTTCATTTCTCCAGCTGAAATGCCATACAGCCTTCCTCAGGGTCCATTTGAGCCTGGGCCTGGTCCACAGCAGCTTGAGTATTGGAGGTGAGGTGGTCGGAAGGAATGCAGAGCCCCCCACACCCTAATCCCCAGGGCCTGGAGGGAGGATGCGACTGGTACGGGCTAGGGCTGTACTTTCAGCTCCAAAGCCCCTCTGAAGCAGGAGGCCAGACTATGAATTATAGGTTTGGCCTGGGAGCCCTGGGCCACACACTCCTTTAGGGAAGATAAGGACAGATCAAAGGAAGCCGCCCCTCACCACCTCTGTATCCAGGACCCACGACCCGGGCTACAGTGACAGGAAGGATAATATCCATGCGCAGAGAGGGGATTCAAGTAGTGCCTTTGGAAGCCTCTTGCAGCAACATCTTAGGTGAAAGCATCTTCCTTGCACAGCCTCCCACCCACAGGCGTGGACTCTTGCATCCTGGAGGTCCTCCTGGGTGGTTCCTCCCTGTCCTGCCTTCTGCTCGTTTAGCCTGTGGGGCCGAGGTCAATCTAAAGGTCAAGAGAAGATTTCATGAACCTGAGTAAGAGCTGCAGCCTGTGGGGAACTGTGTATCTGCCCCATGCCAGGCTCGGGGTACAGCCAATACTGTAACAGCCGCTAAGTACTCACCCGACCCCCAATCTCTGGGGATAAAGCTGGGCTTGCCTGGGGACCTTGTGCGGTGTGGACAAAAGGATCACATCACACATGACTCATGTGCCCACACTTAGCCGACTTCCCAGTAGACGCCTCTGCCCCCCCACATCTCTGTGCCTCGCTCTGGCCAGCCAGGCTTCTTCCTTCCTGCTCCTCATTCAGACTTTAAAATCCCCTCTGCTGTCCAAGGTGATGGGGCTTTTCCCAGCTCCTCCCCTGGCCTCCTCAGGATTCCCCTCAGCCCTCACTAAGTGATTAGAGCCAGTGGAGAGTTCAGCAAAGGAGCCCAGTTGCTAGCTGTCTGTAGCGGCTTACCTGACCCCTAAAGAAGGGGAAAGCCAGGGCCAGCGGGTGGCATGGAGGTTAAGATACTGGGTTCCAGGACCAGCAGTTAGTGTAATGGGTGTGTCGCTGGACTCCCACGTAGTCGGAAGAGTCTTCGGATTCTTCTTACTCTCTTGGCATGTACATGCCAAATGTCTTGGGTAGTAAAAATAAGATTACTGACAAACACAGAGCACATATTATGTCGTGAGTTTTTCTTTTTCTTTTTTTTTCTGACAGGTTCTTGCTATACTGTGATTCCCCAGCCTCAGCCTCCCCAAGGAGCTGGGATTACAAGTGTGTGTCACTGTACCTGGCTGGCCTGTGGCTGGACTGGGGAGCATACTCAGGCTTCCGATGTGGCCCCAGCCTGTGGAGCCCATGCCACTGTGGCTGGGCCTCCAGGTCCTATTTTAAGCACACTATAATTATTAACTTATTTAATCTCAGTAACTGAGGGAAGGGGAGGTGGGTCTAGTTTCTTGATGATAAAGTGAGGTCCTCGGGGCAGGGACTGGGGTGACATAGCTTCACATTCCCTACCCTTCCTCACACTCTAGGAATGTTTGCTGAGTGACTCAGTCTCCTAGGAGGAGGGCCATCCCATCCTGGTTACTCACTTTTTCGTTCTCTTCAAAAAGGTAAAGTTTCCTGTCTTTTCTCATACCCTCAGGGAGAAAGTGACAGAAAGTGATCTGGAGAGGTTTTCAGAACCCCCTGCCTGCAGGTGGAACATCCAGAAGGCAGGCAATAGACAGGTGCAGAGGAGGACAGACTCAGGCTGTTCTGGAAGGAGGCTCTGGGCGTATGTGTTTGTGGTCGTCTCTGGATGGTGGACTGTAGATGACTTGGGTTTCCTTTCTCTTTTTTATTTTTTAAATTCCTGATAGAGCTTGTGAGTGTGCATGTAAGAAAAGGAGGGAGAGAGAAGGAGAGAGAGAGAGAGGGAAGCACCCTCCACAGAATCTGGTCATACTGAGATCCTATACTGCAGTCATCTAGCCCATGGGATCTTGGACACACATGCGCAAATATTACTCTTACATTCTCAAAGAGGGAGTTAGATATTAAAAAGAAAGATGGTCTGGTCTCATAGCACAGTGGTTAGGTGCTGTGCATAGGACGCCAAATCTCATATGGCTGACCAAGTTTCAAATCCTAGACCTGGTGGCTTGCTTTCTCACTTTGCCTCCCTCACTCTCTCTCTGGTCAAATTAAAATAATAACAACAATACTTATGAGGATGATAAATGAAATTAAATGAAATAATTCTTTTAAAAAATTATTTAAGGACCAGCAGATGGTGTAATGGCTACGTCGCTGGATTCCCATGTAGTTGACTGTGGTTTGATTCCCGGACCCAGTGTCTTAAACTTAACGCTGGGCACGTGTGCGTGCGTGCCCAAGATCCTGAGAGGATGGAAGAGAAGGGATTGTGGCGTGGCCATCCCCCCAGGGAGTGATTTCTCGCTTTCTATCTCTGTCTCTCTTTGTCTTTCTGGCGAGCGCATGTGCCCTATAGCAAAAACCTCTCAAAAAAAGAAAAAAATGTATTTTAAAATTTTCTTTCTTTTCTTCATGTCTGTTTTTCTTTATGTCTTTCTCTCTTTCTTTGTTTTAATTTGACCAAAGAGGGACAGGGAGAAAGTAAGCTGCCAGATTTGGACTCAAACTGCAGTTGGCCATGTGACAGTCCAGTGCCCTCGACCACCATGCCACCTGCTAGCCTACACATATATACATCTTTTTTTTTTAAAAAAAAGAATTATTTATTTATTTAATTCCATTTATTATTATTATTTTTTAAATTTGACCAGAGAGAGAGAGAAATGGAAAGGGAGAAAGCAAGCCACCAGGTCCAGGACTCGTACTGAAGTCAGTGCCTTTAGCCACTTCGCCACCTGCCGGCCCCCATATATTTAACTTTAAACAAAGAAATAATGAAAAGCTTACTGAGCTGGGTGGTGAGTTGTAGAGGAAGGGGAGCAGCCCCGGAAGCTGGGCTGACATTCCATGAGAGTATCCCAGTGTGGCCGGCATTTGTCCAAGGGTCCAGGATCTGCTGACCTACCAGTGCCTGTGCCACCCCTAGTAGTAAGTATTTTGATAGCTCCCCTACCTAGAAGACATGGTTTCTGCTTTGGAAAGGAGGCAGGCTCTCCCCTATGGCTAGTTCCTCCCCCGGCCAGCCACTCAGCCCCTGGGTAAGTCCACTACGTTGATCTCTTTGATCAAAGATTCTGTGTGAGGGCATTCTACCCTCTCCCTCCTGGCTTACCTGTCTCAGCCTCCCCTTAGAGCTGGGAATGTCCAGTCCACGCTCTAGAGCAGAAGTCCACAGTTCTTGCTGTGTGTTTAAACACCATCCAGGCCGGGCTAGCTAGTGGAGTGGTGGTTAACGCAGCTGGATTCCACATGACCAGCTGTGCAGTTTGAGTCCTGGACTTGGCTCTCTTAAAACAAGTCGTGTGTGTGTGTGTGTGTGTGCGCGCACGTGTGCGCGCCCAAACTCCTGCGAGGAGAATGGAGAGAAGGGATTTCTGTGTGGCCGCCCAATGGGGGTGCTTTCTCTCCTTCCTCAGCTCCCACCTCCCACTTCTCTTTCTCTCCAGCAAGTGCATGTACCCTGTAGCAAATTCAAAACAAGACAAAATGACAAAACACCCAGGCCACAGTGGCACAGCAATAAAACATGACTCTAGAGGTGGGCCTGTGTGGGAAGGTTTGGTGTTTGGTTCCAGAGACTTCCCTGAGTATGCTGGGTACATGTGTGCCCACGATGCATAGCTGTTTGGGTCTGGGGGTGGACTGTGATTTGAAGATCCTGTTGGGGGTGCTGTCTTCCTGACTCTTTCGCTCGCTCTCTCTCTCACTCATAGAAAACATAAACACAAACCGAAAAATAAGCTCAGACCTGGATGGTACCCAGCACTGGGCAATGGAAACTTCCAGGGTAAGCAGGGACAGGGGTGTTCTCCAAGGTTCCCATGTGGCTGTGATGTGCAGCTTGGGTTGAGAACCACGGAGGCAGCTGGGCTGAGGCAGAAAGCCCTGGTGTTGGCCAAGGGGCTAGCACAGATGCACTGTCCTTCACTGGACATCATGCAGGACACTCAGACCATGCTTGCAATTGTTTAAAAAGATGATTGGGACCAGCAATTAGCGTAATGGCTATGTCGCTGGACTCCCATGTAGTTGACTGTGGTTCGCGTCCCAGACCTGGTGGCTTAAAACTCACGCCGGGCGCATGTGCGTGCGTGCCCAAGATCTCAAGAGCAGAATGGAGGAGAAGGGATTGCAGTGTGGCCATCCCCCCTGGGGGGTGATTTCTCGCTTTCTGTCTCTCTGTCTCTCTCTGTCTGGCGAGCACACGCGCCCTATAGCAAAAACCTCTTAAAAAAAAAAAAAGATGATTAAAGGTGACCAGCAGATGGCATAATGGTTACGTTGCTGGACTCTCATGTATTTGGCCACGGTTTGAGTCCCAGACCTGGGGCTTAAAACTCGCACTGGGAGGGGACCAGCAGTTAGCGTAATGGCTATGTCGCTGGACTCCCACGTAGTCGACCGCGGTTCATGTCCCAGACCCGGTGGCTTAAAACTCACACTGGGCGCGTGTGCGTGCGTGCCCAAGATCCTGAAAGGAGATTAAAGGAGAAGGGATTGTGGCATGGCAATACCCCCCCGGGGGGGGTGATTTCTCTCTTTTCTTTCTGTCTCTCTCTCTGTGTCTCTGGTGAGTGCACATGCCCTATAGCAAAAATCTCTCTCAAAAAAAAAAAAAAAAAAAAAAAAGAATGAAAGATGATTAAAGAGCTGGGATCTGAGCAGTGTGACGTCACCACGTCCAGAGTATGCCAGCTTGGGCACGAGTGTTGAAGTGATGAGGACAGAGCTGGTCCAGGCAGGATCTTTAGGCCAGTCTTCCAGAAGAAGGTCCTAGCGGGGTTTTTGGGTGGAGAATCCCACATGGGTAAACTGGCTCTCCTGATCCTCTCTAAGGGGTCTCTTCAGGGCTCCTTGCTCCCACCTTTGGGCCCCCACAAGGTGTGGTTGATTGCTCTTTGCTGCCCTGCTCTCCAGGACACCCCTTCCGGCATAGGCGGGACAGATAAGAGCCGTGCTTGTTAGCACAGCTGTGCTCTGCACACACAGCCTTGTTTTCCAACCTACGGAAGCCCGGGTGCGGAAGCATGGCTATATCCACCCAACTTCAGAGTTGGGCTTGGTTCCAAATCAAAGGAAATTTCGTCAGTTTTCCCAGACACAGGGATAAAAATAGAGTTGACAGGAATCTCAAAGGGTCTGCTGGGGTACCAAGGTCACACCTAGAAAAATCAATCGACTCTTTGGTCTACGCTGTCAAATGCCTTGTTCCAACTTCAAGTTCAGCGTCAACAGCTCTCCTCGGAATCTGTTCCCATAGAGGTCTCTAGAGACGATGCTCTAAAAGGTGATGTCTTTGAAGAAGGTCGTTCTGTTCCCTTTGCCGCTAATGCTCCTGGACCCTCTAGGTATTTACTGGACCTCTTTGGCCAGTTAGCTTAGTACAGGTGCTGGGGTTTAAGAGGTTCAGGCAATTTTCTGCTGGTCAAGGAGACTGGACCTGGGGAGAGGGACTGGCTGGTGGACTAGATTGGACTAGATTGGACCCTGGCAGGATTTTTTAAATCTCCAGATGTAAACTTGGATCCCATCTCTGGTGTCTGAGTCCCGCGTAAGCTCACGCTATGGCGTAGGGCCTCCCACTGTTCTGCCTCAGTGTCCCCAGGAGGACTGTGCAATGTCCCACGTGCCCTTCCTCACACCCATGAGAGCCTTCTCCTCGTTACTGCCCTTTCACCACCTCCGTATCAGCGTTTTATATTCAGTAGCAGGGAGGGTTTTTGGGGGTTGTTGTGAGGATCCTCCCAAGTGGGGAACAGATTGCCCACCACGTGCCAGATGGAGGTCACATTACGCTGAGCAGCAGAGGTTAAGCCTGATGTTCACATTTGTGGTTCCCAACCCGTACACGTCTTCAAGATGAGCTGTGTGCGATCAACTGCCCTGCTCATTGGAGGGCCCCCGGAACGTCATAAAGCAGGTAGTACACCCCTTCAGGGCTTGGAGGGGCCACCGACTCCCACATCTCCACATGTTTGTCACACATTCCCCACTCCTCCCCCCCAAAACGTGACTTAGATGGGCCAGGAGCGGCCTACAAAACCAGCCTCATTCCCCCATGGTTCTGGAGAGCTTTGGACCTCTGGCTGCACTGCTGGTACAGGAACGGCTGTGGGAAGGCTGGATAGAGAAATCCAGTCCAGAAGTGCCCGAGACAATCTGCTCCGCCCCTCAGAGCTTCCATTTCCTCATCTGTAAAGTGGGAACGTCCAATTACTGATTTCACAGGGTATGGGGAGGAGGTTATCAAGGAGCTCTGAACGCAGGAAGCTTGATGAGGCTGAGGAACCGTGTTTTCCTAAGGGCCCTCTCAGTTCTGAGCCGGCCTTCTCCATGGCCCTCTCCTCCAAGCCCTTGCAGGATGGGTGTGGGCTGGGTTGGTCCTTTGAGGAGGACACGAAGGTGCCACAGGCGGTGACTTGTCTCTGAAACACAGGATGTGTCAGAGTAGCTCAGGGGTCCTGGAGCCTGTCTCCCCACCCACATGGGTCTCTGGGCTGCTGCCCTGAGCTTCTGTCTCCCACTAGCCAGCCTGCAGCCCTGCCTCGTTCCCTGCTGTCCCTGCCGGAAACCCCACCCCATTGTCCTGGGCGGCCTGGGCCTCTGGAGTCCAGCTGTGCTGGGCTGACAGTTTCCTTTTCTGGCTGAGATCATTCCAGGCGATGCCTATCGGGTTTAGAGAAGGGGAGGGGGGGGAGTGGGCTGTGCAAGCCCTGCTCTGCCCCATGATATCTGCAGACAATACTTAGAGAGGAGGCCATTTAATCTCACAGCCTGCCCTCTGCAACCTTCTCCTTCCCTTCTTCCCACCCCCACCTCCCCCAAGGCTTTGACAAGTCTCATTAACTCCTTCAGCATTGTCAGGGCTGTGGGTGGGATGGTGATGAAGTGATAACCCCAGGAAGCAAGCGGATTTTCTGGGGGTATGGGAAGCTCTGTATATTTCAGTAGGGATGGTTCAGTCCTTTAGCTTTGTCCCAGGAAAAAGTTTCTTTGTTGCTGAGCTTTGGAGTCAGATGGGAGAGCAAGCCCGAGCTCCATCGTGGAGCGTGGAGCGTGGAGCGTGGAGCGTGGAGCGTGAGCTCAGTGATCCTGGGAAACTCGAGTGCCTCCTCCAAGCCCTGGCCTCCTCATCTATTAAGAGGGGATAAAAATACCCACTGCTTGGGGCCGGCAAGTGGCATGTTGGTTAGGGGTGCTGGACTCCCATATGGCTGACCGTGGTCCAAGTCCTGGACCTGGTAGCTTGCTTTCTCCCTTTCCCTCTCTCTCTGTCCCTTTCTGGTCAAATTTAAATAAATAAATGAAGTTAAATAATTATTTTTAAAAAATGCCCACTGCTTAAGGTGATTGTAAGCAATGCATGATCTTATACATGTTCCAAGCCTAGCAGAAGTCATTCCTACTAATGTCACCTCTTTGTGGCCATCCGGTAGGTGGCCTCGTGACAGGAGTGAAAAGGAACATGCTATGCCTCACCCTTTCCTGGAAAAAGCAGCTCAGATTCTGATGCTAAGTCAGATGGGTCACCTTGGCATGGAAGGAATGACACTTCATCCAGCCCGTCCATATTTACCAAAAGCTTACTGCATGCCAGGCACGTTCGAGCTTAGAAGATGACAATGATCAAGATAGTCCCTATCTCCAGGGTGTGTAAGAGTATGCAGGCCTGAGGTCAGACAGGAAGAGATAACAAGTAAAAATAACTTCAGGCTGGCAGGTAGTATGGTGGTTAAGGTGCTGGACTCCCGCATAACTCACTGTGGTTCGAGTACCAGACCTGGTGACTTGCTTTCTCACTTTTCCTCTCTCTTTCTCTCTGTCTCTCTCTGGTGAGCGCAGGTGCCCTATAGCAGATTTAGAAAAATAATAATAATAATAGTACATAAAATTAAATAATTAAAATAACAACAACAACAACAATAATAATAAAACTTCACATAGAGATGGGTGCTTTGAAGATAACTCATAGAATAAAGGCTAGAGTGACAGGTTGCTTGTGTGCTCTTTGAGATAGGGTGTACAGGGAAGGCCTTTCTGCAGGGATATTTACACAATATTCGAATGGTGGGAAGGAGGAACATGTGGCAGGAAGGTTTTCCAGTAGAGAACAGGCAGTGGAGACGCATCTGGAAGAAGCATAGGCAGGAGGAGGCACCTCTGCTTGGGTAACCTACAGATGCGGGATTGGGAGTCTCTCTGTAAGGCCTGGGGCTGTGCCTTACGCCTGTGATCTCTGTCCCTACTCAGGCAGCCTGCTGCCCTGAGGGCAAAGCAGGGCACAGCAGAGAGCTGACCATGGTGGTTTGCGTATTTTTTAATTAGGGTGATGGCAGGCGGCTGTCGCTGGTTACTTCTTATTTATTTATTTAGTCTCAGCTTTCTGATTAAACTTGGTGGTGCTATCTGCTGATGCCAGAGGCGATTTTGAGCTCTGAAAACACAGCAGGGTCCAGCTGCTCCCCCTGGGCCGGCAGCGGGCAGCCGGGGCGGTACCCTCTGTGTGATATTGCTGCGAGCTCTGTGTGCCAGCCCAGAGCCCTCATTAGGACCGCTACTTCCGGGAGGAGAAAGTCCCCTCCATCCCCAAGTCAAGCCAGATGCTTGGCTAAACTGACTGATATTTCCCCTCATTAAAGCGATGCTCATTCAAGTCATTTCAACGCAACGAACCTTTCTTGGAAGCTGGCACTGAGTAGGTGCAAGCCCAGTGGAAGGTCACGTGAAGGGGAACTGAGTGACAGCCGTCCTGAAGGGCAGGGCCCAGGCCTGTGATCGTGTTTTGGGGTTGGTTTTTTTTTGAGACATTTTTGCTATAGGGTGCATGCACTTGCCAGAGAGACAGAGAGAGAAAGAGAGACAGAAAGCGAGAAATCCCCCAAGGGGGATATGCACATTGCAATCCCCTCTCCTCCATTCTCCCCTTGGGATCATGCGTGCATATGCGCCCAGCATGAATTTGAGCTACTGGGGCCCAGGACTTGAATCGTGGTTAACTACATGTGAGTCAACCACAATTTGATGTACCCACTACTCCATCTGCTAGTCCCGATCACACGTGGTTTTAAATGATCACACGGCTAGAATGAGGATGCACACAGGGTCTGTGCCTTCAAGGAGCAGGCATCTCATAGAATTGCCCAATGAACTGTCCAACAAACCTGGGTGACCAATAGGTTTTCGGCCTTTGGATAAACCTGGCACCAAGACACAAAGAGCATAAAAAGTCAACTTTCCCCTGTATCTATCTCCCTGAGCAAAAACTGCACACGGCCGACCATCGTGCAAAGTAGATCCATTTCCAAAGTCTGTGCTGGTTTTCCTCTCGTTTCATCTCAGTCTTCCCCCAGGTTTTCAACTCTGTAACTGGTGTGTGGGCTGGCTTGCTCAACATGCCCTCTAAGGACGTGTCTGGCATATAGCCTGGGGCCTTTGGGGTTTCACTCCCCAAGTCCCCCACCTCCCTGTGTCTCTCTTTGAAGCTCAGCCTGCTCCTTCCTCCTGTGGATAGTCCTCTCCCAGCATGCCTTGACTCTTATTCTGCTTCTTGGGGACTATCATGACACCAAGGGCCACCATTTTCCAGGTGCAAATCCTTGCTTCTTAGGCCCACTCAATCTTTTTTTATTTTTATTTTTTAGCTTTCTTTGGCTTTCTTTTTTTCTTTCTCTCTCTCTCTCTCTTTCTTTGTCGTTCTCTTTCTTTCACGAGTAAGAAAGACATAGAGACAGGGTCTTCATGCTGTGACCCGCCCCCAGCCTCAGCCAGCCCTGGATCATGGGCACACATGCGCTGGATACTCAGGGCTTTCTCTAAACGTGAACCCAGGGCCTTCCCACGTGGGTCAGACTTGCGGCTTTAACGTCGCCCTGCTGTTGGGCCCTGCAGCCCCGACCTTCTGTGGGTTCCTTCTGACTTCCCAGTGTCCCCTTCCTTGCTTAGTCTCAGCTCCCCCTTTCAGCTCCAATAACATAAGGTGGTTTCATCCCCTCCCCTCTGGCCAGGGCAAGGGAAGGGCAAAGGAGGGCAGTGGCCCGTGCTATGAGGTTTTGGAAAGTCCCCTTAAACCTGGTGGCAGGCAGGGGCGGCTGGCTGGGAGCACACCCAGCATTCCTCCAGTGGGCTGGGGTGGGAGGGGGGTGTGCAGCGGCCAGAAGCTGAGTGTGGATTTGTGCTAGGGCATCCACAGATAGTGTGTGGGTGTGGAGCAGGGCAGGTCTCGTTTCCCTGACCTCATCCAGATTTCTGTTTTCCTTTGCCTCCGTCAGTCAGAAGCTGCCCCCGCCTCCCCAGCTGCCATTGGTAAACAGCAGGACTCAGTTCACGCTGGAGTGGGCGAGGGGCATTTTCCTCCACTTGCATAGGTGTGGGCGGGTGGGGCTAGACTGTATTTTTAGAGCAGGGTTTCCTCAGACAACTTGTTCTGGGTCTTTCGGTGGTTTTGTTCCCTGTGGGGGGCGTGCCAGGGGCTGGTCCCAAACTTCCTTTTCAGCCATTCTTCTTGAACTGGACAGTGACTCACCCAGAACAATGACATGATCACAGGGACACACCCACGACCAACAGCCAGGCCTGTGGACAGTGGGGTGCTGGGTGGGGAACCTGGGACCCGCAGGAGAGACCCTCAGAAGGTTGATTCTGAGACCCATCATGAGATGTGGGGCTGAGATCTGGATTGTGGGCCTGGAGGAGGGTGGCAGGCAGGAAAGAGAGAGGGACAGAGCTGCTGCGTGTGTGCGTGGAGCCGGGGACGGAAAGTCTCCAACAACAGTGGAGCGGAAAAAGCGCTCACAAAGCACCGAGAGGCCTAAGCTAGCTGTGCAGCCAGCCCTTTCTGCGCACTGAGCAGGGAGAGGAGAGGACAGAATAGAGGACAGACCGCAGGTGAGATGAAAGCCCACCCTGCAGGGCGAGGGGCTCGGCTCAAAGCTCCAGGATCAGGGCTCCGTCCTCAGCCCCACAGATGCTGCCTGACGTGTGTGTGAAGGATGCAAACTGGGAAAGCTGAGTGGGTGGGGAAAGATTTGTGCAGAACACGGCAAGGGCAGTGCCGAGGCTGAAGCGGGGCTCCGGCAGCGGGGCTCCGGCAGAGGGGCTCCTGCAGATCTCACGGACACCCTGCAAAATGCTCTCATTTCTTGGGACCAGCAGATGGCATAATGGTTACATCACTGGACTCCCACGTAGTCCAATGAGGTTCGAGTCCCAGACCTGGTGGCTTAGAACTCAGGCTGAGTGCATGTGCGTGCGTGCCCAAAATCCCGAGAGGAGAATGAAGGAGAGGGGATTGTGGCATGGCCATTCCCCGAGGGGGTGATTTCTCTTTCTGTCTCTCTGGTGAGCACATGTGCCCTATAGCAAAAATCTCTAAAAAAAAATAAATTAATTAAAAAAATAAATAAAAGGATGTTCTCATTTCTCTCTCCTCTTCACTCATTTCGTCTTGTGCTGCCTTCTCTTCTCTTCTGGATCTCCTTTTGCTTCTCTCCTCATCCAGCTGAGCATCGATGCTGGCAAAGCATCTGCCTTTTCCCTCCTGATCTGTTCCGGGTCCCTACTGATTTGCCCATGTGGTCACCGAGCACGGACAGAGGGAACACTGAGAAAAGTGAGTGAACAGGAAGAGAAAGCTGCTGCCTTGAAGACTGCGGACCGAGGTGGACACACCCATCCAGCAGATACTCCAGGAACAGCTAGTGTGTGCTGGGTTCAGGGCTCAGCACCGACCTCCCTGTCCCTGCTCGCTCTTCAGTGGGGCAAATCGACATATCCAAACAATTCAAGTATTAGAACACAGTGAGGGTTCTAGTGGGGACGTGGGCAATGTACCTAGGACAGGAATCGGTCCCCTCCCTCCCTCCCCTTTTTCGGTTCTCCTTTATTCCTTCCTTCGTCCCTGCCTGTCTCCCTCCCTTTCTAAAAAAAACCTTCCACAGCCTTGGGTATGTCTGTTGAGCCAAGAACCGTAATCTCCAGCTTCCTGCCAGATGCCTTCCCCTGGATGTCCCACAAGCCTCCCTCTTACACGTGCCCCACTCATTATTCTCTTTTCTGTGCCCGCGTCTCTGGATTTCCCGTCTCAGGTGAAAGGACCCTTCCGTTGGCCCAGCCAGAAACCTCTGGTATTTTCACCTCCTCCCTTTTCCTCACACGCACCGCTCAGAAACAGACATATGAAGATCTTCCTCCAAAACTCTTTCCAGTTTGATTGTGGCTTCTATCTGCCCATGGGTCCATTTGTGGCCCCCCTCTCAGACCGTTGCACCCCTGAGCCCCCCAAATCTACTCCGTTAATGCACAGACCTGCCAGGAACCTTTCTGAAACACAAATCAGATTGCATTTATTTATTTGACAGCATGTATATTGGGATGACTTTACACCAGCACCAGTCCAAGGCCTTCACAAATACTAACTTCTTTAAACCTCCTAACCATCCGATGGGGTATGTATAATTATAACCAGATCTCATTGTCTATAAGATGCCACCAATTGTAAGATGCACCATATTTTTATAACATTAAGAAAAAAAAGAAAATGATGGCCCAACTTTTTTTTTTCCTTTTAGAGTTTATATTTTATATTTAATGAAAGAGCTCTTTTGAAGTTATGTAGAGATGGATTTTCAAAATCATATATCTATTTTATGTATACTGGAGAAGTTTATAAACAAAATAAATGTATCTAGGTACTCTTAAAACTTCCTCATCTGAATCGTTCTGAAAATTAGACTCACTGTAACACAGAGTAATACTTTTCTTCATAATATTCTCGGTGCCATGAAGAGGGAATGCAGTCTTTCTTTTTATTTTTTAATTGCTATATGGCATATGCATTCACTGGAGAAACAGAAAGAGAGAGACAGAGAGAGGGAAAGCGAGAAGGTACCTTCCAGGAGGGAGGCCATCCCACAGTCTCTTCTTCACCCCCCTCGGGATTCTGGGCATGCATGCACATGTGATTTTCAAGGTGCCAAATCTGGGACTTGAACTGTGATCAGCCATGTGGGAGTCCAGTGCTTTAACCACCATACCACCTGCTGGCCCTGGGGTGTGTGCTTTTAACTATGACCAAAATGTCACATTACTCTAAAGTACTTGCCGTAAATCCATCTTCTGAAGCAGATATAATCCAGACTTTCCTCATAGTCCTTCAAGGAAATCTTTGCAAAAGGAATCCGGGTTCTGGCCTGGCCCAGCTCTCATTTCTTTCTTTTTTTTTTTTTTAAAGAATTATTTATTTAATTTTATTTATTCATTCACTTATTTTTTAATTTGACCAGACACACACACACAGAGAGAGAGAGAGAGGGAGAGGGAGAGAGAGAGAAAGAGAGAAAGAGAGAAAGCAAGAAAGCAAGCCATCAGGTCTGGGACTCAAGCTGTGATCGACCGTGTGGGAGTGTCCAGCGCCTTAACCACCACGCTGCCAGCTGGTCCCCCAGTTCTCATTGCTAACCTTCTCTCATTTCTAACCATCCCTCAAGTGTAAGCCCTGGCTGCTCAGGCCTGCTCCTAGCCGCTGGCAGGCTCAGGCCTGTTCACACTTATGCGTCCTCCTGTTGAGAGTTCAGACGTCACTCGGAGGCCAGGGGCTACCTCCTTTGAGAGGCCTCCCCGAGCCCTTGCTGGTGCTCACAGAATTCGGGCTGCACGTGTGGCTGTGGGCCCTTAGGTGTGACTGGCCACCCCGGTAGCGGCTCTATCCCAGCACAGGGATTGCATCTGTGGCCTCAACTACACCAACCTCCCTTCTTTTCACCTCCAAGTGACAGGAAACCTGCCAGTGTGAGAAGCATTCTGGAGATCTGGAATGTCCTATACTTGCAACCTGGATGCTGACCAGCTGGGACTCACTGTCTACATAAGTAATATCCTGTCCATGGGGGCGTGCGCCTAGCATCATAGTGGGTTGCAGGAAAACACCCGATGGGACTGGTTGTAAACCTAGGGCCCCAGCCCTTCCTCCTTCATAAACCTTCCCAGCCCAGCAACTCATGGGCCGTGATGACTCAGGAATGCTGGCCAGAGGACTCACAGGTGTACGAGCACGCGTGCACAGCAGGCGGGGCAGAACCTCCTTTTCTTTCTGCTATAGGTCTCATTCCTGGGCTACTGGTTTCTGTGAGGTGCCAGGACCCTCTCCACGGTGCCTGGCCCAGGGTCGTGGGCCAGCGGCCCCGGCAGGAGGCACTCAGGCCAGCGCCAGCTGTGCCTCCTCCGTGACATGGCCCACGTGGGAGATTCAGGCAGGAATGTTCCGGGCCTGCTCAGTTATTAAAGACCTCTCAAGATAATGAGGCGCAGGGAGGAAGAAAGAGACAGAAAAGCAGCTAAATTAAAAAAATGCCACCCTCTGCATTCTGACCACCAGGACCAGGCAAAGATTTTGGCAGGTTTTCAGGCTGTTTGGAAGAGGGGATTTCTGGCTGCTTCAGGCAGGAAGTCTCTGGGGGACCATGGGCTGTAGGACACCCACTACTGTCCTAAGGCTGTGCTCAGTTGAGCTGAGAGCTCATGTCTCTTTAAGAACACCTTGAATTTGGGAACCAGCAGTTAGCATAATGGCTATGTTGCTGGACTCCCATGTAGTCGACCGCGGTTCGTGTCCCGGACCCGGTGGCTTAAAACTCACGCCGGGCGCGTGTGCATGCATGCCCAAGATCCCGAGAGGAGAATGGAGAAGAAGGGATTACGGCGTGACCATCCCCCCTGGTGGATGATTTCTCGCTTTCTGTCTCTATGTCTCTCTCTGTCTGTCTGGCGAGCATACGCGCCCTACAGCGAAAATCTCTCCAAAAAAAAAAAAAAAGAACACCTTGAATTTGGAGTGGTCCTCTTCCCTGATGTCAACCTTAAGGATCAGGATTTTATCCTCTTAATTCCATCTTTCTCTGAAGATTCCACTATGGGCAGACCGTTTATGACTTTATTTAAAAATTATTATTTTGTTGGGGACCAGCAGTTAGCGTAATGGCTATGTCGCTGGACTCCCACGTAGTCGACCGCGGTTCGTGTCTCGGACCCGGTGGCTTAAAACACACCAGGCGCGTGTGCGTGCGTGCCCAAGATCCCGAGAGGAGAATGGAGGAGAAGGGATTGCAGCATGACCATCCCCCCTGGGGGGGTGAGTTCTCGCTTTCTGTCTCTATGTCTCTATGTCTCTCTCTGTCTGTCTGGCGAGCGCATGCACCCTGTAGCTAAAACCTCTCCAAAAAAAAAAAATTATTATTTTGTTGTGAATGATAATGAGTGTGTGCAGGGGTGTCATCCTGCCACAATGCCCCCTTCCCAGCCCTCCAGCTCCTTAGAATCCTGGGAATCCACACGTGTGCCTGGTGTGTTTTCATTTTTTAAAAAATAATTATTTTATTTAACTGTATTTATTTTAATTTGACCAGAGAGGAACAGAGAGACAGAAAGTGAGAAAGCAAGCTTCCAGGTCTGAGACTTGAACCACAGTCAGCCATGTGGGAATTTATCTCCCTTAAGCACCATGTCACCTGTCAGCCTTTCACTTTTTTTTAATCTTTTGGTTTTTTTTTTGAGAGGTTTTTCGCTATAGGGCGCTTGCGCTCGCCAGACAGACAGAGAGACAGAAAGCGAGAAATCACCCCCCAGGGGGGATGGTCACGCAGCAATCCCTTCTCCTCCATTCTCCTCTCGGGATCTTGGGCATGCACACACATGTGCCCAGCGTGAGTTTTAAGCCACCGGGTCTGGAACGCAAACCGCGGTCGACTATGTGGGAGTCCAGCGACATAGCCATTACGCTAACTTCTGGTCCTGCCTTTCACTTTCTTTTAAAGAATTATTTTACTGAACTTTATTTATTTTATTTTATTTTGACCAGAGAGGGGCAGAGTGAGAGACATAGATAGAGAAGAGGGAGAGAGAGAAAGTGAGAAAGCAAGCCACCAGGTCTAGGACTCAAACCACAGTTGGCCATGTGGGAGTCTAGCATCCTTAATCACTATGCTACCTGCCAACCCCCTGGCCCTTCATTTTGTTTTATTTTTGTATTTGCCATAAGTCGTGTGAAAAAGTATCCCCCCCCCCGGGGGGGGGAATGGCCACACCATAATCCCTTCTCCATTTTCCTGTTTGATTTTGGGCACACATGCACATGCTCCTGGTGTGTTGTTTAAGCTTTTGGGTCCAGGACTCGAACCACATGATCAGCCATGTGGGAACCAGCTGCCTTAACCGCTACTCCACTGGCTGGCCCCATACCTGGTGTTCGTAGGCCAACTTGGGAATCTGAACCTGTGGTCGACCACATGGAATCTAGCCTTTGCAGAGTACTCAAATTACCACTGGGCCACAGAGCCTGGGTCTACCCAAAACTTTTAGTATCAACTTATATAGCTAACTGGGTTGTTCTCTTGAGAGTATTGATTACTCTAGAAGTCCTTTGTTTCCTGGTTCTTCCTTTTTTAAAAAAAAATACTTATTTTTCTTGCCTTTATTTTATTTATTTATTTATTTATTTAAATTTGACCAGAGAGGGACAGAGTGAGAGAGAGAGGGAGAGAAAAAGTGAGAAGGCAAGCTGCCAGGTCCAAGACTCAAACTGCAGTTGGCCATGTGGGAGCCTAGCCCCCTTAACCACCGCACACTCACCGGCCCATTTCCCGGTTCTTAACCTACTTCTTTCTAAACTTTCTACTGATGCCTGGAATTTAGAGAACTAGGTGGCAATAATGGAAAACATAAATCACAAAGATTTAAAAAATATACATTTTTGATTATGAAGCAGTGCAGCTGTGCTTTCATTATTCCCCTTTAGAAATTTTTTTTATAATTATTTATTTTTTATTTTATTTATTCATTCATTTATTTTTTAGTTTGACCAGAGAGAGACAGGGTAACAGTGAAAAAGACAGGAAGTGAGAAAGTAAGCCACCAGATTCAGGACTTGAACCCTGGTCGGCCATGTGGGAGTGTCCAGTGCCTTAACCACCACACCACCAAAAGAGATTTTTGCTAAAGGGCACGTGCTCTCACCAGAGAGACAGAGAGAGATAGACAGAAAGGGGGATGGCAGGAAGGCCGCGTGGAGGAGAGGAGCCCTGTTGCTTGGAAGCCCGGCTCCACAGCCCTGCAGTACTGGTGTTACAGTGGCTTCTCGAAAGTCACCTTCAACCTAAAGTGGAAGGACAGACCCTGGAGGCAAAAGAACTTGCCTCTTCTGAACTCAGAAGTCTGGCAGCTCCATTTGGTGTGAGGTGAGGACAAAATCTGCATGATCAAGAGCTTGAAGGATAGAGTCCCAGGGCATGGGGCCACAGGAGGAGCCTGAGGACCCCAGAGAGGAGCTGGAAGAAGCCTGGAAGCAACTGTCCAATGCTTTCAGCCCAAGCTGTAGGAGGAGCTGCCTTTCACCTGCCATGGGGTTGTGCCTGGACTGGGCCTCTTCCTTGTCCCGAGGGCCAGGTCCAGCCCCAGCCCCAGCCTTGCACTTCAGAGCTGGGAATCCATCTGATCTCACCTCCTCCTGTTAGGGTCAGGAAAACTGAGGCCCAGAGAGAGGAAGTGACCTTGTGCCTACACAGCTTAGCACCTGCAGCTCCTGAGCCTCAGGCTACTGATCTTCCCACAGAATTGTGTGGTCCCAAAGGGGTCAGACCACAGCAACATCTACCCGCTAGCAGACCATGGTCCTCTCTGTGCCAAGACTTGAGTACCCTAGTGACAGCGAGGGCCAAGCCATTGTGTCTGGAAAGCTGCCATTGGGATGAACATGTGGCCCTCTGGTGGCAAGGGGGGTGTGAGGACTCCTGAAGACACAGCATTTTAAGGTAAAGGAATGAATGTCTAAGAGTGGAATTTGGGGCATTGGTGAGTATGTGAAGGTGCTCTTTCCCCATGCCCTCAAGCACCTGCCCAGGCCCAGGTGCGATGTAGCTTAGTCTGTCCATTTTGCCCTCACAGCTCCCAGAGCCACTGCCACACAGGTCAGGAATCAGATGGCCTCGGGGACATCTCACGGTGGAGGACAGGACACAGAGCAGACAGGAGGGGGCATGCTGCAGGGGCCTGGGAGCCTGCCGTGGGAGTAGCAGCAGATGTAGAGAGGATCTGGATAAACCTGCTGACCCATTCTTGGGTCCAGCAGACCTCAGCTCGGGTAAGCACTCCCAGACGGCAGATCAGCACTCCCCAGAGCCTCCTTATCAGGGAGCAGCACTGGCTTGCTGACAGCAGGTACCGGGAACCCAGGCCCCAGGCCACATTCCTTTCGTAAGTAGAATAACACAATGGCCCTTTTAACTCCCTTCTTAATTGAGTGTGCAGCAGAAAAAGCAGTCCATCACCGCCTCCACCCGGTGCTCCCCCTGAGGGCCCTGTTTCTGGTGCTGATGAGGCTGACTTCTGCAGGCTGACAGGATGATAAAGGGCAAAGCCCTGCCTCCTTGTGAGCGCCTAGCTGGGGGCTGCGTCTGGAGCTGCCTCGCACCCCAAACTCTGTTGTTTATAAAAACTTTAAGCAGACGTGTGGGCTCCCCCCTCCACTCTGTTCCTGGTACAGCTCTGGGAAATGATGTCCAGTGCTGGTGGCCAGGAGCCTGGAATTCCAACGCCCTCCCCCCAGCCCCACCCCCAGCCGCCCTTCCTGGCTGTCTACAAGCCAGGTGAGGTGCTCTCTCTTGGAAGGAGAAATCTTGGCACCCCTAGAAAGGGCCCAGATGACCTCTGGAATCCAAGGCAGATAGATGTTGAGGCTACATGACTGCTCTGGGACAGCGCTGGGTGGACAGGCCCCTGTCTGTCACACTGGTGTTTACAGGAAGCAGCTGCAGCTCCAGGTCACTTCTCAAGCCCAGAAGATGCAGGACACTGGGCCACTGGGTACCACAGGGTGGGAGGATGAGAGGAACATGGCGGGGATGGCCTCAGAGCGCGGGGCACTGGGGAAAGCTGCTCTGGCTGCATGAGAGCCTGCCAGAGCTGGGGCCTGGGCCCCCGATCTGCACACCCCCAGGAAGTTCAGGAGGGACTAATAGGAAGTGGCAACAACAGGGCCAGCTGGTGGCATGGTGGTTAGGGTAGCTAGATCCCAGGTGGCTGACTGCATGCTCCCCAACCTTCCTGGCTTCAGGGACTGGCCTCATGGAAGACATTGCTTCCACAGATAAAGGAGGTGTGTGTGTGTGTGTGTGTGTGGGAGTTGGTCCTGGGATGACTCAAGTGCACTATACCCACCATGCACCCCATTTTTACCATGACCACATTGCAACATACAATGAAACAATCACATAACAGTAGGGTTCATGCTCTCATGGGAACCCCATACCGCCTCGGATCCGACAGGAGGCAGCACCCAGGCAGCAGTGCGAGTGATGGGGAGCTGCTGCAAACTCAGGCAAAGCCTTGCTGGCCACCCATCCTCCGCTGTGTGGACCAGTGAATCAACACTGGCCCATGAGTGCCAGGCCAGGGCAGGCCCCTGTGCCCAAGCCTTCCTTTGCGTGGAGAGTGTGCCACACATCACCTGCTTGCCCGTGGACGAAGGGGGGAGCCTGCCTGGCCCTGCTCTCAGTCCAGGCTGTGGCAGCCTCTCTTGCCTTTTGGTTTCCAGTGGGGTTTGGCCAGGGGAGCTCCGGCAGGAGCTCAGTGGGATGAAGGGATGCCCTGGAGACTCGCCCTCCAGTCCAGGATGGAAAGGTGCAGGTCCTACTGGGACAGGCCCATTTGTCCTCCCCTCCCAGGGCCCAACTTCATCCTTCCCCAGCCCCTTCAGATGGAGGGGTGTAGTGGGTGCACTGGTACTAGAGCTGGGTCTGTAGCCCTATCTCTGTTCCTCTCTGATCTGCCCACGCTTTTGTAAGTTGTCCTTTCCTTTTTCTTTTTTAAGAGGTTTTTGTCTTAGGGTGTGTGTGATCACCAGAGAGAGAAACAGACAAAGACACAGACAGAGACAGAGACAGAAGGAGAGTGAGAAATCACCCCCCGGGGGGATGGCCACACCAGGAGCCCTTCTCCTCTAATCTCCTCTCAGGACTTTGGGCACACATGCACACGTGCCCGGTGTGATCTTTTCTTTTCTTTTCTTTTCTTTTCTTTTCTTTTCTTTTCTTTTCTTTTCTTTTCTTTTCTTTTCTTTTCTTTTCTTTTCTTTTCTTTTCTTTTCTTTTCTTTTCTTTTCTTTTCTTTTCTTTTCTTTTCTTTTCTAAAGATTTATTTATTGGGACCAGCAGTTGGTATAATGGCTATGTTGCTGGACTTCCACATAGTCGACCACGGTTTGAGTCCCGGACCTGGTGGCTTAAATTCACACCAGGCACATGTACATGCATGCCCAAGATCCCGACAGGAGAATGGAGAAGAGATTGCGGCATGGCCGTCCCTCCTAGAGGGGTGATTTCTCGCCTTCTGTCTCTCTCTCTCTCTGTCTCTCTCTCTCTGTCTTTCTGGCGAGCACATGCGCCTTATAGCAAAAACCTCTCCAAAAAAAAAAAAGATTTATTTATTTTTATTTATTCATTCACTTATTTTAATGTGATGAGAGAGAGAGAGAAAGAGAGAGAGAGAAAGTGAAAGTGAGGAAGCAAGCCACCAAGTCTGGGACTTGAACAGTGGTTGGCCACATGAGAGTGTCCAGTGCCTTAACCACCATGCCACTTGCTGGTCCCAGTATGATTTTCAAGTCACCAGATCCAGGACTGGAACCATGGTCAGCCATGTGGGAGTCCAGTGATGTAGCCATTATGCCATCTGCTGGCCCCTATTTTTTATTTCTCTCTCTCTCTCTCTCTTTCTTTCTTTCTTCCTTTTTTCTTTCTTCTTACTCTCGCTCTTGCTCTCTCTCCTTCCTTCCCTCTTTCCTTCCTTCCTTCTTTCCTTCCTTCCTTCCTTCCTTCCTTCTTTTTTAAGAATTATTTTACTTAACCTTATTTATCCATTTATTTATTTTTTAATTTGACCAAAGAGAGACAGAGAGAGAGAGAGAGAGAAAAGGAAGTGAGAAAGCAAGCCACCAGGTTCGGGACTCAAACTATAGTTGACCATGTGGGAGTCCAGCACCCTTAACCACCACGCCACCTGCCAGCCCCCCTATTTTTTCTTTATTTATCATAGAACACATGCGTGCATGCATGAGGGTGAGGGACTGAGAGAGAGAGAGAAGCACCCTCCACAGGAACCGATCCCACTGCTGTGACCAGTCCTCCAGCCCTCTGCGTCTTGAGCACTTGCACATGTGCCTGGTATGCCCTGGGCTGACAGGGCTGGGGATCTGCACTGTGGGTGCCACGTGGGATCTGGCCTCTCTCAAGCAGCGCATCACTGCTGTGCCACGTAGCTGCCCAGGAGTCGTTCATTTCTGCAAGCCCTCCTCCCAGTGTCCTGGTTAGAGTGCGGTCAGCTTCCCGCTGGGCGCTGACTGGTAACAAGCAGGACCTGTGGGTGGAAAACAGCCAGCGGAGCAGAAGTGTGCGCATGGCTGGGAGTGGGTGCCCTAGCAGTGTGGAGTGACAGTTCTCGCGGCCTGAGGCAGACAGGTCTGGGGTCTGAGATACTCCCCAGGCTCCTAGCACAGAACTCTGTGGTTTTGAACAGACCTGAAATGCCTGAGGAAGTTTGGTATTGGCAGTAGTTTCCAGCCCCTCCCGAGACTGTCCCTGTGGGCCTCTTGGACTGCTAGGGTGTGAGCAGCAGCTGCCTGGGGTGTTTCCCTCCAGGAGCTTTCGTGCTTTTTCAGCATTCACAAGGCCCTTGTCGCCTGTCAGGTGGCACAGGTGTGAGTGCACCCATCTCAGCTCCTGGCAGATTCTGGGTCGAGCATCCTTGCACGCCACCACTGCCCCACCCCAGTGCCTAAAACCAGGTTTTACATAGAACGGGGTCTAAATAAACATTTGCTAAGTGAACAAGTGAATGTATGAATGAACGAATCGAGTTCTGTTCGTATTTGAACTCCCAGTGTGTGCAGCACTGTGAGAGGAGCTGGGGACACAGAGGCAGAACCTTTTCTTATCCAGGAGTCCTGGGCATGTGGGGCTGATGCCAGCAATGGCACCACGACCATCTGCTAAAGGCAGAGAGGAGGTGACAGCCCGAGGAGAGGGTGCAAGGGGCTGAGAGAGAGACCCAGCTGGAGGCCTGGAGGATAAGGACGGCAGCATGACCAGTTCCTGCAGAGGGCGCTGCTCTCTCCTGTGAGTGGGGCTGGGAGAGCAGCCTAGGCCAAGGGCTAGCATTAAAATTGCTTGCAGTGGGGCTGACAGGTGGTGTGGTGGTTAAGGGCACTGGACTCCCACATGGCCGACCATAGTTCGAGACTTGGACCTGGTGGCTTTCTCTCTCTCTCTCTCTTGTTCTGTCCCTCTCTGGTCAAATTAAAATAAATAAATTAATAAAGTTCCATAAAATAATTCTTTTTTTTAAAATAAATGCCTACAAAGTGCACAGGGGGTTTCAGGACGGCCTAATGTGGGCCTGCCATAGATGAGGTGCTTTTGGAGGGTGGTGAGGGCAGAAGCTGAAAAGTGGGTGAAGTCAGGGTAAGAAGGGCTTGGAGGCTGTGAGGATCCATGAAAGACCTTGTAGCAGGAGTGACGATCACATCTTTGCTTTGGGAAAAGAGCCCTGGTGGTCGGTGTGGGGGAGGGCTTGGGAGTTTAAAGGGCATTTAGAGGGCAATTTAGGTGACAGATGACAGAATCCTCGGCAAGGCCCTGGTGATGGAGAGGGCGAGGGGAGGGTGACCTCTGGACCAGGTCAGGTGATGGTTGTTCTGGCTCTCACAACACGTGGCTTTGAGGGCGACCCGGAGCCCAGACAGGGGGCTGGCTTGGGGAAGGAAATAATTACTCTCGTGTCCATCAGAGTGTGTGCAGGACATTTGCAGGCCTGGGAGGGGTCCTGTGGGCACTGGCTCAGCTCAGCCTGGAGACCAGGAGCTAGATTAGGGCTGGAGAGTGGTGTTGGGCTCCCTCAGCAGACGGGTGAGGATTCACACCCCAGGGAGTATGGGGCGAGAAGACCAGAGGGTTGAAGATGGAGCCATGGGTACCCTAAGTTTTAAGGCATGGCTGCTGTAGAAATCAGACAACCGGTCAGAGTGACAGCAGCCCGGAGACAGAGGACGTGGGAACTTGGAGTAAACAATGGCCTGCCCCGAGTCTGAGTGTGCAGAGAGCTTGACCACAGCTGCTCATTGAAATTGGGTCGTGGACAGGCTCCATGCCTAGTAGCTAAGGGAGCCAGGTCCCATGTGGCCAACGGTGTGGTTTGAATCCTGGCCCCGGTGACTTGAGAAACATGTGTTCCAGGCAGGATGGAGACATGGAGGAGAAGGGATTGAAGTGTGACCATGTCCCACACGGGACATGTCTCACTTGTACTATGGCAAATTTAAAAGAAAAAAATTGGGTCATTTTGATATAAACCATCATAGTCCAGGAAAGCATCACTCTCCCACCTCTGAGCCTTGGGCATTTGGAGAGAGGCCGGAAGTTGATTGGGGCCAGGAACTGGTAACAAGTTCAGAAAGGCCTAGCTGAGCCTTGGTGACAGCAGGTGTAATAGCTTGAGGCTGTCGGATCCTGGAGACAGGCTGCTGCTTCCAGACGGAGCACAGGGGACCCTCGGCCACCACTGGGGAAGAGGGATGCCTGGGCTCTCCCGTGATTCTGCCAGCGTCTGGCCTGTACCTCAGATGTTTGTACGTAAATAGTTCCCTGCTCGCTTGTGAACTGGGGAGAGCCAAAACAAATGCTCAG
>NW_006160129.1:2846955-2864655 GCF_000334495.1 Tupaia belangeri chinensis
GGAAAGACACCTCCGAACTTAGGGAAGCCAGTTCCCAAGTCCCTGGTACGTGGACCCGTTAAGGGGCAATTTCTCAGCCATGAGCAGTGACCTGCCCCTCGCCACTGACTCCCCGTTCCAGAAGAGGAAGCTGAGGTGGGAGGGAGGCAGGTTAGCTCCAGCCCTGCAGCAAAGGCTGCCAGGGTCCAGCCTCAGCGGGGGTGGGAAGGCCAGAGCGCTTGTGGTTACTCGAGTGGAGGTGCAGTTTCCAAGTCACTCTTCTTTCAGCCGTGCCCTGAGGAAATGTCGGTGTGCCCTGGGGGACAGATGCCCAGAAATTGAGGTACAGTGCTTATGTACCACGAGCCACGATGCCTCCATCTAGGGCAAGGAGAAGGCCTGGCTTGAGCCCTGTGCCCGCCCCTGGTTAGAACAGAGGTTTAAAGACACCCAGGGACATTGGGAACCAGCAGTTAGCGTAATGGCTATGTCGCTGGACTCCCACGTAGTCGACCATGGTTCACGTCCTGGACTCGGTGGCTTAAAACTCACGCTGGGCACGTGTGCGTGCGTGCCCAAGATCCCGAGAGGAAAATGGAGGAGAAGGGATTGCGGTATGACCGCAATCACCACCACCCCCACCCCGGGGGGTGATTTCTCGCTTTCTGTCTCTATGTCTCTCTCTGTCTGGCGAGCGCACATGCCCTATAGCAAAAACCTCTCCAAAAAAAAAAAAAAAAGACACCCAAGGACAAGTTAACTTCATATACTAAAAGCCCACAACCATGAGGATCTTTTTATTTATTTATTTATTTTTGGAGAGGTTTTTGCTATAGGGTGTGTGTAGAGAGAGAGACAGAGAGCATATAGTTAAGCATATAGTTAAGTAGTGTTAAGTACATTGACACTGTGGTACTCATATCTAAAATTCTTTTCCTCTTGTAAAACTGAAACTTTTTACCCATAAAACAAGTCCCTATCCTCTCTTCAACCCAGACCCTGTCCCTGTAAATTTGACTATCTAGGGACTGCACATACATGAGACCTCCAGTATTTGTCTTTCGATCACTGGCTTATTTCACTTAGCTTACTGCCCTCAAAATTCATGCATGTTGTAGCGTGTGTCAGAATTCCTTTCTTTCAAGGCTAACATTCCATTGTGTGTGAAAGCACACTTTGCTTATCCATGTTCCTGTCCGTGGTCACCGGGGCTGCATCCACCTTTGGCCTTTTGTGAATAATGATACCATAAAATGGGTGTGCAAATTTCTCTTCCAGAGCCTACTTGCAACTCTTGTGGAGATGTACCTAGAAGTGAAATTGCAGATCAGATCATTCTATTCTTAATACTTTGAGGAACTGCCGTGCTGTCTTCCACAGTGGCTACATCATTGCACGTCCCCCCAACAGTGTGCAAGGGTTCCAGTTTCTCCGCATCCTCACCCACACTTGCTATCTTCTGTTGTTGTTTTTTTCCTTTTTTGGGGGGGTGATAGTGGCTGTTGTCATAGGTGTGACATTTTGATTTGCATTTCCCTAATAGTTAGTGATGCTGAGCCACTTTCTTCACTTTAAAAATGGGCCTACCACAGGGTGGTGAGAAGACTTAAGGGAGAAGTGATCCCTGGTGTAAAGCAAAATCCTTGGTGGAAGGACTCCTTCAAGGCTACCAGGTATTCTTTGTTAGCTTGTTTGTGTTTTGTTCTTGTTTTATTTTTATTGCCAGAGGCCGTACATCCTCACCAAAAAGAGAGGAAGGGAGTAAAAGCACCCCCAAATGGGGCATGGGCATACTGCATTCCCTCCTCCTCCATTTCTCTATCCTATTGGGGTTTGGGGCACACACACACACACATATGCCCAATGTGTTTTTCAAGCCACCAGGACCGAGATTTGAACCATGGTCAGCCATGCAGGATCTATCTTCCTCAGCCGCTAGGTTACAGGGCTGGCCCAAGGCCATTAGCTATTATTTTTCCAAATGTCTCCTAGAGGATCTGCCCCGTGCCTGGGTCCTGTGTGCACACCTGTGTTCTCCATATGATGCTGGGTCTCCCTGGCATCCCCTCTCTCAGCATTGTCCTGTAGCCTGGAACTGCAAGTCCCTGTGTGAGACAGAACATAGCGGGGGTCCTGGGTGGTCCAGAGTTCTCTCCACTCCATGAATACTGGATACCACCTGTTCTCTGCCTCAGTTTCTCCCTTTGCTGTCAGAGTCCACCCTGGGAAGGGAGGGAAGATTCTCAGCCTGGGACTCTGCCCTGACAGCCTGGCTCTGTGCACGTGGGGCCCTGCTTCTGTTCCTTCTCACGGTTTTACTGTCGGCAAGGAGGACAGGCCTCAGAGCCAGAACTCCCAACTACCCTGAAAGTTCCTTTGAAGTGAAGCAACCACTTTTAAGTGCAATCAGCTTGAGATAACCCTAGACTCCTGTCCCATCCAGGAATGTCTCCTCCCCCCACTCCAAGCCCACCCCTGAATCAAACCTCTTCCATCCCAAGCTCAGGGACCGTGTTTTGTTTGTGGTGGTTGTACGTGTTTGGTTTTGTGTCTTTCCTCTGTGGAAATGAGAAATTGAGGAAGACGGATAGTTTCCTAGTAGGATTACTCTGATCAGGGTTATAAAACAAGCCTATGGGTTGGCAAGGAGTGCTCACCTGGGGAGGGAAGAGAAGAGGAGTCACAAAACCTCAGATTCATGCCAGAAGATATGGTTCAACAGGCAAGGATGCAAAGCGTGAGGTCAATGTTTCCCGAAGACTGGGGTGATCTGAGGCCAGAGAGGCAGGAAGGAAAAGTTCATTTAGAAGTTAAAAACAGCTCATTTAGAATGAAAGACTGTTTTGGAAACTGGAGGGGGTTTGGGAAATATGGGGAGGTCTGAACAGGTGTTGGGGAGCTCTGCTGCAGCTCTGGAATGAACGCTGTCTGTGCTGTGCCTGAGGGTTGCGTTGGGGCGGTGCTCTGCAGGGGCTGGGCCTGAGCAGGGCTGGGAAGCCCAGGTGGTGAGGACCGTGTGGAGGCTCTGGACTGGATGCCGCTGCCGAAGTGTGAGACAGTGGAGTAAGGGACAGTGCTGGGACCAAGGGGTCAGATTTGTCCTCTCATCCTGCCACTATCCCTCCGTGGCTGTGTGACCTCAGGCAAGCCAGTCAACATCTTGGGGCCTTATGGCATGGGACATTAGCGGCCACCTTTTAGGGTGGTTATGATTGCTGAAAAAGGTAAGTTGTGAAGCGTGCTTGCCTCGTGGCATGAGTTCCGGAAGACTTTACTCTTTTTTGTTTTAATTTGCCAGAGGGTGCATGTACTCTCTGGATGGACACACACACACACACACACACACACACACACAGAGAGAGAGAGAGAGAGAGAGAGAGAGAGGGAGAGGGAGAGAGAGAGAGATAGAGAGAGTGAGAGTGAGAAAGTATCTCCATGGGTACGTTCATGTTGCAACCCCTTCTCCATTCTTCCCTCCTTTTGGGATTTTGGGCGCATGCACGTGCATGAGTGTACACACACACACACGCACACACATGCATGCAGTGTGGTTTTCAAGCTGCCAGATCTGGGGTTTGAACTGTACAGGTGGTCATGTGGGATCCAGCCACCTTAACCACCAGGCCATAGGCTAGCCCAAGCCGTTTTTCTTTACTGGCCCAGCTTCTGCCTCCAGCCCTGCCTGCCAGGACGCACTCACCTCTCCCAGCACTGTCTCTTTGCCACAGAGTCCTAAATGCCCCGTCTCTGGCCTTACTGACACACTCTGTTCTTACTGGCTGGGACACCTGTCCTCACGTCTAGGTGAGGATCTCACACCTGAGTGTAGCAGCATCCGGGAGGGCCCAGGCAGAAAGCATGCAGTCACAGGGATGCTGCTGGCCACAGTCTAGTGCTCCCCAGGGAGATGCCACCAGGAACCCTGGAACTGGAATTGGGCTGGAGTCCTGGCGCCCTGGCTGGGTGCCTTTGGCTTGCACGGGGTGGGGCCCAGTGCTCCCCACAATCATCCTGTGAGGGTGTACCTGGCATTGAGCTGCTGCCTGTGGCCAGGGCGGAACTGCCTGAGGTGCCTGGGGAGGAAGGACTCATTTAGCTGATGCTCAAAATGGCCTTCAACTCAGCTCACATAGCAGACCGTGCACTCGTAAATTCTCCCGTCGCGTAAACAAACTCCCTTCCACCTCCTCTTCTGGGCTCTCCGTGACTTCCTCTTCCCATTGAAGCTGCAGTGGTTGGTTGTGGAAACCTGGTCTCAGCTGGGTGAAACCATGCCGAGGGGAAGCGAGCTCCTGGCTGCACCCTCTGATTTCTAACCTCCCGGGGCCCCACTGATGCATTCTTTAACTTATTTTTAATTGTGGTAAAAAAAATTGAGTAACATAAAATTTATTATCCTAATCCTTTTTAAGTGTGCAATTCAGTAGGGTTAACTATATCCACACGGTCTTGCAATAGATCTCCAGAACTTTTCATTGTGCAAAATGAAAACCCTTTAGCCATTAAAAGACGACCCTGGGGGCTAGCAAGTGGCGTGATGGTTAAGGCACGGGACTCCTACATGGCTGACTACAGTTCGAATCCTGGACCTAGAAGCCCGAAAATCATATTGGGTGCATGTACATGTGTGTTTATAATCCCAGCAGGAGAATGTAGAAGGGTTTGCAGTGTGGCCATCTTCCCTGGGAGGTGGTTTCTCACGTTTCCCCTCTCTTTCTCTCTCTTGGGTGAGCACACAAACCCTATGGCAAAAACCTTAAAAAAAAAAAAAAAAATGACCTTGGGCGCCAGTCAGGTGGCAGCATGGTGGACTGTGTGATTTGAGTCCTAGACCTGGTGGCTTGAAAATCACGCCGGGCTTGTGTACATGCGTGCCCAAAATCCTGAGAGGAGAATGAAGGAGAAGAGATTGCAGTGTGGCCATCCTCCCGAGAGGGGGGAGTATCTCTCTCTGTCTCTTTGTCTCTCACCCTGCGCATTTGCGGCCTGGGCTCCTCGCTTGCCTCAGCCTAGTTCCCACCCTGGTCTGGAAGCAGAGCCTAAGGGAGGGGCCTCCCCAAGGCCAGGCTTAGCTGTCCATACCCTTCAGGTCTGGGAAATACCCCAAGGTGGGCGCTCCCTGGGAGGGGCTCCGGGTTGGGTGTCCGAGCCTCTGGGGAGCTGTGCTCCCGGGAAGCAGAATTGACCTGAAAGGGGCTGAGCCCCAAGATGGGCACTGACACGGTACCTCCATCTGGGGCTGTCCCTTGTCTGAGGTGCTCAGTCCTGTTTAGCGCTTCTCAGTGTCCCTGCAGTGACTTCACAGCGACAGGTGGGGGATGGAGGAAGGGGTCACTGCGTGTCAGATGGGAGCAGTGAGCGGAGTGCAGGGTTGTGTGTGGGGACACCCGGGTGTCTGAGGAGCTGGCTTCCCATTCTGTCCTGCCCAGCCTCGCCAGGACCTGATTACTCATCTGGAAATGGTAGTAACAGCACGATCTCCGGGGCAGGGAGGTGAGGTGTCCCAGGGAGAGCAGGGAAAGCTCTGGGCACCGCAGGGCTGCCCCCACCCGGGTCATTCTTTTACCTTTGTGCAAGGGATGTCGAGGGAGGGGAGAGGCTGGTATTTGGGAAGAGGCTTGTGGGAGAGGCCTGGGGCAGGAGTGCTGAGAAATGAGGAGTTTGGAATTTGTAGACATGGAGGAGAAATGGGAGGGGGAGGAGAGACGGCGGGAGGGCTAGGAAGGAAGCACATCTCCCAAAGCCGCATGTGGGACGGTGGGCAGGTGGTGCCAGTGTGTGTGTGTGTGTGTGCATGCATGAGGTATTTGCATGTGTTGTTTTTGTAGTGTGTGTACTGTGCTGTGTGGTGTAGCATGTGTATGATGCATGTGTGTGCTGTGGGTATGTCATAGTTTGTGACAGGTATGCTGGGGAAGATGTGTATGGTGGCGTGCCATGTGTGTTGTATGTGTGTGTATTGCAGGGCATCTTGTAGTTTGTGGTGTGTGTGCTGTGGTATGTGGGGTGTAGCATGTGTACTGTGTGTGTGTGGTGGCGCATGTAGTTTGTGGTATGTGTGCTGTTGTGTGTGGTGTGGTGTGCCATGTGTGTTGTGCTGTGTGTGTGGTGTGTGCTATGGGGCGTGTGAGTTGTGGTATGTAGGGTGTAGCATGGATGCGTGTATGGCGGGGCATGTTGTGGTTTGTGGTGTGTATGCTGTGGTGTGTGGCATGGTGTGGCATGTGTGTTGTGCTGAGAATGTGGTGTGTGTGCTGTAGTATGAAGCACGGTGTAGTATGTGTGGTGTGTGTTGCACATGTGATGTGTGCTGCCGTATGTGGGATGGCACGGCATGTGTGGTGTGTGCATGCTGCGGTACGTGGGATAGCACGGCATATGTGGTGTGTGCATGCTGCGGTATGTGGGATGGCATGGCATGTACGGTGTGCGTGCTGTGGTACGTGGGATGGCACGGCATGTGTGGTGTGTGCATGCTACAGTATATGGGATGGCATGACATGTGCGGTGTGTGTGCTGTAGTATGTGGGATGGCATGGCAGGTGTGGCATGTGCGTGCTGCGGTATGTGGGATGGCATGACATGTGCGATGTGTGTGCTGCAGTATGTGGGATGGCATGGCAGGTGTGCCTTGTGTGTACTGTGGTATGTGACATGGCATGGCATGTGTTTTGTGTGTGTGCTGAGTACGTGGTGTGTGCTATGATATGTGGCATGGCATGTGTGGTGTGTGTGCTGTGCTATGTGGGATGGCATGGCAGGTGTGGCGTGTGTGCTGTAGTATGTGACATGGCAAGGTATGTGTGGTATGTGTGTGCTACGCATGTGGTGTGTGCTGCGGTATGTGGGATGGCATGGCGTGTGTGGTGTGTGTGCGCGCGGCCGTGCTGCGTCACGTGCGTGCTGTTTGTGTTGCGCCATCCAGGGCTTTTCCTCTGGCCCTCTGCCTCCCCAGCTCGTGGCCTGGGACGGCTGGGCGCGCCACCTAGCGGCCGCGAGCAGCAGGCGGCGTCCCGCGGAGGCTGCGGTCTGCACTGGGCTTCCAGGAGCCTGTCGCTGTCGCTCCCTGCTCTTCTGGGCTCTTCTTCCCGCGGCCTCGCGCGCCTCCACCGCCTTCCCGTTTTCTCCCGCTAGCGTTCCGCAGACTGCTGGGCCATGAGCTGGAGTGATTCTCCATGGGGCCTGCCTCCTGGGACAGCAGTGAGGATGGACGGCCGGTGGAGGCCTCTGCAGTTCGCAGCCCTGTCAGCGACACCTGTGTGTCTGCGTGCCTCTGTGTACCGGTCCCAGCCCAACTTCCATCTCTGCCCGGACATGGGAGTGTGCCAGGGTGCCAGGGGGTTGGGGCCAGGTACTTCTACTTCACGCCATTCCCCAGCTGCTTTCTTTTCTTTAATAAGGATTTTCAAAAACAAACAGGAATTATTTGAAACTCACAAAATCGCATTGCTGGGATTTACTCAACAGCAGCGAACACTGTGGGTAAGGGCAGGTATGCCCTACAGCTGTCCTGGGTTTAACCACTGATCCCTCCTCCTGGAAGACCTGGCCCTTATCGGTAGACACAGTCCAGTGGGTTAGTGTCTCTGGGCTGCTCATGGGACATTTCATTCATTCATTCATTTGGACAGTCGGTCCAGATGGGACAAGTATTTGCTACTTGCTCAGCCCATGCCTGGCACAGACATGGGGGACAAAGAGACACATAAAACACAAACTGTCTTCAAGGGTCCTGGCCAGCTGGCTAAGAAGCCACTTCCAATGGCCGCAGCAGTGATCCATCTGGGCTGAAGTTGTGATCCCCAAAGCGTCTGGCATGGGGACACCTGAGGTTTAGTCGCTTGAGACACACCAACGTGGTCATATCAGACGCATCTCAGAAGCTCTGAGGGTTTAATTCCACAGGTCTGGGGTGGATTCAGGATTCAGATTTGGAAAGCTGGATTTAGAGCTCCTTTTCTAGAACGGGAGTAAGAGAGGAGACAAGGCTGTAGCAGATTTCAAGATGGCAGGCTGGTGGCCTCAGGGAGAGAGTGGCTCTCAGAGTAGGGGGGAGGGGGGCTCTGCTGCTTGGCCAGGGGCAAGAAGGCCAAGCTCTGTGGGGTCTCCAGGCAGTGGTGGTCTCCACACAGAGAAGCAGCTGTCTCTGGCACGCAGTAGGTGTGCCATGCATATCTGTTAAGAAGCCCGGGCTGAATGGCCTTACTGAAATGTCTTTTCTTTCCTTTGGTCCTGCTGTGCCTGGCAAGAACACAGCCTGGTGGTCTGTGGCTGCTCCATGTTCTCCCTAGACGGACTGGCCTGGCTGGAATGTGCTTTTCTTCTTTTGTTTTTGGCTAGCGGATGCATGTACTTGCTAGAAAGAAACAGGGAGAGTAGGAAGCACTTTTCCTGGGGTATGGTCATGCTGCAATCCCTTCGCTTCTAACTCTCCCTCCTTTTGGGATTCTTTTGGGATTTGGGGCACACACATTCATGTGCCTGATATGCTTTTCAAGCTGCCGTGTCTGGGACTCGAACTGTGTGGTTGGCCATGTGGGATTCGGCTGCCTTAGCCACTGTGGAGCCGGCCCTGGTTAGACTGAACCACGGAAAAAGCAGCTGTTTATTCACTGTCTCAGTGAACAAATAGGACATCACCAGAAAGACTTCACTTCAGGAAGAAAGTCAGTCTTATTTACGGCAGTATTTCTAAATGTATGTTCTATGAACACGAATCAAAGCAATTTATAGCCTTAACTAGTAAGCATTGGTTCCAATTGTAGAGATAAAGACAGAAGAGAAAAAGAAGAGAAGAAATTGCTCCTATGGTCTAATTTAATTAGGATATGTTGGGGGGGCCAACAGATGGCATATTAGTTACATCACTGGACTCCCACATGGCCGACTATGGTTTGAGTCCTGGACCCAGTGGCTTGAAAATCACGCCAGGTGCATGTGCATGTGTGCCTAAAATCCCAGGAGGAGAATGGAAGAGAAGGGCTTGTGGTGTGACCATCTCCCCTGGGGAATGATATCTCACTTACCCTCTCTTTGTTTCTGTCTCTCTGTCTCTCTGGTGAGTGCACCTGCCCTAAGGCAAAAACCTCTTTTAAAAAATTAGGAGGGGCCAGCAGGTGGCATAGTGATTAAGGGCGCTGGACTCCCACATGGCCGACTGTGGTTCTAGTCCCAGACCTGGCGCCTTGCTTTCTCACTTTTCCTTTCTCGCTAGCTCTGTCCCTCTCTAGTCAAATTTTAAAAAAGCCAAAATAATAAATAAATGCAGTTAAATAAAATAATTCTTTAAAAAAAATTTTTTTTTTTGGAGAGATATTTGCTATAGAGCACGTGCGCTCACCAGAAAGACAGAGAGACAGAAAGCGAGAAATCATCCCCAGGGAGGATGACCACACTGCAATCCCTTCTCCTCCATTCTCCTCTCGGGATCTTGGGCATGGATGCATGTGTGCCTGGCATGAGTTTAAGCCACCGGGCCCAGGACTTGAACCGCAGTTGACTACATGGGAGTCCAGCACTGGTCCAAATAAAATCATTCTTATAAAAAAAAATTAGGGGGCCCAGCAGATGGCATGGTGGATAAAGGCACTGGACTCCCACATGGCTGACTGTCGTTCATGTCCCGGACCTGACAGCTTGCTTTCTCATTTTCCCATTCTCTCGTTCTCTCTGGTCAAATTAAAAAATAATAATTACAAATGGAATTAAATAAATAATTCTTTCATAAAATAAGAATTATTTTATTTTATTTTATTTATTTTAATTTGACAAGAGAGCGACAGAGTGAGAGAGAGAGAGAGAGAGAGGGAAAGTGAGAAAGCAACTTGCCAGGTCCAGGACTTGAACTGCAGTCAGCCATGTGGGAGTCCAGTGCCCTTAACCACCACTCTTTTAAAAAATTAGGAGGGGCCAGCAGGTGGCATAGTGATTAAGGGCGCTGGACTCCCACATGGCCGACTGTGGTTCTAGTCCCAGACCTGGCGCCTTGCTTTCTCACTTTTCCTTTCTCGCTAGCTCTGTCCCTCTCTAGTCAAATTTTAAAAAAGCCAAAATAATAAATAAATGCAGTTAAATAAAATAATTCTTTAAAAAAAATTTTTTTTTTTGGAGAGATATTTGCTATAGAGCACGTGCGCTCACCAGAAAGACAGAGAGACAGAAAGCGAGAAATCATCCCCAGGGAGGATGACCACACTGCAATCCCTTCTCCTCCATTCTCCTCTCGGGATCTTGGGCATGGATGCATGTGTGCCTGGCATGAGTTTAAGCCACCGGGCCCAGGACTTGAACCGCAGTTGACTACATGGGAGTCCAGCACTGGTCCAAATAAAATCATTCTTATAAAAAAAAATTAGGGGGCCCAGCAGATGGCATGGTGGATAAAGGCACTGGACTCACACATGGCTGACTGTCGTTCATGTCCCGGACCTGACAGCTTGCTTTCTCATTTTCCCATTCTCTCGTTCTCTCTGGTCAAATTAAAAAATAATAATTACAAATGGAATTAAATAAATAATTCTTTCATAAAATAAGAATTATTTTATTTTATTTTATTTATTTTAATTTGACAAGAGAGCGACAGAGTGAGAGAGAGAGAGAGAGAGAGGGAAAGTGAGAAAGCAACTTGCCAGGTCCAGGACTTGAACTGCAGTCAGCCATGTGGGAGTCCAGTGCCCTTAACCACCACGCTACCTGCCAGCCACTAAAATAAACAAATAATTCTTTAAAAAAAATTAGGATATGTTGGTATAAAAATAATTCAGCAGTTGGTTTTGTTTTTTTTTTAAGTAGTTACTCTGATTATTAAAAAAAAAAAACCTCTGCTAGAGGATGCCTGTATTGTTGGAGAAAAGTGGAGAGAAAAGGAAAGTGAGAAAACACCCCTTAGGGGGATGGCTATGCCAAGTCCCTTCTCCATTTCTCCTTTCAGGATTTTGGACATGTACACACTCCCGGTGTGCTTTTTAAGCTGCTGGGTCTGGGACCTGAACTGTGCATTCGGGCAGTGGGATCCAGCTGCCTTGGCCAGAATGCCTGTGGTGCCCACTCCCCGGATATTTTGACGAAATGTCTTTCCAAGCGCTGGGGCAGAGTTCCATTCAGCGTTTCCCAGCTGCATGTGGCCGCAGAGCGCTTTTTGTAGACACCTGGCCACATTAGGGTTCTGGGGCATGTTAGTTTGGGAAACTCTCCTTCAGGGTCTTACCTGTTCTTCCTATTCACCTGCAGCTGGTGCCCAGAGAACACATTAGTTCCTGAAGAACTGAAAAAAACAAATTCTTTTTATGTACAATACAACTGAGGATTATACATAAGAGGCTGCTAGGGACAGACATACATGTGTTCTTTAAGCAAATGTGTGGCATATTTATATTATTAACATTCCTGGGGCCCAGGACCAGCACATAGCATAATGGTTACCTAGCTGGACTCCCACGTAGTCGACTGCAGTTCAAGTGCTGGACCTGGAGGCTTAAAACTCGTGCTGGGCACGTGTGCATGTGTACCCAAAATCCCGAGAGGAGAAGGGTGGAGAAGGGATTGCGGCGTGGCCATCCCCCTGGGAGGTGATTTCTTGCTTTCTGTTTCTTTGTCCCTCTCTGTCTCTCTGGCAAGTGCACGTGCCCTATAACAAAAACCAAATCTCTCTTAAAAAAAAAAATCCTGGGTCCAGCAGATGGCATAGCAGTTACATCCCTGGACTCCCACATGGCTGACTGTGGTTTGAATCCTGGACCTGGTGGCTTGAATCTAATGCTTGGCTCATATGTGTGAGTGCCCAAGATCCTGGGAGTAGAATGGAAGATAAGGAAGTGTGGCATGGCCATTTTCCCTGGGGGGGATTTCTCATTTTCTCTTTCATTGTCTCTGTCTCTGTCTCTCTATATCAAGTGTACACACCCTGTGGAAAAAACCTCTTAAAAAAAATTCTTGAGAGGGACCAGCATTAACGTAATGGCTATGTCACTGGATTCCCATGTAGTCGACTACGGTTCAAGTCCCAGACCCGGTGGCTTAAACTCATGCCAGACGTGTATGTGCACGTGTCCAAGATCCCAAGACGAGAATGGAGGAGAAGGGATTGCGGCATGGCCATCTCCTCTAGGGGGTGATTTCTGTCTTCCTGGCAAGTGCATGTGCCCTATAGCAAAAACCTCTCCAAAAAAAATTTCTGAGAGAGGAAGCATTAGGAAGAAAAAGTCTGAAAAGTCTCTTTTGAAGGACAATTATGAAAAATAAAAAGGCTGAGAAGTGCTGACATGCCGGTTTTGAGCTGTTCCAACTGGGCTCAGATGTGATCTCCGTCATGGTGTCCCTTGGGGTAGGTGGTCACCTCTGAACTTCAGGTTCCAACCCCCAGGAAGTGAGTGAGGAACGGAGGTGAAAGGTAAACCTTTTTATTATTTTATTGCCAGAAGGTGCATGTACTTGCCAGAGAGAGAGTTAGAGAGACAGAGAGACAGAGAGGGAGAGGGAGAAAGTACCTCCCACCCTCCCTGACCCCCATGGGTACTTCTTTCTCCAGCACTCCTTTCTCCTCCATTTCTCCATTCTGTTGGGATTTGGGCGTGCACCTGCACCTGGTGTATTTTTCAAACCACTAGGGCAGGGATTCGAACTGTTGTCACTGATGTAAGATCTCGTGTCCTTAACCACTAGGCCATGGGCCAGTCTCTAACAGCAGATCTTTAGGCCTGGCCTAAAGATCTGGGTGAGTGTTAGCATAGGCGGCCAATTCCATGCCTCCATGCGGGGCCAGCCTGCCTGTAACTCTGTAGACTGAGGCAGGAAGGTACCTGGAGCTTGGTATAGCCGTGACTACAGAAAGGATATAGGAAAATATTATTTTAAAGTTTATAGGTAGATGAAAAGAAAGCAACTTAGCATGGAGGGACGCTACTAGGTTGGAGCTGATGGCCGCCGCTCTGCCTGCTGGGTGCTAAACTGCTCCCAGGACACCAGGGTCCCAGAGGATCAGGGACTTCATCCTTCAGGCCTACCAGCCTGCAGCTTGATAGCAGAGCCTGGGATAGACACCAAGGCGGGTAGGACAGGCCTAGGCAGGAAATGTCTGCCAGACCTAAAAATAGTGTAGGAGGGAACAGGAAACAGAAACTGTGGGCCAACATGGAAATGCTTTCTGAGTTATCAGGAAATCAGGGCTGGGCTGTGGGGGCAGGAACCAGCCTGCAGCAAAACTACAGTTCTCTGAGCCCACTGCATGGAGGGAACTGGAGAAAGCCAGCAGCCAGACCCTACCCAAGGAAGTCTGCTCCTGCTGGTCCCCACCCCACCCTGGTCAGACATGAAGCTACGCCATTTATGAACTTGTTTTTAATTTAAAAAAGAATTATTAATTTTATTTGTTATTATTTAGTTTGACCATAGAGAGAAACAGAGAGAGAGAGAGAGAGAGAGAGAGAGAGAGAAAGAGGGAAAGTGAGAAAGCAGATCGCCAGGTCCAGACTTGAACCGCGATCTGCCCTGTTAGAGTCCAGTGCCCCAACCACCATGCCACCTACTGGACCCACCTTTTATGAACTTTTTTTTTTTTTTTTTGAGAGATTTTCACTATAGGGCGCGTGCGCTCGCCAGACAGAGAGAGAGAGACATTAGAGCCAGAAATGAGAAATCACACCCCAGGGGGGATGGTCACGCCGCAATCCCTTCTCCTCCATTCTCCTCTCGGGATCTTGGGCACGCACGCACACACGCCCGGCGTGAGTTTTAAGCCACCGGGTCCGGGACACGAACCGCGGTCGACTACGTGGGAGTCCAGCGACATAGCCATTACGCTAACTGCTGGTTCCCACCTTTTATGAACTTTAATGATAACATTTTCAAGAAAATTAAAGTAACAGGAAGGGCATTACAAAGGGCTAGAAGAGTACACAGATTCAGGGAACTCTTTTTTTTTTTTTTTTTAGAGAGAATTGTTTAATTTTATGTATCATGATGATGATGATTTTGAGAGATTTTTGCTATAGGATGCAGACACATGCTGGGGAGACAGAGAGACAGAAAGTGAAAAATCACCCCCCACCTTCTCCAGGCAGGATGGCCACTCTGCAATCTCTTCCTCATTCTCCTCTCTGGATTTTGGGCATGCATGCATACGTACCCAGCATGAGTTTCAAGTTGCTGGATCTGGGACTCAAACCACGGTCGACCACGTGGAAGACCAGCACCTCAACCAGCACGCCACCTGCTGGCCCCACAGTTCAGGGAACTCATAAATAATCAGTATATTTATTTGCCTGTTTAATGTGACTTAAGAGCCAAACTGTATCACTTTAAAGCCTGTGAGAGGCCTGGAATTCTGGGATCTTTGTGTTTGCCTATACTTTTCCTCATGTCATGTGCACATTGAAGCTATAATTTCTTTTTTGTTTTTTTTTCTATAAGCTGTGTCTATGAGCTGGAGAAAGAGAGAGAGAAAGAGAGAAAGTGAGAAATCATTCCCCGGGAAGGATGGCCATGCAGCAATCCCATCTTCTCCATTCTCTCTGGATTTTGAGCATACATGCACATGCATCCTGCATGATTCTCAAGCCATTGGGTCCAGGACCCAAACCATGCAGTTGGCCATATGGGTTCTAGTGCCTCAACCACCACGCCACCTGCTGGTCTAAAGTTGTGATGTGTGGTGGAGAAGTTGGAGATGTTGTTGTGCTAGGACCCCAGCTCAGTCCCTTACTAGCTTTGCAAACCTAGACAGGCCTCGCTGAGCTTCCACTTATCTGTACAGTGAAGGGAGTATCGCCTGCCTTCCAGCAGTCAGTGCCACCGCGCATGTGAAAGAGCTTTTCAAACTGCTAAGCTCCACCGAGTGCAAGGTATTATTCCTCCTATTTTTATTCATCTGGACATTGTTTCCATGAGAAAGCCCAATGTGCCTTATGACAATTGGATTTACAATGCAGTTTCCAGGAATGCATTTGTCGCAAAGCAGTCTTTGGCCAAAAGCAACATAACCTGACTTAAGGATAAAATGTGCCGTGGCAGAGTGTAGGAGCTGCCTGTGCAGGTTTTAAAAGAAAAGGAAGGGGCTAGGAGGTGGTGTGGTAGTTGAGGGTGCTGGACTCCCACTTGGCTGACTGTGGTTCAAGCCCTGGGCCTGGTGGCTTGCTTTCTCACTTTCCCTCTCTCTTACACGCTGTTCCTCTCTAATCAAATATAAATAAATAAATAAATAAATAAATAAATAAAACAAAGTTAAGTAAAATACTGCTTTAAAAGAAAAGAAAGAGAAAACTTTAACCAGTTATAATGCTCATCTGGCCCTGCCTCGCCCTTCTGCAGTTCTGTCCTTAGGGGTACAGAGAAACAGAAAACGGGATGTCTGTCTGTCTGTCATCTCTCTCTCTGTCTGATCTGTCTCTGTCTTAAGGAATTGGCTCATGCAGCTGTAGAAGCCGGTGAATTCCACCTCTTCAGAGTACACTGGCAGTCTGGTGACCCAGTGAAGAGCTGCTGTTTGAAGCCGAAGGCCCTCTGCTGGCAGAATGCCCTCTTGGTTAGGGGAGGTCCGTCTTTGTTCTTTTCAGGCCCTCAGCCAATTGCGTGAGTCCTGCTGCTTACCGAGGACAATTTGCTTTATTCAAAGTCTGCTGATTTAAATGTTAATCTTGGTTTAAAGAATCCTTCACAGGGGGCCAATAGGTGGTATATTGGTTAATATGCTGGACTCCCACATGGCAGATTGTGGTTTGAGTCCCAGACCTGGTGGCTTGAAATACCTGGTGCTTGTACATGCATGCCCAGAATCCCAGGAGGAGAATGAATAAGGGTTTGTGACTTGACCATTCCTCCTGGGCGGTGATTTCTCACTTTTCCTCTCACTGTCTCTCCCTGCCTCTCCAGTGAGCTCATGTACCTTATGGCAAAAAACAAACAAACAAAACTAAAACCAAACCAAAACAACCTTCACAGGAACATCTGGACTAATGTTTAATGAAATATGTGGGTACTGTAGCTCAGCCAGTTTGTCACATAACAGTCACTGTCCCTGTCCCTCTCTGATACCCTCCTCCCTCCCGTCCCCCTCTGAACCTGGAATCTCTTCTTGCTTGTTCATACTTTTATACTCTCAGGTGTCTTCAAACAAAGTTCGTGAAAAAAGTGTATTATAAAGAAACTAAGCATGAATTAAAATTCTTTTTTGTATCGAAATAAACATGTACTTTATTTCCATTTTTTATTAATCTTTTTATTTAATTAATTTGTTTATTTTAGTTTTGTGCTATAGGGCACGGGTGCTCACTGGAGAAAGAGAGAGGGAGAAAGTAAGAAATCAGCCCCCCCAGGAGTGGCCATGCCGCAGTGCCTTCTCCTTCATTCTCCTCTTGGAAGTTTGGGCACGCATGCATATGTGCTTGGCTTGTTCTTCAAGTCACTGAGTCCTGAACTCGGATCACTCAGTTGGCCACGTGGGAGCCTGTGCCTTAACACCACACCACCTGCTGGCTCTTTTTCATGAAATTTTGAAGTCCTCTGGGGGACTGAGTTCATGGAAAGTTCACGTATCAACATGGTAGCTAAACTAGAAGTGTTGGGGGCAGTGGGTGGTGTGGTGATTGAGGCATGGACTCCCACATGGCAGACCATGGCCCAAGTTCTGGACCTAATGGCTTACTTTCTCACTTTCCCTTTCTCTCTCTGGTCAAAATTAAAAATAAAAAATAAAAAAAAATAAAATGAAATAAATTATTATCTTTAAGTGAACAAAAAATCTGGAAGTGTCACTTGCATCAGCTGAGGTACCCAGACAATAGATGACTAAGGACATGTTGAAGAATTTACAGAGCCCAGTGGCAGAACTCATAATCCTCATCCACCATAAAAGTATAAATGAGGCAGGGATTTGAGATAAAAAAAAATCTATTTATTTATTTTATTTGATATGTTATTTATTATTATTTTTAAAATTCGATGAGATACACACACAGAGAAAGAGAAAGTAAGAAAGTAAGCCTCCAGGTCCAGAATTTGAACCATGGTCTGCCATGTGGGAGTCCAACACCTTAACCATCACGCCACCTGTTGGTCCCAGGATTTGAGATCTGAGGAGTATTTGTGATGGCCGCTGTTTTTAGGGAGCTCCAAATTGCATGTACTCCAAAACAGAGGGGCAGGGGTGCCTGTGCCTCACCTCCAGCCTCAAGGAGTGTGCTTGGGGGACCAGCAGTTGGCATAATGACTGTGTTGCTGGACTCCCATGTAGTTAACCATGGTTTGAGTCATGGACCCAGTAGCTTAAATTCATGCTGGGTGCATGTGCACGTGTGTCCAACATCCCAAGAGGAGAATGGAGGAGAAGGGATTGTGGCGTGGCCATCCCCCCTGGGGGATGATTTCTCACTTTCTGTCTCTCTGTCTCTATCTGTCTTTTTGGTGAGCATACATCCCTATAGCAAAATCCTCTTAAAAAAAAAAAAAGGAATGTGCTTGACTGACTGGTGTCAGGCTCTCACTTCGACATCTAAAGGGAGATCATTGGCTCACCAGCCATGTTGAAGGTGGAGATAAAGAGAGGAAACTTGGGAACCAGCAGTTAGCATAATGGCTGTGTCACTGGACTCCCACGTAGTCGACCACGGTTTGCGTCCCAGACCCGGTGGCTTAAAACTCACGTCGGGCGCGTGTGTGTGCGTGCCCAAGATCCCGAGAGGAGAATGGAGGAGAAGGGATTGTGGTGTGACCATCCCCCCTGGGGGGTGA
>NW_006160129.1:2864716-2871502 GCF_000334495.1 Tupaia belangeri chinensis
GCGCTGGCGCCCGTTTGCAAAAATCCCCCCAAAAAAAAAAAAAAAAAAAAGAGAGAGGAAACTTCACTGGGAACTGCCTGCATTCCCATAGTTTACTACAGTGAAGAACATGAGACCAATTTGGGCCTCACGTGCAAGAGAGTTGTGTGGGATCTACCTAGAGTTGCCAAGAGGATGGCCTGGGAGAAGGGAATAAGGAGACTTCTGCAGATAGAAGCTGAGAACATTCCCAATGCCCAGATAAAGCAAGGAGTAAGTGACCAGACAGACAGGACATGCACAGGCCACCATCAGGAGGCCCAGGACTCTGAAGAACCTTGGACACCCTGGAGAACTCATAGGTTGTTCATGAGAGTGACCTTTAATCATCTCTCAATGTACATATGCCTGTATTGGATGAATAAGAACCCGCCTACCCTATCTTTTCCCTAGCCAGGTTGATTCCCTACTGATAGCTCTTCTGCACCTGACCTGAACCACCCAATGAGAGAGTGACTTTTGACTCTGTATACTTCCCCCACCCAGTCAGGGTTGGGCTTGGCTAAGTGACTTGCCTATGAAATATCAGATGAACAGAGGCTTGCAATGCACTTGCCACCATCAAGAGGAAAGCATGTTCCACGTAGATGTGGCTTTTAAAGAATGAAAGACATGAGGGGCGGTCCCTAAGAGAGCTCATGCCTGGAACCATGCCTGACCCACATCAACAGAGCCGCCCAGCTGAACCCCAGACTTATGCGCGAGAGATAGATGCTCATCTTCGTGTATCTCTGAGCTTTGAGGTGGTTTGCTCTGGAGCGTTATCATGACAATAATCGACTGGTACAAGGAGTAACCCAATGGAGTTTAAAACTGAGATGATTATGCTATGATAGACACGGTGTATTGACTGGAAGGCATTGCTTATTGGCTAGAACTGCTCAAATGCCATTCTAGGGTGAGGGGAGAACATGCCTAACCAAATACATTTACAGTAACAGTAATAGAGAACAATAACATTTCTTTCTGATTATTCCTATAAGTCCTGCTAGTTCAACTCAACAGTTACATATATCTCCATAAATAGCATGTAATAATGCTATATATGCTTTAAAATGCACGCTAGTAGCATTATACTGTTTTTTTAAAAATATTTATTTATTTATTTATCTAATTTGACCACAGAGGTAGAGAGAGAGAGCGAGAGCAAGCAAGTCGCCAGGACCAGGATTCAAACTGTGGTCAGCCATATAGGAGTCCAGTGACCTTTACCACCATGCCACCTGCTGGCCCACATTATACTATTTTTGCGAATTGTTCTTTTCACTCATTGTTATGTTTTTGAGATTTATCTAAAGTTGATTCTTGTTTTTATTTTTAATTTTTAAAAATAATTTTTTTATTTAACTTTATTTAATTTGATCAGAGAGGGACAGAGAGCCAGAGAGATCGAGAGTGAGAGCGAGAGTGAGAGAGAGAAAGTGAGAAAGCAAGCAACCAACTCTGGGACTTGAACCGAGTCCAGCATCCTTAACCACCATGCCACCTGCTAGCCTCCCAAAGTTGACTCTTTTTTTTTCTTTTTTTTTGGAGAGGTTTGCGCTCACCAGACAGACAGATAGAGACAGAGAGACAGAAAACGAGATATCACCCCCCAGGGGGGATGGCCATGCTGCAATCCCTTCTCCTCCATTCTCCTCTCAGGCTCTTGGGCATGTACACACATGCGCCCTGCATGAGTTTAAGCTACCGGGTCCAGGACTTGAACCGTGGTCGAGTCCAGCAACATAGCCATTACGCTAACTGCGGGTCCCCCCCCCCAAGGTTGACTCTTGTATTAATAGTTCTAGTTTTTCATTAAAATTGTTGAAAAATATTTTATTATTTATAAGTATCACTTTTTGTTGTCGTTTTGACTGTATGATAAGGCATGTGTACTCACTGAAGAGAGACAAAGAGGGAAAGTGAGAAATCCCTCCTCCTGGGGAGGATGACCATGCCACAATCCCTTCTCCTCCATTCAATCCCCTTGAGATTTTGGACGTGCATGCACACATGCACTTGGCATGATTTTTAAGTCATCGGGTCTGAGACTCGAACTGCAAAGTTGGCCATGTGGGACCTAGCTGTCTTAACCACCACACCACTGACTGGCCCAAATGCACCACAATTAAAAAGAAAATTTAATCTCTCTAGTGGTGGACATAAACACTTAGGTTGCTCCCCTCCCTTTTTTTTTTTTGGCTATCACACATTTATAGCAGGAACTGTGCTTATAGTTGAGTCTTCCTGTTCACATATTCAAATGGGCTATAAAAAGTTCATGGAAAATGCACATTATGAAAAGACTGTAGATTAAAATTTTTTTGTGCTAATATAAACTTTAAAAAATAATTGTTTATTTATTGAGTTCTATTAGTTATTATTATCATCATTATTATTTAATTTGACCAGAGACAGAGAGAGGGAAAGTGAGAAATCACCCACCAGGGAGGATGGCCACATCACAATCTCTTCTCCTCCATTCTCCTGGGATTTTGGGCATATATACAAACACACGTTTTGCTTTCCCTTTCTCTCTCTCTCTGGTCGAATTAAAAAAAAAATAACAAATTAATAATAACAAATGGAATTCAATAAATAAATAATTCTTTTAAAATTTTAGTTTATTATTTAAATTTTTTTGTTGTTGTTGAGAGGTTTTTGCTATAGGGGGCGTGCGCTCTCTAGAAAGATAGAGACAGAGACAGAAAGCGAGAAATCACCCCCCGGAGGGATGGCCATGCCGCAGTCCTTTCTCCTCCATTCTCCTCTTGGGATCTTGGGCATGCATGCACACGCACCTGGAGTGAGTTTAAGCCACCAGGTCCAGGACTCGAACCACGGCCAACTACATGGGAGTCCAGCGACAGAGCCATTACTCTAACTGCTGGTTCCATCTTTTTCTCTTTCTTTTTTTTTTTTTAAAGAGAAATTTTTGCTATAGGGCAAATGTACTCACTGGTGAGACAGAGAAAGACAGAGAGATAGAAAGCAGGAAATCACCCTCCAGGGGAGATGGCCATGCCACAGTCCCATTCACCTCTTGGGATCTTGAATATGCACACACATGCTCACGGTGTGAGTTTGAAACCACTGGGTCTGGGACTCAAACCATGGTTGACTATGTAGGAGTCCAGCAAAGTAACCATTATGCCATCTGCTGGTTCCTAAAGAAATTTCTTATAGGGCATGTGCACTCATGAGAGAGAGAGAGAGAGAGAGAGAGAGAAAGTGAAAAAGCAAGCTGCCAGGTCCAGGACTCAAACTGTGATTGTGATTGGCCCTGGGGGAGTGCAGGGCCTTAATCACCATGCCACCTGCTGGTCTCTAAAATAAACTCATTTTCCAAAAACTTTTGAAGTCCCCTTGTATGTGAATCTCTGAAGGGCATATGTCTAAAATGGAGTGGTGGAGGCCAGCAGGTGGTGTGGTTGAGGTGCTGGACTCTCACATGGCCGACCATAGTTTGAGTCTGGACCCAGCAGCTTGCTTTCTCACTTTCTCACTCTCTCTCTTCCTCTGTCTTTTTTTTTTTTTCTGGTAAACACATGTATCCTATAGTAACTTTAAAAAAATTATTTAAAAACATTAAAAATAAAATGGAGTGGTAATCACTGGCACTGATTACTGGGCACCAATCATTTCATTTTTCCTCCTACTGACCACAGGAGAGAATTGCACCCTCCGTCCCCTTGAAGTTAGACCTAGGTAGATTTTTTTTTTTTCACTAGTGAGAGATGAGTGGAAGTGGTGTATACATCTCTCATCGGTGGAAGCTTTTGGGACCTAGTGTGGGACTGTCCCTTCTTTTCTTTCTGCCACAATGACCAGAGAGAGTGAGAACCAGGTGAAGCTGAACCCCTTGTCAATGGTAAGGGATACATAATTAATAGCACAAGGAGGAAAGAAGCCTGGATTTTCACCCCTGAGATTTTGTGACTTTGTTACATCAACCTGATCTCTCTGTCCTGTCTGAAACAAATCAGTACCTAAGGAAGGGGTCCCCAAAATATTTACATTATTTATAACAGAACTCTTACTGTGGCCCTGAGGTAGAAGCTGTGTGATGTACAGCAGGAAATGCCCTGAAGACCGGAAGAATGGTCGCCCGTACCCGCGGCAGAGAACACCACGTAAAAGTGCATCTGCAGGAATTTGGGATTCAGATCATTTACCTAGTGAACTTGTAGGTGTAGGTGAAGAGGCTGGAAACAGCACGGATTGTCTGAGTTACTCTTGACAGTGTTTGGCATGGCATTACAGAAAGATCCGAGTCAGAAGAGCTGGCCAGTACGGCCCTTTTAGGGCTGGAAAAAGCAAACGCATGCCTTTCATTTCCCAGTAGTAGAAGATAAAGTTGAGAGAGGCTTGGCGAGACAAGGATGATTACAATCCAGTTTCATAAGCAAGAATTAAATCAAAGCTACGGACATTACAGTCATTGAAAAGAACAACCTCTGCATGTACAAGGGGTCCTTAAAAAGGTCTTGGAAAATATGCAGTATGAAATAACTGTGCATGGATTTCAATTTTTTTTGCACCAAAATAAATGTGTATTTTAATTCCATTTTTCTATGAAATGTTATTTTTCTTTAAAAGTTTTTTAAACAATTATCTTATTTCTTTTTATTTTTTAATTTGACTAGAGAGAGACAGAAAGAGAGTGAGAGAGAGTAGGAAAGTGAGAAAGCAAGCTTGCAGAACATCGAGTTTTACCGCCGTGCCACTGTCTGGACCCCTTTTCACAAACTTTATGAAGTACCCTGGTATAAAAGTATCTTCTAGTAACAATCTAGATTCTTTCCTTTAGTCAAAGTGTATCATGGATGGGGCTGGCAGATGGCTTGGTGGTTGAGTCACTAAACTCCCACATGGTTGATCATGGTTCGAGTCTTGGACTTGGTGGCTTGCTTTCTCACTTTCCCTTTCTCTCTCTGGTCAAATTAAAATATAATAATAAAATTAAACAAATGATTCTTTAAATTAAAAAATTATATTATTTATTTAATTCCATTTGTTATTATTATTTTTTAATTTGACCAGAGAGAGAGAGAAAGAGGGAAAGGGAAAGTGAGAAAGCAAGCTGCCAGGTCCAGGACTCAAACTATAGTTGGCCATGTGGGAATCCAGCATCTTTAACCACCACACCACCTACCAACGCCAACAATTCTTTAAACACAAAGCAAAATGTATCAGGGAGAAGTAAGGGTGCAGATCAAAATGCCTTTGAGGAAACCCAGAGTGCCATGGTAGCCAGAGAATAAAGAAATATGGCAAATGGGAGGTTATTTACAAAAGAACTTTGACAACTGGTGTTGCTGGAATTGATTAATAAGGGGATGAAGGTTTGGAGAGAATTATGTTGCCGAAAGAGGTACTGACCTGATTTAGGCTTCATCTGAATTTTCAAACAGCTCTTGGTCCCCCAGGAAGTGTGCTTCGCAAGAAAGAGTATTCTCAGATATTCACTTCAGGTTTGGCCAAGGAAGATAACGGGAAGGAGATCTCTTGAAAGGTAAGGTCTGGCCTATAGAGAATACCCCAGTAGGTAGTATAAGGGTCTGATCAAGAATATTCCCCAAATACCAGCAGATGGCACAATGGTTACATCACTAGACTCCCATGTAGTCTACTGTGGTTCAAGTCCCAGACCCAGGGGCTTAAAACTAATGCCGGGCGCAGGACCAGTGTGTGGTATGGTGGTTAAGGCTCTGGACACTCCCACATGGCTGACCATGGTTTGAGTCTCATACCTGGTGGCTTGCTTTCTCACCTTCTCTCTTTCTCTGTCTGTCTCTTTCTGGTCAAATGAAAAAGAAATGAATGAATAAATAAAATTAAATAAATTCTTAAAACAAACAAACAAACAAACAAAATCATTCATGCCAGGTGTGTGTGTGCATGTGTGCCCAAATTCCCAAGAGAATGAATTGTGGTGTGGTCATCCCTCCTGGGGAGGTAATTTCTCACTTTCTGTCTCTGTCTCTCATTGTCTCTCCAGCAAGTGTACATGCCCAGTAGGAAAAAAAAAAAAACTCTCTCTCTCTTCTTAAAATAATTTATTTATTTAATTCTATTTGCTATTGTTTAATTTGATCAGAAATAGGCAGAGAGGGAAGTGAGAAAGCAAGCTACCAGGTCTGGGACTTGAACTGTGATTGGCCATGTGGGAGTCTGGAGCCTTAACCATCACATCACCTGTCAGCCCCAGAAACTCTCTCTTAGAAAGGAATTCTCTTGGGATCAGCAGGTGGCGTGGTAGTTAAGGGTGCTGGACTCCCACATGGCCAACCGCTGTTTGAGTCCTGAACCTGGTGGCTTGCTTTCTCACTTCTCCACTCTCTCACTCTGTCCCTCTCTGGTTAAATAAATAAATTAAGTTAAATAAAATAATTCTTTAACAACAAAAAAATTCTCCATCCTTGGAGAAGAGTGTTCTGAGACTTCCGAGTAGCTCTGAATTAATGCCAAAAAGAGGAAGAAACAGAGGAGAAGGGATTGCAGTGTGACCATTCTCCATGGCAGACGCTTTCTCGCTCTGCCTCCCTCCCTCTCTGTCTCTGGTGAGCGAATGTGCCCTCTGGCAAATTAAAAAAAAAGAATTATTTTATTTAACTTCGTTTATTTTATTTACTTATTTAAATTCGACCAGAGAGAGAGAGAAAAAGAGAGAGAGAGAGAGTGAGAAAGTAAGCTGCCAGGTCCGGGACTTGAACTACAGTCAGCCATGTGGGAGTCCAGCGCCCTTAACCACCACACCACCTG
>NW_006160129.1:2872936-2880822 GCF_000334495.1 Tupaia belangeri chinensis
CATGTGTGCCCAAATTCCCAAGAGAATGAATTGTGGTGTGGTCATCCCTCCTGGGGAGGTAATTTCTCACTTTCTGTCTCTGTCTCTCATTGTCTCTCCAGCAAGTGTACATGCCCAGTAGGAAAAAAAAAAAAACTCTCTCTCTCTTCTTAAAATAATTTATTTATTTAATTCTATTTGCTATTGTTTAATTTGATCAGAAATAGGCAGAGAGGGAAGTGAGAAAGCAAGCTACCAGGTCTGGGACTTGAACTGTGATTGGCCATGTGGGAGTCTGGAGCCTTAACCATCACATCACCTGTCAGCCCCAGAAACTCTCTCTTAGAAAGGAATTCTCTTGGGATCAGCAGGTGGCGTGGTAGTTAAGGGTGCTGGACTCCCACATGGCCAACCGCTGTTTGAGTCCTGAACCTGGTGGCTTGCTTTCTCACTTCTCCACTCTCTCACTCTGTCCCTCTCTGGTTAAATAAATAAATTAAGTTAAATAAAATAATTCTTTAACAACAAAAAAATTCTCCATCCTTGGAGAAGAGTGTTCTGAGACTTCCGAGTAGCTCTGAATTAATGCCAAAAAGAGGAAGAAACAGAGGAGAAGGGATTGCAGTGTGACCATTCTCCATGGCAGACGCTTTCTCGCTCTGCCTCCCTCCCTCTCTGTCTCTGGTGAGCGAATGTGCCCTCTGGCAAATTAAAAAAAAAGAATTATTTTATTTAACTTCGTTTATTTTATTTACTTATTTAAATTCGACCAGAGAGAGAGAGAAAAAGAGAGAGAGAGAGAGTGAGAAAGTAAGCTGCCAGGTCCGGGACTTGAACTACAGTCAGCCATGTGGGAGTCCAGCGCCCTTAACCACCACACCACCTGCCAGTCCCCTTTGTGTTGTTTTTAACTGCAGTGTAACTGTCTTAGTCTTCCTTGACTGAGACAAGTGGATCTTTGGGGTGATGGGGTGTGCACATCTTTGCCTTTACGAGACATTGCCAGATTGCCTGCTGGAGTAATGGCCAGAGCCATTCCACACGGGAGAGAGAACTCAGAGCTTTGTCTTAGGTATCCTTTGAACGCCCTCTGCCCTGCAATGGCCATTGCTGGATTCTAGTTGATCTTTGAGTTGCTACTAGCTTTTTCAGTACCTATCAGGCATTGGACAGATCTCTCTAGGAGGGAAGAAAAGTCTGTCTAGGGAAGAAGGATGGAGACTGAGACCGAGTCAGGTCTGAAGTCAAACACAGAGGTGAGTCGAGATGGGGAGAAATGAGTGTGTGTCCAAGGTCTCGTCAAAGACAGCCTAGGTCGCTCCACACTCGGAGCCCAGTTCTTGAACTGAAGAAAAATCAGGGGCTTGGACCGAGGGTCTGGTAACCAGGGTCAGGATTTAGGCAAGGATTCTGGTACAAGGCCAGGGTATTGCCAGTGGGGATGGAGCTCCAGGTCAGGAGCTCCTTACGCAGCTGGTATTGGTCTTGGCCTTCGGGAAGCTGAGTTTGCAGAAAGACACAGACACTCCTGAGTGCAATGAAGGCTGGAGAAAGAGATGAGAGGAACCCAGAACGCCAAGACTCTTCACTCCGGTAAGCGAATGAGCTAAGATTTCACGCAGCCCTGCTGCTGGTCCTTGTTGGCCTTTCTGGGTCAGTCTTCTTAGGTGTCTTCGTGGTTTCCCTTCTGCATCTAATGTTTCTCTGCAGCCACCATTTTTAATTCATCGCCATTCTTTACCTTCACTGGAGCCTGGCCTGGGGGAAGAAGGGAAATGATCAAGAGGAACATCGATCAAAAAGCGACTATCCGCTGACACTGAACCTGGTACTTCATTGCTCTATCTCGTGATCCTCGCAGTAACCCTTGGGAATAGCTATTATCCTCTTCCGTATGAGGAGCCTGGGGTCTGGAAAGGCTGGGAAAGTTACCCGAGGTCACCTGAGCAGGGAGCAGACCCAGGACCTGTCTGAGGCGGAAGTCCTTGTTTGTTTCCGCAGTGCTCTATTTCTTTTGTTAGTGGCTTGACTGTCCTTCAGTCCCATGTCATTGCCTTTCAAATGCAATTCCGGGCCCATTGACCCAACATTTAGTGAAGTCTCCTCTTGCATGCCTGGATCTTTCTCACTGGGCGGGGCCTGCTGCTGGTCAGGCTCATGGTTCCTCTGTTTCCTCAGGTGACAAGCCCTACCCCACCCCCACCCCCATTGGCACCAGAGTCCCCAGGGAGCAAGCCATGCCATCTGTCTTTGCAGCGTGGTGTGGCAGGATGAGTGAGCCCACACAGAAGTGTCAGCATGGAAGAGGAGCTGTTCCCTCACGTGGGAGCCAGCAGGTCCTGTCTGCAGGCAGAGCAGTGTTGATGGGACCCGGGGGAGTGAATGATAGGCAGGGCAGGAGAGGAGGAGGGGGCCGAGCAGGGGAACAGCTGCTCCTGGTCACGTTTGGAGCTTGAATTAGCCTGGTTCTTTTCCAGATCCTCTGCGGGCTTGCTGCAGGCTGCCTGGCTGACTCCTCTCCTCCTGGGCCCCGATTAGTTTCCTTCCTTCACTTTTCAGTCCTTCCTTTTGGGTTCTTTTGCAAGATCTAATTCATGAAGAGGCTAGAAGGAATGGATGAACTGTGGGGCTGAGGGCTCCCATGTCTGGAGGCGGTGCTCAGATCCCTCCCTGGGACCAGCAATTAGCGTAATGGTTATGTCACTGGACTCCCATGTAGTCGACCATGGTTCGAGTCCCGGACCCAGAGGCTTAAACTCATGACGGGTGCATGTGCGTGTGTGCCTAAGATCCCGAGAGGAGAATGGAGGAGAAGGAATTGCTGTGTGGCCATCCCCCCTGGGGGTGATTTCTCCCTTTCTGTCTTTCTGTCTCTCTGTCTCTCTCTTTCTGGCAAGAGCACATGCCCTATAGTAAAAACCTCTCAAAAGAAAATAAAAATCCCTCTCTGAACGCTTCCTATCCCTAGGATGTATCACTTCAAGTTTTACCATTAGAGATGAATGTTTTTTGCTAGACTACAGCTTGAAGTAATGTCTTACTAGCAAAATGTACCAGTTTCCCTCTAAAGAGGGCATATTTGAAAAACATACAAATACAACTCTTATGTAATTTTACTATGTGAAATTATGTCAGCTAATAAGGGGACACTCCTCCTTCCCGCCCCTCTCACCTCGCATCTTCTAGATGCATGCCCTGAAGGAGGAGGAGGAAGGGCTCCTCAGAGGTGGAAAGCATTCTGGGCGGTCCTCACACACTTGCTTTCAGCCCCCTTAGGAAAAGCCCAGTTCTGAGTCTCACCTCTGTCACCCCTGGGGGCTGAGCCTGGAGACAGTTACTCTCCTTTTTGGGCTCTTTCCTTCCACTGAAAACAAAGGTTGAGAAGATGGCCCCCAAACTCCATTCCTGGCTGACTACACAGTGAGTCTGTCATTTTCCTCTGCAGACTCCACGCTGCAGGCCAGTTTTCTGAGTCCGGAGTCCTGCTGGCTCAGCACCTAGCTCTGTGCTGAAAACTAATGTGTGCTTCACAATTGATCTTAAACACAAGGCAAAGCAACACTGACCGATTTCCTTATTAACTCTGCAGACAACGAGGAAGCTCTCCAGAGTGGCCACTGAAGGGTCGCTGGCTGAACCAGCCTTTGCACTGTGGCACTGGATGACGGCAGCCCTCCTGGGACAGCCTGGCAGTGTACCTTGGGGTACCTTGGGGTATCCACAAGAGGGAGAGGGAAGGAGTTTTGTTCTACCTGTTATTCAACTCTTTAACTTTCTCCTACGTTTTTAAGCAACACGCTCTATTATCAAAAATTGTTCCTAGCATCTGTCAGTTAGCAACTTCATTACCTCCTCCTCCAATGCTGTGGAAAGCCAAGAATTGAAAAATCACATGACCTGCACAAAGTAAATGAAGTCATTTATTTTCTCACCACATACACCAGTGTTCCAAAATTACTCTTTTGTTTGGTGCCCCAGAGGTTCTCACGTCTGGGAATAAAGTGGCACAGTGAGCTAGTGAGATTCTTGTTTTATGTTTTTTTTTTTTCTTTTTTTAAATTGAATTACCAGAGAGTGTGTGCCCTTGCCAGAGAGACAGAGTGAGAGAAAGAGAGAGGGAAAGGAAGAAATAGAGCCAGGCCAGTGCTGCAATCCCTTCTCCTTCATTTCTGCACCCTGCTGGGATTTGGGGCATGCATACGCATGTGCCTGGCATGCTTTTCCGGTTGCCTGGCTGGGGTTCCAACCATGGTCAGCCACGTGGAATCCTGCTCCCCTAACCAGTAGACTCTGGGCTGGGCCGGCACAGTGAGATTCTGGGTGGGTGAGGAGAAGCGTGCCTTTCTTTGGTAAAGTAGGAGACAGGAACTCTTGAGAGGGGAGGCCTCTTCCACAGATAATTTTAGGAGACCAGTTTTAGGGAGGACTACATTTGCAAAATGAGTATCTGAAATGGAAATTTGTCACCTGCAGACTGCCAGTCCTACACATCCTCACAGGTTTTTGGATGCTCTGTCATTTGTTCGAGGTGGTCTTTCTGGAAGAAGACGGCTTAGCAGCCAGAATATAAGCTCTGTGGATAGGGACCACATCATTTTTTTTTTTTAATTGCCAGAAGATGCATATACTTGCCAGAGAGAGAGAGAGAGAGAGAGAGAGAGAGAGAGAGTCCCCAATAGCCACACTACAATCCCTTCTCCTTCATTTCTTTTTTTTTTTTAGAGAGGTTTTCACTATAGGGCTCATGCGCTCACCAGACAGAGAGAAACATAGAGACAGAAAGTGAGAAATCACCCCCCAGGGGGGATGGTCACGCCGCAATCCCTTCTCCTCCATTCTCCTCTCGGGATCTTGGGCACGCACGCACACGCGCCCGGCATGAGTTTTAAGCCACCGGGTCCAGGACGCGAACCGTGGTCAACTACGTGGGAGTCCAGCGACATAGCCATTACGCTAACTGCTGGTTCCCTCCTTCATTTCTTTATTCTGTCAAGATTTGGGGCACATGTGCCCGGTGTGTTTTCTAATCTGCTAAGGCCAGGATTTAAACTGCAGTTGATCACGTGGGAGCTGGCTCCCTTAACCACCAGGCGATGGGGGCTGGCCCTGGCTGCGTCTTCACTATGTGCTGACAGTCTCAGCGTGTCCCAGTGGGGGAGTAATGAGCTCCCATCTGTCATGCGTCCCTGTGCCTCAGCACCCGGGTGGTGTATGTGTGCCTGAGCCCAGCTTGTCCACAGTGAACTCCACGAGGAATGTCTTCTCACGAGCCCTCTCTTACAGGTGAGGAACCAGGGGTTGGAAGAGCTGAAAACTTGCCCCAGGGCATGGGATTGGGGGTGGTAGAATTTGGGATTAGGCTCTAAAGAGTTTGTCTAATATCAAAGCCCATGATCTTAGCAACTATTACAAGAAGCAGCAGAGGGGTCGGCAGGTGGTGCAGTTGGTTAAGGGTGTTGGACTCCCACATGGCCAACCGTGGTTTGAGTCTTGGATCTGGTGGCTTGCTTTTCAACTCTCTCTCTCTCACTCTGTCCCTCTGTGGTCAAACTAAAATAAATGAACAAATAAAGAAATAAAACAAATAAAGTTTAATAAAAATAATTCTTACAAAAAAAAAAAAAAGAAACAGCAGAGACAGGTAGGACCTCCCTCACCCCATCCAACTCTTTCTTTTACTCCAGTCAAGGAGAGAGGAGAAAAGAGACAGCTTCTTAGGACCAGTAGTTAGCGTAATGGCTATGTCACGGGACTCCCATGTAGTCGACCGCGGTTCGAGTCCCGGATCTGGTGGCTTAAACTCACGCCGGGTGCATGTGCATGTGTGCCCAAGATCCCGAGAGGAGAATGGAGGAGAAGGGATTGCAGCGTGGTCATCCCCCCTGGGGGGGTGATTTCTCCCTTTCTGTCTCTCTGTCTTTTTGGTGAGCGCACGTTCCCTATAGCAAAAAAAACAAAAAACCTTTCCAAGAAAAGAAAAAAAATAAAGAGAGACAGCTTCTTGAAGAACTTAGAGTAATAGAATGGTAATGTTGCAAGTGGCTTTCTTATGAGTGACGTGTTAGTTAACGCGTCTCCGTCCTAATATCCACATCCATAAAACAAGGATGCTGACAGTGATGATGGTGGTGACGGGGGTGACGATAGTAGTAATAGTGAGGATGACAGTGATGACAGTGACAATGGTTATGACGACACCTGCTGTGTGAGGGGGCAATCATCCCAAAGCCAGTACCTTCCACTGCTGGACACCTATTTTTTTATTATTTATTTTATTTATTACTATTATTATTATTCAATTTGACTATAGAGAGACAAAGAGAGATAGAGAGAAGAGAGGGAGAGTGATAGTGAGAAAGCAAGCCACTGGGTCTAGGACTTGAGCTGTGATCAGCCATGTAGAAGTCCAGTGCCTTAACCACTACGCCACCTGCTGGACTCTGCTGGACATTCCGAACTCTCTAGTTCTCTGTTCTGTTTAGATAAAATCTGTTACCCCCAGTCTACAAAACACGCTCTTTATAAGCCTTTAGCTATTTGATGTTTAAATATATATTCCTTGTCTCTCATCCAGGATAAATCTCATGAGTTCTTTGTTTAAGTGGAATTTATAATTTCAAGATTCCTTTTTTCTTCAGTTAAACCAGCCTCCACAGATTTTGATGTAAGTCTGCAGCAAACCTTCTCTTTCATCCCAGTCCTATTATTTTGTAAGGGATTGTTTGTGAACCTGACTACGGGCTTTACTTTTACCTCTGAAATTTCATCTCAATGGTTACAGTTCGTTTTCTAGCTCATTTTTTGTTTTTAGTTTTGCTACAGGGCATGTACACTTGGCAGGGAGAGGGAGAGAGAGAGACTAAGAGAGAAGGTGAGAAATCACCCCCTGGGGGCATCGCCATGCCTCAGTCACTTCTCTATCCCCCTCTTGGGATTTTGGCATGTTTTGAGGCTGTTGGGTCTGAGACTTGAACCACCCACTTGGTTGTGTGGGATCCAGCCACCTTAATCTCTATGCCACCTGCTGGCCCCATGTTCAAGCTTGTTAAAGTGGTTCGAATCCTGGTTCCTCTCTTTGTGGAGAACAATGGGTGGTGGACAGGATAGTTCAGAGGGAAGAGCCAGTGAATGGTGTTACAAACTTACCCAAGTCAACTAGGTCCTTCACTATTTTAGGTTCTTAAGTTTTTTCTCTTTTCATAATTTATTAATAGCATATGTGCACATACGTGAGAGTAAATGAGGGAGAAAGGGTGGGGGAAGGCATGCACTCTCCAGAGGGTCTGGCCACACCATGGTCCCTTTTGTCCCGTCCTGTGTCCGATCTTGGCACTCATGTATGTGACTGGTGTGTTCCAGGCTGACTAGCTCAGGGACTCAACTGCAGTCACCACGTGGGATCTGGCCTCTCCTGAGCAGTGCCTTACCCCCGCACCATGAGCTGGCCCTATTTTAGGTTAATTTTGCTTGATATCAGTCACTCACATTATTTGGAAATATAAGGGGTCTTTGAAAACTTCATGGAAAATGTCTGTGATGGAAAAACTGCATGTATCGGGATGAGCAGGTGGCACAGTGGTTAAGGTGCTGGACACTCCCACTTGGCTGACCACGGCTTGAGTCCCGGACCTGATAAGTAAAGTAATTATAAATAAATAAAGTTTAAAAATGGCATGTATTAAAATATTTTTGGGGGATTCTGGCAGGTGGTGTGGTGGTTAAGTTAAAAAAAAGGCATGTATTAAAATGTTTTTTGGGGCATTCTGGCAGGTGGTGTGGTGGTTAAGGGTGCTGGGCTCCTACATGGCTGATTGTGGTTCGAATCTTGGACCTGGCAGCTTGCTTTCTCACTTTCTCTTTCTCTTGCTCTGTCTCTCTCCGGTCAAATGAAAATAAATAAGTAAGTA
>NW_006160129.1:2880996-2884758 GCF_000334495.1 Tupaia belangeri chinensis
TTTTTTTTTTGAGAGGTTTTTGCTATAGGGTACCTGCGCTCACCAGAAAGATAGAGAGACAGAGAAACAGAAAGCAAGAAATCACCCCGTGGCCACGCTGCAATCCTTTCTCTTCCATTCTCCTCTTGGGATCTTGGGCAGGCATGCTCACGTACCCAGTGTGAGTTTAAACTGCCAGGCCCGGGACTCGAACTGTGGTCGACTACATGGGAGTTCAGCGACATAGCTAACTGCTGGTCCCCAGTAAAATAATTCTTTAAAAAATTTTTTTTTGTACCAATAGAAATTCATACTCTAATTCCATTTTCCATGAACTTTTGGAAGTCTTGTGGATGAGGGATATAGGATTTTTGTTTTTTTTTTCCCTAGTAAACTTTGTATTGCATGGTATGTCCCGGAATAATGAATTCTGTTACATGCACAAAAAGGGTCATAAAACTCAGCATGTAAGCTCCGTGGTGTCCCAGCTCCCTGACACTTGCTCCTGTAATAAGCTCTTTGCATACTTGAGTAGATAAGGAGGTGGGATCAGGTGACATCCTCTGTAAGCCCTGGATGGAATCCCAGGATCTGGGCTGCTGTTGCAGAGGGCGTGTGCTTCTGGGTGCAGTGGAATCTTCCACCCTACTCCCACATGGGTGAGAATGCCTGCGAAATGTTTAGCCAACCCATGGCTCTTAGACGGTACTCATCACAGCAATAAAAACATTTTCTAACATCCGTTACACCAATTAGCAAAAGCTGGAGTGCTGATCAGAAATCAAGTTGGTTGGAAAGCTTGTAAGTAGCTGCCTGTTGAGTGGAGCTTTCACGAAAGTATTTCACACGCTAACTGCCTACCCGTGGAGTGTGCATGCCCCTTGAAGGCGCTTCGAATATTAAATAACCTCTCCAAGGCTAGGCACGGACCAGGGGTTTTAAAAAGTTCTTGGGAAAAAATGCATATTACGAAGAAACTATGCATGGATTTCCAAAAACATTTTTGCATCAAAATGAACTTGTCCTTTAATTCCACTTTCCATGAACTGTTTGGAGCCCCCATGTAACTGTGATACATGTCTATATGTATTACCATCTATGATGGAGTACTTAAAAAATTAATTAATTTTTTTTTTCCTTAGGCTTTTGCTGTAGGGCACGTGTGCTTGCCAGAGAGAGACAGAGAGAGGGAAAGTGAGAAATCATCCCCTGGGGGAATGGCCACACCTCAATCCCTTTCCCCTCCATTTTCCTCCTGGGATTCTGGACATACACACACACGTGCCTGATGTGATTTTCGAGCTGTTGGGTCCGGTACTCGAACTGTGGTTGGCTATGTGGGAAGTCTAGTGCCTTAATCACAACACCACCTGCTGGGTCCAATGCTGAAGTATTTGGAGGTCAGTTATATTGGGTCGTCCGAAAAATCACGATGCACTTTTGCACAGAAAAACAGAAAAAAGATTTCATGACTTTTCCGACGACCGAATAACAATGTTGGCAATCAGGGGCCTGGATTTTGTTTCTAATTCTTGCTGCCAACTGGCTCTGGTGGTACAGGGGGTCCTATAATAGTCACCACAGCCATGCAGGGCACTTCTATCTGGGTGACCATCCATTGTGCAGTGGCACTCAGTCCACAGTCCACGATACCACACAATATAGGTCAATAAATATGGTGAGTGGATAAATGGAACTGAAAGGGCCGCATTGGCAGAAACAAAAGGTACAGACCTCCCCTCCCATAATGGCCCAAAGAGGCAAGCCAGGTGCTCTCCCCCCAGCTGTGCGCTGCGGTTTGCATTCCTGGGGAAAGCCCTTTCCACTTGGGCTCTGTCTCCTTGTGGGGCAGGTGCGAGGGGCAGCCTGCTGACAAAGGGAGACCCCACATGGGGCACTGGGGAGTCTGGTTTGCAGGACCAGCTGTTACTGAGCATTGTCTGGGCACACCAGCTGCTCAGTGCCTGGAGACTGGGACCCATGAGAGGTGGCAGCCCCTCTGCAGAGAGCTGGGTCGGGAAGAGGACAAAGCTGCTGGTCCAGTGAGGAACTGGGCTTGGGTGTGGCGCTTCCTACTGGGAGAAGTTCTGGTGTCTGTGGTGGCGGTGGTGGGGGTGGGGTCTTCCCAGCTGGCTCAGTGCCCAGGACACCCAGAGCGAAGTCTCAGGGGGCATGTACAGACAAGCCCATCCTTTGCATCACACTTTGTGACTGCTCGGGCCATAACCCTTCCTGAGCTTTGGCCTCTCATCTTTCAAAACAAAGAAATTGGTTTGTGGTCAGGCGCTGCATTCGGAACAGGACTGGGGACCCGCTTTCTCCCACGGATAGTGAAAACAAGGACGCAAGCGCCCTGGGTGAAATGCTGTAAGTCAGATATATAACACTTCGAGAATCCAAATATTGAGAACTTTCCCTTCTCGTTGTTTTGCACAAATGAGTAAAATTATGTCAAAATTTAATATCTTGGTAATAACGATGCTCAGTGATTTGAATGTGGAAAGAGATTTTAAGAAACGCTCAGAAGTGACGGATACAGGTCTCACATCACTGCCATGACTCAGCGAGCGTTTGCGGATGATGTTTCTATAATTTTCCTGAACTCATTAAACAAGACACGCAGAGCTTTTGTGTGCACGGGCTGCTGTCTTCTTTCTCCCTAAAGCCACTGCACTTACGCTCATGCTACGGATGACTGATTCTGCAGACACGGAGCCCTTTCCGGACCTTCGTATTTCAAAGCGCTTGCAGATTCAGTCTTTGCGTTTTCATGATCAAGTCGAGAACCAGTAGAGACCAGAACCAGCAGCGCTGGCAAGGATGCGAAGAGAGGCCAAGGCTCTGTCGTCCGAGGTCCCATCTTCCTGCACCAGCTCGGCTGCAGGAAGAACTAGGATCGCATCTCCCTTTTCTGTACTCAGCGAGAGTTGCACACGGCCATCTTTTAATTAATTAATTAGTTACTTTTCCTTTTCTTTAAAAGATGTTTTTGCGTTAGGGCGCATGTGCTTGCTGGAGAGAGAGATAGAGAGACAGAGACAGTAAGAAGGAAAGTGAGAAATCACTCCCAAAGGGGGATGATGGTCACACCACAATCCCTTTTCCTCCATTCTCCCGGTTGGGTACACACACACACATGTCCAGCATGATTTTTAAACCACTGGGTTCAGGACTCGAAGTTGGGTACACACACACATGTCCAGCATGATTTTTAAACCACTGGGTTCAGGACTCGAACTGCAGTCGACCATATGGGAACAACATAACCACTACACTATCTGCTGGTCCCAATTAATTAATTAATTATTATTATTTTTAATTAGATTAAAAAAATGTGGTGATAGAGCACATGCACTCGCTAGAGACAGAGCTAGAGAGGGAAAGCGAGAAGTCACCCCCTTGCCCCCCCAGGGGATAGCCATGCTGCATTCCTTTCTCCTCCATTCTCCTCTTGAGATTTTGGGCATGTACGCACGTGTACCTTGTATGATTTTTTTAAGCCACTAGGTCCATGACTCAAACCGCACTGTCAGCCACGTGGGATGCAGCTGCCTTAACCTCTGTGTCACCTGCTGGCCTAAAAAAATTAACATTTTCTAAATTGACAACAACTGTGTTTATTTGTGGGGTACACTGTGTTATTTTTTAAAGAATTATTTAATTTTATTAATTATTGTTAGTATTCTTTTAAAATTTTTCTATAGAGCACACACACTCAGACACACACACACACACACACACACACACACACACAAGGAGAGAGAGAGAGCAAGCCGCGAGGGG
>NW_006160129.1:2884961-2893518 GCF_000334495.1 Tupaia belangeri chinensis
TATCTCTCTGCTCTCTTTCTGGCGAGTGCATGCACCCTATAGCAAAAATCTCTCCAAAAAAAAAAAAGAAAAGAAAAGAAAAGAAAAAGATAAAAGAAAGAAAGAAAGCCACTAGGTCCAGGACTTGAACTGGGGTCAGCTATGTGGGAGTCCAGCACCCCAACCACCACACCATCTGCTAGGCCTCAGTGTGGTGTTTTGATCTACAGAAACATTGTAGAAAGAGTCAGACAAGCTAATTAACATATCTATCATTTCACCAACCTAATGTTTTTTTGTGTGTGATGAGGACGTGGTAGCTAAAGAATAGACCATCTTTCTTATTTATGTATTACTTAAAAAATTAATTTACATTTAATCTCTGTATATCTTTACAGTGTACAGAATGGTTTTTTCCCCAGCGTGAATACAGTCCACATCTGTCTTCATGAAAGTCTCTGCATTTGTCTTCTTTCTACACGGGACTCATTTCAGAGGCAGATAACTTAGTTATTGTCCCCCCTTTCAAGATCTTCGGGAAATGTGTCTTCAGATTTTCTTTTCTTGCGCGTAGCAAAGTGTCCTGCATGTAACAGGCAGTCAACAAACATCTGTTGTGGCTGGGGATGGTGGGGGTGAAATTGAGGGAGCCTTTAACGTGGGTATCGTGGCGGGTTATGCACCAGATTGCCACTAGGGGGTGCCAGAAACACTGGTGGTGACTGCTGCACCTCTTCGCCCTGAGCAGACTTAGTGAGCCTTCGACTGATCGGCAAAAAAGGTATCATTCTGCTGCATTTAGGAGGAAAAGGTGTGTGGAGATGCGACGTACCGGTGATTTATAAATTTCACCCCATAAAATAGCAACATTTGTCTTCTTTCATCTAAGGCTGAATCATTTCTGAACTGGAACCCTACATTGTAAAGCATGAAGCATTGCGAGTTCAACATCCTCAATGAGGTTCGCTTCTGCTCAGACTGGGAGTAAGAGTCTGGAAACCCATCAGCCTATCTGGACCCAACCGGCAGGGAGAGAGAAGGGGTGAAGGGTGGCGTGCACCTGCCTTTACAAGCATCACTTGGGGGTTGCCTACACAGGTTCTGCTCACATACCCCTAACCATATGGCCACAACTATCGGCAAAGACTAGGAAAAGTAGTTTTTATTTAGGGTGACCAAGAACTAAGGTGAAAAACAAGAGTTCTATTACCGTGGGAGGAAGAAGAGTTGAGGGACATCTGGTCACCCACCCTAGGCTTGCTCTCCTCACCTGTGCTCCGCACAGCTCACAAGTGGAGGGCACCTGATCTCCTACCACAATGCTGCATCCACACAGCCGTCCCAGCCCAGCTGGAAACACTCCCTACTCCTGAGCGTGCTGCCACTTCCAGCCTCCACGTTTGCTCATGCTCTGCCTTCTGGTAGAGAAACAGCAGGAGCTAGTGCAAAGAACAGGACCAGGTGTAAGTTGCTCACTAGTTATTGGGCCCAGGCAAGCTCCTCAAATGCTCCTAGGCTCTTTCCCCTATCAAACGTGGGATAAAGGGGCCAGCAGGTGGCATGCTGGTTAAGGCACTGGATCCCACATGGCCAACTATGTGGTTCAAGTCCTGGACCCGGTGGCTTGAACATCATGTCAGGCATACGTGCATGTGTGCCCAAAACCCCGAGAGGAGAATGGAGGACAAAGCACTGCAGCGTGGCAATTTCTTTGGGGTGTGATTTCTCACTTTCCCTCTCTCTCCAGTGAGTGCATGTGCTCTATAGGGAAGAAAAAAAAAGAAAGAAAATAAAAAAGGAAGCACGACAATAGTTTAATTACAGCCTTAGGATGAGGAAGAGGAGTAATGTAAGCAAAGGCGGTGCCCGTGCACGGCAGCCATTGTAGCCAGTCTCCCCCCATTGTTCCTGTCGGGAGCCTTCCCCGCTCACCCACTGGCCTGTGAGCCCCGTCACTCTCCCCACGAAGTTCTCTCTGGGGCTCCCAGGTCGCTGTCCTCATAGTCTAGGTTCAGCACCAGCATCCTCTCTGCTGCTTTTCACCCATGTCCAGCTTCCCGAGACTGAGGGCAGCCGCTTCATCCCTGTCTCACGGCTCCTGGTGCGCACCTGCCAGAGTGGAGGCGTCTGGTTGTGCGGGTCAAATCCATGTCTGGCCTTGAAGCTAACCAAGCAGTGCAGAGAAGCAGAGGCTCAGGCTTCCGGAACTTGTAAGCTGTGAGCCACAACCGGGCCTCTGGGGCCAGGTAGGCCCCTTGCCTGAGGCCGCAGTGGGTGAGGAGACCAGATCAGCAGGACACAGCTGAGACATCTGGGCAAGGAGTCGCAGTGCAGGGAGGCAGCACCAGAGGCTGGGCAAAGAGCCTGACTCTGAGCCAGGCAGTCCCTGAATGCTGGAGTCCGAAAAGAGGGGTTCTGATCTGTAGGAGGAGATAAAGGAAGCGGGAATGAGGAGCGGGACAGGTCCTCCCTCCGTCCCTATCGGTCTGACCATGGTGGGCTAGGGTCTAGATGCAGCAGCCTGTGGGAAAAAGAACCGACCGCACAGGCCGGGAAGGAAAGGTGTGAAAGATTACTTTCGGGTTGTGCAGAGACGCGGCTGCACTGCTGCGGTCTGTCCACGAGAGGGCAGGAGAGACCAGCACATGCGGTCGGAGCTGCGCAGCCGCAGAGCTGCAGGGGTTGCTGGCCTAGCCTGGCCTGGGGGCTGGGTAGCCAGAAAGGCCGAGAGGGCAGGGAGGTCACCGCTAGGCTCGACTCTTCTTACTCTCTCCGAGAAAGACTCTCTGGACAGTCAGTTCTCAGCCCCCATGGGCTCTACGTCACGTGGCAGAAGTTGCGAGGTGGGGTCTCTGCAGAGGGTGGCCCCGGCCGGACCAGCCGGGACCCAGGTTCAGGCCGCTCTCGTCTCCACTCTGCTCCACCATCAGAAAGCGGCATTCTCTGTCCCCTCCCCGGGGTCTGGGACGTCTTCTGGGAGGACTTCTAGTTCACAAGAGAAGCTGCTGTGGGTGGAAAGTCCACACCCGCAGATCTGAGGACCCAGCCAGCGGGTGCGTCTTGTCATACGGGTGGACCAAACCCACCCCGGAAATGGCTGGCGAGCCTGCTGGCTGAGCTGTGGGCGGGAGAGGAGTCCTGAGTTCAAGTCCCAGGGGTGAGCTCACGCGAGGGCCGCTCGCCTGCCTCTGACTCAGTTTCCCCTTTGTGGGATGGACATGTGGACACCAGCTCTTGCCAGGGCTGTGGGAACCTGAGAGGAGGCCCTTGCTGCAAGTCCGTGGAGCAGGTTAGTGGCACAGAAATGTGACGTGGTCATCGGTTGTCCCTGACAGGCCTGAGATTTCAGTGGGGACAAGGACAGGGTCTCACTCACCTCTACCCTCAGCACCCAGGGCTGTGAAGGCACAGGAAGGGAGGGTGGTTCCTGCGCCAATGGGGGAGCCAGGCCCAGAGCAGGCCAGGAGGGTAAAGGCTGCCGGCCTGGGCCCAGCTGATGGCCTGGTGGTTATGTCGCTGGACTCCCACAGAGCATGCCAGTAATTTGAATCCTTACCGGTGGCTTGAATTCATGCCAGGCACATGTGTGAGATGCCCAAGATCCCTCGCCGAGAATGGGGAGAAGGGATTGCGGCGTGGCCTCTTCCCTGGGGAGTGATTTCTCACCTTCCCTCTCACTATCTCTGTTTCTCTCTCCTGCATGTGCCCTAAGGCAAAAAAGAATCTGCCCAGACCTATCTTGTCCTGAGACCATGCGCACCTTGAGGGCAGGGGTAGAGACCCTTAAGCTCCCTATCTGGTGGCGCCTCCTACAGGAAGCCTTCTCAGGGGCCGATTTATCCATCTCCAAGCTGCCATAGCCCTGCTGGGCCCCAGGGTGGTAGGAAGGTGAGGGCCGGCAGAACTTGGCTTGCGGGCAGGAGAGAGCTGGGTTGAGCAGTGGGGGTGCAGGCTGGGCCTCATTTCCTGCTGGGGCGCGCCTCCTAGCTGGCTTGTGGGAGTGTCTGGTTGGAGCCCCTGCTTGGGTGCACATTTCATTTCCGGAGAGACTGCTGTGTAGCTCGGAAGGGTCCCAGATTCCTGAACTTGTCTTTCTTCTTCCTTGAGAGCAGACATGTGTGGGGAGGCGTTCCTAGGCTCCGACAAGTCCCATTTCCGGACTAATAAATATTCCTCATCTCCTCTAAGCATTAAAAAATATCCAGAGGAAGAACGAGCCGCCCATTTGTCACCTGCTCCTTGGTCCAGACCAGGGATGCATTTCGCTATCGCGTGTGGCTGACTCGGAGACAGGGATGAGGGATGGGCTTGCTTCTTTCTGGTTTAATCCTGCTCTGCACGGCCGGCCCTGCCCTTGATCCTGGTTGGCACAGACTGGAGGTGGGGAAGTGTCCAGGGCTGGGTGTAGAAGACCGGACCAACCGTGGAGGAAGAGGGAGCAGCCAGACAGGGGCGTGAGGAAGTCGATCAGGGGGTGATCTGGCCCTGGGAGGGAGGCTCAGAGCACAGGGCCGTGGCTCTGGCCTGGTGGTGGCCCCACTGGGCACATGCTGGGAGGGAATGGGGCATGACAGCACAAGGGGACACCAGATGACCTCCAGCCTGGCAGCAGGGCTGGTCCCGTAAGCTGCCCAGGGCCGTCTCCCTGCCGCCCTGGGGTGGGTGTGCTCACCTCCGGTTGACAGGCCCCTCGGATCATTACAGAGAATAGAGATCCTGCAGACCTGCCTCCCAGGCACTAGTCAGCCCTGGGGCTGGAAAAGAGCTCACGGTCAGATGTCCTGGGACCTGTCACAGGACTCAGAAATGCTCAGAGCCCAGGACGGAGGCAGACGGGGTGTGACGGGGACTGAGGGAGCCCAAGTCTGGGCACTGCTGTCCTGCTGCAGCATGGAGGGTGAGTGTGCACTGCCCTCCTGCTCTGCCTGTGGGCTGCGGGGTGGGGTATGCTCACCAGTGAGGGAGCACATGCTCTGTCACCGGGGGACGGTATTGGGGCAGGGCCGTGGTCCTCCTGCTCCAGGTGGGGGCGCTGAGCTCTCTCTGACCCCCTGGCCTCGCAGTTTCCTGTACCACCTGTCCTCACCCAGCTTTCTGGTTTGCTCTCCTGGGTGGGCCAGCTCCACAGCCCCCATGGGAGCGGCGATCTGGCATTCCCTGCTGTAAATGAGCGGAGGAAGGGAAGGTGCCCTTCGCCCTGTTCTCTTTGACATCCGCCTGGAAGATTCTAGAAGCTGCCAGCAGGGGGCAGTAGCACCTCACGTGTTGGTCCCTCCCCTGCGTTTCCTGGGCGCTGCAGCATCCCTGGGCTCGGCCAAAGTCTGCCCCAGTGAGTGGGTGTGCGTGCAGCTGGGGTCCGAAGTGTCTGCGTGACCTCTTCCTGCAGTGTGTGAGGGTCAGCCCCGGGCCTGATGGGCAGGGCCGCCCCGAGAGCCAGGCCTGGTCATGCAAGTCAGTTTCCTAGGGGAGCAGGGGTGGAGTGGGAGATGTCCTGGAGGGGCTGCTTGTGCCACCCTGAGCCTCTGCCCAGAGAGGGACCATGGAGGTGGCTCAGATGAGCACCGAGCGTGTGGGTGGAGAGCAGGTAGGTGGACCCTACCTGGCCCTCCAGGGCCCCCTGTGCCTCAAGGCACCCAGCAGGCCTTGAGGCAGGTTCCCCTGTCCTGGACCTGACCCCTGAGCAGAGCAGCTGTCCGCTCCAGTGTCTCTTCAGTCTTTCCCACGATACTCAAACAGCTCCTGAGAAGGACCCCGTCCCAGCTGGCCCAGCTTCTGGATGCCCAGCTACCGGCACCCAGCTGTCCCCCCCAGATCCCAGGATGCCTCAGGACATGACTGTAAGAGCCTCTGAGTGAAGGCCGAAGGCCCCAGACTCCACTCATCGGGTTACTCTTCCCTTGCTCAGCAATGGGTGTTTGTAGTGAAATGGTGCTTACCGATCACACTAGATGGAGCCTGGAGTTTCTGGAAACCACCCCCCCCCTCAGGAAAGGTGAACATGCATGGATCTTGGCTTTCTTTTTCTTTCTGATTTTTTTTAAAGAGATTTTTGTTATAGGGCATGCGTGCTCACCAGAGAGACAGAGGGACAGAGAGTGACAAATCATTCCCCAGGGAGGATGGCCACACCACAATCCCTTCTCTTCCATTCTCCTCCCAGGATCTTCGGCAACACATGCACACACATCCGGCAGGAGTTTTAAGCTGCCGGGTCTGGGACTTGAACCATGGCCGACTATGTGGGACCCCAGCAATGTAATCGTTATGCCATCAGCTGGTCCCAGAATCTTGGGTTTCTATTACTGGTTTTTGCCGAGAGGGAAATTTGAGGGGCAGGTGGCCTTAAGGGAGGGCGCGGGCCCTTTGCACAGTGCCCATTCCCCAACTTGCAGCACGAGCCAGTCGCGTCCTGAGCTGGGTCTCTCACAAAACCCCTCTCCCCAGAGAGCAGGGCTGGAGCACATTTCCTTGGCCTGAAAATAACCTGCCTGCGGAATACTTGTAGGGAGGTTTCCAGAGTGTTCTCCCCACCCCTAAGGTTACCACTCAGTGGCATTCACTCACTCACTCACGGGTTTAATGCGCACTCATGTGTTCATTGAGCGTCTACTCTGTACCAGGTGCACGCGTGCTGGTTCTCTCGCGTCATAGTTCAGGCCTGGTGACTAGTCCTGTCCCACCCCCGCCATGAGACCCGGCTGCGCTTCAGAGGTGGGGGAGAGAGGGTACCAGTACTGCGTGGGATGGAATAGGCAGGCGCTGAGGCAGAACTGGGGTTGGGGGAGAAGGACAGATTTGGGCAGGAGTAGGACGGCTGCGGAAGGAGAAGAGATGAATGGGGCAGGCCAGATCTGGGAGAAGAGGGAGAGTCAGGGGCAGAAGGAGGGGCACGTCATAGGGGAGAGGCAGTGGGAGTCGGGGACAGAAGGAGGGGCACGTCGTAGGCAGAGGCAGTGGGAGTAGGGGACAGAAGGAGGGACATGTCACAGGGCAGAGGCAGTGGGAATTGGGGACAGAAGGAGGGACATGTTGTAGGGGAGAGGCAGTGGGAGTCGGGGGCAGAAGGAGGGACATGTCACAGGGCAGAGGCAGTGGGAATTGGGGACAGAAGGAGGGCATGTCGTAGGGGAGAGGCAGTGGGAGTCGGGGGCAGGAGGAGGGACACGTCGTAGGGAAGAGGCAGTGGGAGTCGGAGACAGAAGGAGGGACATGTTGTAGGGGAGAGGCAGTGGGAGTCGGGGGCAGAAGGAGGGACACGTCGTAGGGAAGAGGCAGTGGGAGTCGGAGACAGAAGGAGGGACATGTTGTAGGGGAGAGGCAGTGGGAGTCGGGGGCAGAAGGAGGGACACGTCGTAGGGAAGAGGCAGTGGGAGTCGGAGACAGAAGGAGGGACATGTTGTAGGGGAGAGGCAGTGGGAGTCGGGGGCAGAAGGAGGGGGAGTTGGGGACAGAAGGAGGGCATGTCGTAGGGCAGAGGCAGTGGGAAACAGCCTATGGAAGGGCGGGTGGTGGCAGGAAGAGAGCCAGAGAGAGGACAAGAGGGTGTCAGCCTGGAAGGGAGTCTGAAGTTGGGGTTTGGAACTCTGGGGACACTGAGGTCGCAGCTGTTCTGCAGGGCTGGCCTGTGTGTGGCTGGGTCTCTGAGGGTGTGTCCTGTGCCCACCTGATCATGGCCTGGGTGTGCCCGAGAGGGTGGCCTGTCCTGAGTGCTCTGCTGATGGCTTGGAGTTCATTGAATGAGTTCCAGTGTTAAGGACTGTCAATAACTCAACGGTCGAGGCCTTCCAGGTAGTGTTTATCTTTCTGGTAAGAGCCAAAATAGTTGGGGCCAGCAGATGGTGTGCTGGTTAAGGTGCTGGACTCTCGCATGAACAACTGTAAGTTCGAGTCCCAGACCTGGCAGCTTGCTTTCTCACTTTCCCTTTCTTTCTCTCTGGTCATGTTAAAAAAATAATAACTATCATGGGAACCAGCAGTTAGCGTAATGGCTATGTCGCTGGATTCCCACGTAGTCGACCGCGGTTCGTGTCCTGGACCCGGTGGCTTAAAACTCACGCCGGGTGCGTGTGCGTGCGTGCCCAAGATCCCGAGAGGAGAATGGAGGAGAAGGGATTGCGGCGTGACCATCCCCCCTGGGGGGTGATTTCTCGCTTTCTGTCTCTATGTCTCTCTCTGTCTGTCTGGCGAGCGCACGCGCCCTACAGTGAAAATCTCTCAAAAAAAAATAATAACTATCAATGAAACAAATAATTCTTCTTTTTAGAAACCAAAATTATTCCGCTCAAGATAATAAGTAAAACAGGAATCTAAACCAGGTAGATGGCCAAGCCCTCTGCTTAGAGACTCCTGCCCCACCACTGCCCCCATAGATGGCTGAGCTCTGCTCAGAGACCCCCCCACCCCCAGGTAGATGGCCGAGTTCTGCTCAGAGACGCCCCCAGGTAGATGGCCGAGCTCTGCTTAGAGACACCCCCAGTTAGATGGCCAAGCTCTGCTTAGAGATGCCCCCAGGTAGATGGCTGAGTTCTGCTCAGAGACCCCCCCAGGCCGACGGGCGGGCACTGCGCCCAGGCGGACC
>NW_006160129.1:2893563-2908536 GCF_000334495.1 Tupaia belangeri chinensis
CCCCCCCCCAGGTAGATGGCCGAGTTCTGCTCAGAGACACCCCCAGGTAGATGGCCGAGCTCTGCTCAGAGACGCCCCCAAGTAGATGGCCGATCTGCTCAGAGACCCCCCCCCAGGTAGATGGCCGAGCTCTGCTCAGAGACGCCCCCAAGTAGATGGCCGAGCTCTGCTCAGAGATGCCCCCAGGTAGATGGCTGAGCTGTGCTCAGAGATGCCCCCAGGAAAATTGCCAGTCTCTGCTCAGAGACAACCCCAGGTAGATAGCTGAGCTCTGCTTAGAATCACCCCCAGGTAGGTGGCTGAGCTCTCCTTAGAGAAGCCCCCAGGCAGATGGCCGAGCTCTGCTTAGACACCCACCTGTCCTTATTCATGCCTCTCTATGCTGCCTTCCGGGGTTCCAAGGAAATCTCTAGGCAAACAGGCTCTGTCTTCTCCAGCGGTTCTAACATTCTTAATAGCCACCCCGCTGCCTCCGAAGCCTGATCTGCCCTGCGCCTCCCCAGCTGAGGTCAGTGTGGCACCCCTTCCACCCAGTACTGTATCAACAGCCAAACCCCTTATTTTGTGAAGGTTGTTTCTAAGGCTCCTTCAGTTCTTTCCTCCTCAAGTTCACGAAAATCCAGCTTCTTTAACCTTTCCTCAAGCAGCCTGCTCTTTAATCTCTAATCATTTTTGCAGTTTCTATCCTCTAAATCTTTGCTAGTTCCTCTGCTCAAGTGAAACCTTAAATTGGACACATTAAGAGTTTGGGGCTTTAATGGGATGATTGCTTCTTGGTTTCAGAATATTTAAAAAACATTCCAACATAATAATGATAAGTGAATGTTTTCACTCACTCTCTCTCTCTCTCTCTCTCTTTTCCCTCCCAGGCTCTATGCTTTGGGCCTCTTATGTCATTATCATAATAGCAAGCCTATGAGGAAGGCATTATTACCCCCGTTTTTTTTTCTTTAAGGTTTTTGCCATAAGGCACGTGTACTTACTGGAGAGAGACAGAGAGGGAACGTGAGAAATCGCCTCCTGGGGGGATGGTCACACTTCAACCCCTTCTCCTTCATTCTCCTCTTGGAATTTTGGGCACGTACACACATGTGCCTGGCATGAGTTTCAAGCTGCTGGGTCTGGGACTTGAACAGTGGTCTGCCTTGTGGGAGTCCAGTGCCCTGACCTCGACACCACCTGATGGCCTATTACCCCTGTATTATGAGTGAGACAAAGTAGAGAACTCAGAGAAGTTACATAATCTGCCCAAGTCACATGGCTAGTTACGGGGGCGGGGGGGGGGGGGCGGTGGTGCAGAGCTCTCAGCTTGGTTTCCTGCGTGTGGACGTTCGTCCTGAGCTGAGTGTTCTTACCTTATTGATTCATGCAACTATTGCACTTTACACAGAATCTGCATTTGTTCTACTGTAAGAATAACAGTTGTTAATTTCAATGACCCCTTGGGGTAGAATGGATGCCTTGGGGAATGTGTCCTACCTGGGTTGGGGTTTCAAGTCCGCCAGAGGCACTGCCATGACTCCTGAGCTTCCAGCACCCCAACAAGATGAATAGCTCCTGAGCGCTGGGTCCTCGCCTCACCACGCCGCTGCCGCTGCGTGGCCTCGTTTGCATGTTCTCCCTGAGTCTCAGCTCTTCATCTTCTAAAATGCGAAGGATTGATTTCTTAGAGTTGTTTTGAAGATCATAGAAATAATAGACATGAAGTGGCCTGCAGCGTGCACAGGCGTGATGTTTCTGCGTGACATTTCCATTTGGACGTCAGGAGGCCGTCTGACCCACACAGAGCTGCTGATTTGCTGTGGCCTCACATTCATTTTACTGATTTGCACAGATTCATTTTTCCTGGAGATTCTGCTGTGCTCATTCCCAGGGTCCAACAGAAGCCCATGTTTCCCTGAGTTGATTTCTTTACCCGAGTAGTAGAATATCTCTTCAAGGGGCAGCAGGTGGCATGGAGGTTAAGGCGGCTGGATCCCACATGGCCGACTGCTGTTCTAGTCCTGGACCTAGTGACTTGAAACTTGTTCTAGGTGCGTGTGCTTGCGTGCCTGGAATCCTGAGAGGAGAATGGAGAAGAAGGGATTGCAGCATGGCCTTCCCCCAAGGGAGTGATTTCTCACTTTCCCTCTTTCTAGTGAGTGCACACACACTATAGCAAACTAAAAAAAATAAATAAATAAGAAAAGAATTTCTCTTCAGGTGAGAGAGGAGGCATGGGTAGCTATACAGCAAAGGGGCGTTCCTGCCCAAGAGAGAAACGTGAGCTGGGGCCGTAGCAGCCCCCCAGCTGGAACATTCACATCCTGGCTGAGCACCGCCATCTTTCAAGGACCGGTGTGAAGGGCGGGATGCAGGGATGCTGCCTACAGATGCAAGGGAAAGGTCCACGTGGCTGCAATGGCTGACGGGGGTTTACACAGTTCTGTTCTGAGCCTGGGACTGTCCCGGGGCCTGAGAGATGTCAGTGAACAAAACCGACAAAGCTCTTGAGCTTAAATTCTAGTGGATATGCACACGAGATGTATGCCTATGTAATTATATAGTACAGAAGGAAAGAAGTGATTTGGAAAAAGGAGAGAGTAGAGAGGAAGAAGGGGTGCCAGTGGTTGCTGGGGTGGTGTTGGGTGCCAGCATTAGGTAGGGCATTCAGGGTAAGTCTTGCTGAGAAAGAGAAAAGTGTGCACTGGAGTTGGTCAGCGGGAAGTGAGGAGGGTTGGTCCAAGCACACAGAGCAAAGGCATGAAGGTGGGGTTGTTCCCGGCATGTCTGAGAAATATCAGAGTGACCTGGGTGGCCGAAGTGGAGCAGATGAGGATGCGACACAGGTCAAAGAAGCCGTGGAGAGGGGAGAGGCTTCTCCTGTAGGTGGCATGGGGACATCTGCAGGGCGTAGGTAGAGAAAGACCTAATAGGACATCCTGTCAGCTTAGCAACCCCCCAAGTTCCAGCGTAAGTCCCATGACTGAGGCTCACAGGTTCTGTTGGTTCAGCCCCTATGCCTGGAGCCAATGGGTTAGTCCTACGACTAGAACAAGCTAGTCTGTGAGCAGGGAGAAGTGGTCCCTGGGAGGAAATTCAAACGAGTGTATAACACCACTAGAAAGGGGAATGGCTCCTTAGAAGACAGAAACATTGGTGCTCACTGTCATCTTCAGTGAGCTGCTGGTGGAAATAGGACCTGGACATCAACGACATGCAGAAACAGGGCTGTGGGAGTTCAGAGAAGAGAGATGAATACAGACTCTGGGGATCAGCGTTTAATTTGGGGGGGAGGTCATTTAATCTGGAACTGACATGGTAGAACTTGATAGGTGGATACAAGAGAAGAGACAATCCACATACTGTAAATAACTCTGAAATGGGCCCTGGGCTAGGAACAGGAAGGAAGTGATTTAATAACAGGACAACACGCAATGGTGCCTAGTAATACTTCATTGCACTGTAGGACCCATGAGAAGAAGGGCAGGAAGAGTAAGGCTGATTCACAAGGCCCTCCAAGGCCGTTTGGGAGCCATGAGGAAATAAGTCTGGCATGGTAATTCCGTTTAAAGGCCCTTGATTTGCATAAAGGACCGAATACATTTGTTAGACTTCTATAAAAGCATCATTTGGTAGGGAAATGGAATAAGGTAACTAAATTCAGAGAAGTGGGTGTAGTTAAAGACCTGGTTTAGAAAAGAATTGTGTAGTTAGTGGGCTTTAGGCATTTGAGTCATCTCCACAGACGAAACCCTGTGACCAGGTCCAGCAGGTGGTGTAGAGGTTAAGGCAGCTGGATCCCACATAGCTGACTCCATAGTCCGAATCCCAGACCCGGTGGCTTGAAAATCACACCAGGTATGCGTGTGTGTATGCCCAAAATTTCTAGAGAAAAATAGAGGAGAAGGGATTGTAATGTGACCATCCTCCCGGGGGGTGATTTCTCACTTAAAAAATTAAAAAAAAAAAGAATTATTTTATTTAACTTCACTTATTCATTTATTTATTTATTCTAATTTGACCAGAGAGGACTAGAAAGAGTGAGAAAGTGAGAAAGCAAGCCACTAGGTCCGAGATTCCAACTGCGATTGGTCGTGTGGGCGTCCAGTGCCCTTAACCACCGCATCACCTGCCGGCCCTGATTTCTCACTTTCCTTCTTTCTCTCTCTCCCTGCCTGGTGAGCACCTGTATCCTGTAGCGAAACAAACAAACAAACGAAAAATGCACGACCTGAAACATAAGGAAGAAGCAGATAGTAGAAACAAATGCGTAGGAGATACAGCTCTTAGAATGGTCAGGCAGAGACTTTAAAATAAATAATGTATTCAGGAAATTAGATGAGAATGTAGGGAATTTCAAAAGAAAACTGAAACCTATAAGCAATTAAAAAGAGGGGAATTGTACAACTGAAAAAGCACAACAGAATATGGGTTCAACAGCAGCTCTTTTTTGAGTTGACATAAAATTGTGCCTATTTGTGGGGGTACGGTGTGATTTTTCCAGACAAGATTACAATGTGTAATGATTAAATCAGGGTAATTAGTATATTTGTTATCTCAGCTCTTTGTCGTTACTTTGTGTTGTTCACATTCGAAATCCTCTTTTTAAGTGCTCCTGAGATACACAGTAGTTTGTTACCTGCATTCTCTCTACTGTATGCCGTAACACAAGAGCTGTTCCTATGATCTTTTCCTGTTAACAAGCATCTCTACATTGCACCTCTGCAACCCTTCCCAGCCTCTAGTGATGATTCTTCATGTCTCTACTCCTATGAGGTCACTTTTTATCATTTTTACATAGGAAAGAACATGGGGTGGTTCTTCCTGTGTCTGGCTTATCTCACTAGACAGAATGTCCTCTGGACTCACAGATGGCAGGAGTTCATCTTTTTAATGGCTGAATAGTACTCTAGTACATGTATGGGTGTGTGTTTGTGTGCCCACTGCAATTTCTTTTGTTGTTTTTAGTTGGAGGTGCTTGTACTTGCGAGAGAGAGAGAGAGATGGAGAGACAGACAACCCTAATGGGGCGAGGTCGCACTGCAATCCTTTTTCCTCCTTTTCTCTATTCTCTCAGGATTCTGGACACACATATATGCACCTGGCATGTTTTTTTTTTGTTTGTTTGTTTCTTTTTTTTTTTTTTTTGAGATGTTTTCGCTATAGGGCGCATGTGCTTGCCAGAAAGACAGAGAAAGACAGAGAGATAGAAAGCAAGAAATCACCCCCAGGGAGGATGGCCACGCCACAATTCCTTCTCCTCCATTCTCCTCTCGGGATCTTGGGCACGCACGCACACGCACCCGGCATGAGTTTTAAGCCATCGGGGCCAGGACTCAAACCGTGATTGGCTACATGGGAGTCCAGTGACATAACCATTACGCTAACTGCTGGTCCCCACCTGGCATGTTTTTCAAACTCAGGGGCTGGAACTCATATGGGATTTGGCTCCACAGGCCCAGTGCTTACCTGCTGTGCTGCTGAGCCAGCCCTGTGTCACATTTCCTTTATCCATTTGGTGCAAAAAAAATTGAAATTGGAGGAACCAGTAGATGGAGTAACGATTATGTCTCTGGTCTCCCACAGAGTTGACTGCAGTTTGAGTCCTAGACCTGGTGGCTTAAAGCTCACACTGGGCCAGGAATGTGCATGTCCAGAATCCCAAGAGGCGAATGAAGAAGGAACTGCAGCGTAGCCATCCTCCTGGGGGGTGGGGTGATTTCTCACTTTCTAAAGTCTCTCTGTCTCTCTAGCAAGTGCATGTCCCTATAGCAAAAACAAAAACAAAAACAAACAAACAGACAAACCAAAAACTTTCTCTCTCAAAAGGTGAAATTGGAATTCGTGCATTTTTTTTTTATGATATACATATTGGAAGACCCCTTGTATCTCTAGAACCACATGGTAGAATGGTCAGAAATGGAAGAAGAGGGGAACCGGCAGTTAGTGTAATGGCTGTGTTACTGGACTCCCATGTAGTCGGCCGCGGTTCATGTCCCAGACCCAGTGGCTTAAAACCCACGCCAGGTGCGTGTACGTGCGTGCCCAAGATCCCGAGAGGAGAATGGAAGAGAAGGGATTGTGGCATGGCCATCTCCTCTGGGGGGTGATTTCTCGCCTTCTGTCTCTCTGTCTGTCTCTGTCTGTCTGGCGAATGCATGTGCTCTATAGTGAAAAAACCTCTCAAAGAAAAAAAAAGAAATGGAAGAAGAAATGGAAAGAAAAGTGAAAAGTATCAGAAATAACCAAAGAGGGGAAAATAAAGATGACCTTCAAGCAAGCAGCAATAATATCAACAGCTGGCTTCTCACCAGATATTCTGGAACCCGAAAGACCATATAAGGGTATTTCCAAAGGGCTGAGGGGAGATCATGTTAACTTAGCGTTCTATACCCATTGAAGAGATCCTTCAAAAGTGAAGGCGAGGGACTGGCAAGTAGCATGGTGGTTAAGGTGCTGGGCTCCCACATGGCTGACTGCGGTTCGAGTCCTGGACCTGGCAGTTTACTTTCTCATTTTCTCTTGTGCATTTTTTTCTTCTCTCTCTCATTAAAAATTAATAATGATGATGATACATAAAATTAAATAAAAAAAAAAAGTGAAGGTGAAATAGCCATTGTGGACCAACAAAAACAGAATTCTTCCCTAGCGAATCTATCCTAAAGGACATATTAAAAAAATTGAGACAGAAGGAAAAAGACCCCAGATGGAAGCAGGGGATGCAGGGAGGAGGGAGGAGCGAGGGTGGCATGTGACTGAGATTTCTGCGAAGACTGACTGCAACTATGTCACTTTTTTTTTTTTTTTAGAGATAGATTTTTGGTCTAAGTTATGTGCAGTTGCCAGAGAGACAGGGAAGTGTGGAGAGACAGAAAGCAAAAAATTATCCCCTATAGAGGGGGTGGCCACGCCGCAATCTCTTGTCTTCCATTCTCTTCTAAGGATTTTGGGCACACATGCACACATGCCTGGTGTGAGTTTTAAGCTACTGGGTCTGGGACTTGAACCACAACTGACTATGTGGGAATCCTGTGATATAACCATTATGCCATCTGCTGGTCTCACATCACTCTCTTTTAACTGACCTGCAGCATGTAGACGTTGGCACATTATTACAGATGCTTTTAGTGTTTCTTATGTGATAACTCTTTCTCCTGCCATTGAGTTGTAAGATCTTGGAGAGTAGAGACCATACCTTGTTTGACTTTTAAAATTCTTTTAAATTTTGCTACAGGGCACATGCACTCACCAGAAAGAGAGGGAGAGTGAGAGAGTGAGAGTGTAAGAGAGAGCAATCATCTCACCCCCGGGGTGTGGGGGGGATGGCGATGCTGAAATCCCTTCTCATCCATTCTCCTCTCAGGATTTTGGGTGCACACATATGCACCCAGTGTGTTTGTTGAGCCACCAAGTCTGGGACTTGAACTATGCAGCTCACTACGTGATCCAGACGCCTGGACCGCCACATCACCTGCTGGCTCCCTGCTTGACTTTTAAATCTACCAATGTGCTCTGTACGGTACCTGGCATTCAGGCAGTAAATACTCCTTCACTTGCTAGTTACGACCCACCCAGTCCACCACTGGCAGTCTATTTTGGCCATGAGTGCCATGTGAATGTGAGGGGCTAGCAGGTGGCATGGTAGTTAAAGTGCGGGACTCCCACATGGCCGATTGTGGTTCGAGTCCTGAACCTGAACACTTGTAAAGTGTTTCACGTCGCCTTGAAGGTGACAGAGTAGTGGAACTCAGGGGATCTGATCATGGCTGTATCCACACAGCGTCAAGACCTCCAGATTGAAATGTGAGCCGTGAAATCTGTGAGCTATATGTGGATTCCCAAGCACCAGTAGGAGCTGTTGTTAATGGAATTTGACTTTCTCATCGGATCTTCCGTCATACTGATCTGTGAGTGGCATGACAGTCAAAACACTCTAGTACCCCCCTCAGCCCCACCTCAGAGCTTTGGGCCGTCCCAGTTGACTCACAATTGATTTTCAATCTGCTTTTTTCAGTGCTGATATTTGTGGAAGTCTAGACGCATCTGTGGGTAGGGAGGACACCCACAGGGGTACCCGTGGTGAATATTAATGAGTACTCCATAATGAGAATTGGACACTTGTGTGCCACTGGGAATGTGGAAGCAGAGAAAGCTGTTGAATATAAAAGAATGAATGGTGTTCCTGGCTGGGCAAGAGTTCTGTGTGGGTCTCAGGGAGCCCAAGTGGGCCCTGGATCTCTCTTCACTTGGCAGAGGCCAAGAGGAAAGAGATGGAGTAAGTGACTAGAGTAAGGGCCCATTCTGGTGCTGAGGGCCTCACCTGTGCTCAGTTTTGTGCCGAGAGGCAGCTCGGAGGAGAGTCATCTCTCCCATGTGGTGCTCAGGTAATAAGATCAAAGTGCGGGACTCCCACATGGCCGATTGTGGTTCGAGTCCTGAACCTGAACACTTGTAAAGTGTTTCACGTCGCCTTGAAGGTGACAGAGTAGTGGAACTCAGGGGATCTGATCATGGCTGTATCCACACAGCGTCAAGACCTCCAGATTGAAATGTGAGCCGTGAAATCTGTGAGCTATATGTGGATTCCCAAGCACCAGTAGGAGCTGTTGTTAATGGAATTTGACTTTCTCATCGGATCTTCCGTCATACTGATCTGTGAGTGGCATGACAGTCAAAACACTCTAGTACCCCCCTCAGCCCCACCTCAGAGCTTTGGGCCGTCCCAGTTGACTCACAATTGATTTTCAATCTGCTTTTTTCAGTGCTGATATTTGTGGAAGTCTAGACGCATCTGTGGGTAGGGAGGACACCCACAGGGGTACCCGTGGTGAATATTAATGAGTACTCCATAATGAGAATTGGACACTTGTGTGCCACTGGGAATGTGGAAGCAGAGAAAGCTGTTGAATATAAAAGAATGAATGGTGTTCCTGGCTGGGCAAGAGTTCTGTGTGGGTCTCAGGGAGCCCAAGTGGGCCCTGGATCTCTCTTCACTTGGCAGAGGCCAAGAGGAAAGAGATGGAGTAAGTGACTAGAGTAAGGGCCCATTCTGGTGCTGAGGGCCTCACCTGTGCTCAGTTTTGTGCCGAGAGGCAGCTCGGAGGAGAGTCATCTCTCCCATGTGGTGCTCAGGTAATAAGATCAAAGTGTTTCTGGATGCGACCAGCAGGTGGCGTGGTGGTTAAGGCACTGGATCCCACCCACATGGCCAATTGCGCAGTTTAATTCCCACATCTGGTGGCTTGAAAAACACATTGGCATGTGTGCATGTCCCAAAATCTCAAGAGAATGGAGGAGAAGGGATTGTGGGATCACCATCCCCCCCAGGGGGGTGATTTCTCACTTCCTGTCTCTCTGTCTCTCTCTGGTAAGTGCACCTGCCCTATGGCAAAAATCTAAAAAGTGTTTTGGGATACAAGATGTTACACATGTAACACAGAACGGTCCACATGCTTTTTGTTTCATGTGTGATTTTATTTCATCTCTCCTACAAGCTGAACTAATGGGAAGAGGAGGTTTTCAACTTGTTCGCCTCCTACAAAAAGCCAACCATAAAATGGATCATATTTCACTGCATTGAATTAAGGTCTAAATCTATACTTATATACACATACATAAACAAACATATACATAAGCATATATTCTTTCAGTTGAAATCAGTAAAAACTCGTTAACAAAAGAAAACATTTCGAATTATAAGGTAGTGAGAAGGGGTCAGCAGGTAGCGTGGAGGTTGGGGCCATGGACTCTCACATGGCTGACCACAGTTTGAGTCCTAGACCTGGCAGCTTGCTTTTTCACTTTCTCTCTCTTTCTCTCTCTGTCTCTGGTGAGCTTATGCGCCCTATGGCAAATTAAAATAAATCAATAAAACAAAATAAGTAATTCTTTAAAAAAAAAAACCAGTGACAAGAATTTTTGCTAGGACTTGGATAGAAATTACATTAAACCTATATATCAATTTGGGAGAATTGACAACTTTACTATGTTGAATCTTTCAATCCATAATTAAATTTTTGATTATATTTATTAGAGTTCCACAGTTTTCAGCATACCATCCTGTGCATTTTTTGTTTTTTAGATTTACACCTAAGTATTTAATTTATTTTTCAGCAGTATAAGTGGCATTGCAATTTTAATTTTGGTTTGTCTGTGTTTATTGCTGGAATATAGAAATTGATTTTTGTATGTTGATCTTGTATCCTGTGACCTTGTTGAACTCACTAGTTCTAAGAGTTTTTGTTGCAGATTTCTTAGATTTTTTCCCACTGATGAGCATGTCATCTGCAAATAAGGACAGCTTAATTTCTTTCTTTCTAATCTGTGTACCAATTGATTTTTGAAACGAGTGCAAAAATAATTCAATGGTGAGCAAAAAGCCTTTTCAAAAATATGGTGCTGGAACAATTGGATATCCATAGGCAAAACCCAGACGAACAAAACCTGAAACCGGTAAAACCAACCCAAAATACCTCATCTTCACCTTGCAACTTTACACCTTGTACAAAAATTTGTAAAAATGGATTATAGATTTAAATGTAAACTGTAAAATATTAAAACTTTTAGAAAAAATATAGGATCTGACAAAGAGTTCTTAGACATGACACCGAAAGCACGATCAGAGAGAAACAAGAGACCAGTTGGCCTTCATCAGAATTAAAAATCTTTTGCATCATGTAAGACCCTGTTAAGAGAATAACAAGACAAGCTACAAACTGGGAGAAATGATGTGCTAGCCGCACATCTGACAGAAAACTCACATATAGATTATATAAAGAAATCTCAAAACACAATGCTAAAAAACCAAGCAAGAAAATGGGTAAGAGACTTGGCCTGACATTTGACTGAAGAGAAATCTAGATGGCAAGTAAGCACATGACAAGGTGTTTGACATCACGAGTTGTGAGTGAAATGCAGTGAGGACCATGATGAGATATCACTTCACACTCATCAGAACAGCTACCATTAAAAAATTATGGAGGGGTCAGCTGGTGGTGTGGTGGTTGAGTCAGCTGTGTCCCACATAGCCGACCCTGTACTTTGAGTCCCAGACCTGGTGACTTGAGAAACATGCTGGGCATGTGCGCGTGCGTGCCCCAAATCCTGAGAGGACAGTGGAAGAGCAGGGGTTGTGGCCCGGTCAATTCCCCTCTCCCTGGGAGGGGCTTTCTCACGTTCTCTCTCTCTGTGTCTCTGAAAAATATATGTGCCGTGTAGCAACTTCAGAGAAAAAATCATGGCAGTGACAAATGCTGGTGAGGATGTGTAAGAAACTAGATTTTTTTTTTTTTAGGAGAGATTTTTACTATAGGGCTCGTGCACTTGCTGGAGAGAAAGAGAGAGATGGAAAGACAGAAAACAAGAAACGACCCCCTCCCCCGTGGGGAATGGCCATTCTGCAATCCCTTCTCCTCTATTCTCCTCTTAGGTTTTTGGGCATGTAAGCACACATGCCTGATATGAGATTTTTTTTTTTTTTTTTTTTTTTTGCTATGGGGCATATGGATTTGCCAGAGAAACAGAGAGAAATCAACCCTAGGGGGGTTGGCCACTTGCAATTCCTTCTTCTTCATTCTCTCAGGATCTCACGCATGCACACACGCCTGGTGTGAGTTTCAAACTACTGAGTCCAGGACTTGAACTGCAGTAGACTGTGAGTCTAGCAAGGTAACCATTACACCATCTACTAGCCCCAGGAAATTAGACTTTTAAAATTGCTAATGGGAGTCTTTCTTCCTTTCTATCTGGAAAGATGGTGTCCCGCAAGGAAGACACTGGCTCCACTGCTACATCTTCAAGCTCCACCACCGGTGCGGCAGGGAAAGGCAAAGGCAGCTCTGGAGACTCGGTGGTGAAGCAAGTGCGGAGAAATGGCCTGGTGGTATTAAAGAGAATCCAGCATTATCAGGAAGGACAAGGAACTGAAGTTGTTCAAGGGGTACTTTTCGGTCTGGTTGTAGAAGATCAACTTGAAATTACCAACTGCTTTCCATCCCCCAACATACGGAGGATGATGCTGACTTTGATGAAGTGCAGTATCAGATGGAGATGATGCGGAGCCTTCGCCACATCAACATTGATCATCTCCACGTGGGCTGGTACCTGTCTGCGTACTACGGCTCCTTCGTCACTCAGGCACTCCCGGACTCCCAGTTCAGTTACCAACATGCCATTGAAGAATCTTTCATTCTCACTTACGATCCCATAAAAACTGCCCAAGGGTCTCTCTCACTAAAGGCATACAGACTGACTCCTAAACTGATGGAAGTTTGTAAAGAGAAGGATTTTTCCCCAGAAGCGTTGAAAAAGACAAATATCACCTTTGAACATATGTTTGAAGAAGTGCCGATTATAATTAAAAATTCACATCTCATCAATGTCCTAATGTGGGAGCTCGAGAAGAAGTCAGCTGTAGCAGATAAACATGACTTGCTCAGTCTTGCTAGCAGCGATCATTTGAGGAAGAATCTGCAGTTGTTGATGGACAGAGTGGATGAAATGAGCCAAGATATAGTTAAATATAACACATACACGAGGAATATTAGTAAACAGCAGCAGCAGAAACATCAGTATCAGCCGCGTCGCCAGCAGGAGAATGTGCAGCGCCAGAGTCGGGGAGAACCCCTGCTCCCTGAGGAGGACCTGTCCAAGCCCTTCAAGCCACCCCAGCCCCCTGGCAGGATGGAGACGCTGCTCATCGCAGGCCAGATTAACACTTACTGCCAGAACATCAAGGAGTTCACTGCACAGAACCTAGGCAAACTCTTCATGGCCCAGGCTCTTCAAGAATACAACAACTGGGAACCAGCAGTTAGTGTAATGGCTATGTCGCTGGACTACCACGTAGTTGACCACGGTTTGCGTCCCGGACCTGGTGGCTTAAAACTCATGCCGGGCGTGTGTGCGTGTGTGGCCAAGATCCTGAGAGGAGAATGGAGGAGAAGGGATTGTTGCGGCGTGACCATCCCCCCTGGGGATGATTTCTCGCTTTCTGTCTCTATGTCTCTGTCTGTCTGGCGAGCGTAGGTGCCCTATAGCGAAAACCTCTTCAAAAAAAAAAAAAAAAAAAAATAGAAAAGGACGTTGTCAGAAGAGGAGTTATTATGGACTCTTGAGATCATATCAGGGAACTCTGGGGAAAAATATATTTGCCCATTGAAAAGCACAGAGAATTCTTTCAATGTCATTGCCATCTTTGGCCATAATGCCTTCTTTCTAGCCAATAGTAAAATAAAACAAAATCTTGAAAAAAAAATTGCTAATGGGAGGGGTCAGCAGGTGGCATGGTGGTTAAGGTGCTGGACTCCCATTTGGTCAACCATTGTTCGAGTCCCAGACCTGTCGGCTTGCTTTCTCACTTTCCCTCTCCTTCTCTTTCTCTGTTTCTCTCTGGTGAGCACCTGTGCCCTATAAAAAAAAAAATTAAATAATAATTATTATTTTTAGAATTCTTTACTTTTATTTGTTATTATTAGTTATTATTATTATTTTAAATTGACCAGAGAGAGAGAGAAAGGGAAAGTGAGAAAGTGAGCTGCCTGGGACTTGAACCACTGTTGGCCATGTGGGAGTTCAGAGCCTTAATCACACTCCACATATTTCCCCCTGCCAGTCCCAATAAAGAATTATTTAAAAAAAATTGCTAATAGAAAGTAAAATGGTACAGCCACTCTGGAAAATAGTTTGTCAATTTCTTAAAAATAATAAACATACGATTATCAGATAACCTAGCAATTATACTCACAAGCATTTATCTCAGAACAATGTGGAGTCCTCTGATGATTGCTTATAGCAGCTTTGTTCGTGATGGCCCCACACTGGGAACAACCCAGATGTTCCGTAGTGGCCTAACGGTTTCACAAATGGTGGTACACATATTACATGAAGTAATACTCATAAATGAAAAGAAACTCTTTAAACATGAAACAATTTGGGTGGGTCTCATTCTGAATAAACATACTATATTTCAAAAGGTCACATATTGGGGCTGGCAGGTGGTGTGGTGATTAAGGCGTGGGACTCTCACATGACCAACCAGAGCTCGAGTCCTAGACCTGGCAGTTTGCTTTCTCACTTTCTCTCTCTCTCTCCTCTCCCTGATGAGTGCACATGTCTGATAGCAAATTAAAATAAAATTTAAAAATTCTGGGACCAGCAGGTGGCGTGGTGGTTAAGGCCACTGGACACTCCCCTATGGCTGACCAGGGTTCAAGTCCTGAATCTGGTGGCTTGCTTTCTCACTTCCTCTCTCTCAGTCTCACCCTCTGTCTCTCTCTGGTCAAACTAAAAAAAAAAAGAATGAATAAATAAAATAAAATAAATAATTATTTAAAAATTTAAAAATTATAATAATTGCATTTATATAACAGTCCAAAGAGACGAAGTATACAGTTGCAAACAAATAAGTGGCTACCAGGGGTTAGGGAGAATGAGGGATAGAAGGGAGGGAAGGGAAGATTCTAAGGGAAGTTTTCGTGGTTTTGAAGTAGTTCTCTGTCTTAATTGTACTGGAAGGTAGTGGAATTTATGCATGTGGTAAATTGACATAGAACTACACACATGTTCTAATGTTCTTTTTTTTTTTGAGAGATTTTCGCTACAGGGCGTGTGCACTCGCCAGACAGACAGACAGAGACATAGAGACAGAAAGCGAGAAATCACCCCCCAGGGGGGATGGTCACGCCACAATCCCTTCTTCTCCATTCTCCTCTCGGGATCTTGGGCACACACGCACACGCGCCCGGCATGAGTTTTAAACCACTGGGTCCAGGACGCGAACCGCGGTCGAATACGTGCGAGTCCAGCGACATAGCCATTACGCTAACTGCTGGTTCCCACGTGTTCTAATGTTTGTATCCTTGTTTAGATATTGTGCTATAGTTATATAACATGTACTCATTAGGGGAAGCTGGGGGGAACCAGCAGTTGACATAATGGCTATGTCGCTGAACTCGCATGTAGTCAACCGCGGGTTGAGTCTCAGACCCGGGG
>NW_006160129.1:2908550-2920858 GCF_000334495.1 Tupaia belangeri chinensis
AGGCATGTGTGTGTGTGTGCCCAAGATCCTGAGAGGAGAATGGAGGAGAAGGGAAAATCACCCCTGGGGGGTGTTTTCTCGTTTTCTGCCTCTCTGTCTTTCTGGCGAGTGCATGTGCCCTATCGCAAAAGCCTCTCAAAAAAAGGGGGGGGGAGCTGGGTGAAGGATACAGAGACCTTTCTGTACTGTGTGCAACTTTCTGTGAATCAGTAATTATTTTAAAATAAAATGTTCAAAAGCTAAACGAACATCTCAACCATACCAAAAACTAAAGAATGTAAAAAACACTGTGTGGGGGCCAGTGCATGGCATGGTGGTTAAGGCACTGGGTTCCTACATGGCTGACTGTGCTTCAAGTCCTGGACTTGGTGGGTTGCTTTCTCACTTAACTTTTCTCTGTCTTTCTGGTCAAATTAAAAATAAATAATAATTAAAACAACAATACCAACACTGTGTGCCTGGCACCTAGCATGAGAAAAAAGAAAATTACAAACTCCCTGCATATACCCTCCTGATTTGTCTTCTGTCCACCTTTCTGAAGTAACTTACTAATCCCTAACTTTGGTGTTTATCATTCTCACATTTATATCTCCACTACAAATAAATGTATCCTTAAATATATAGTATTGTTTTGCATATTTAAACATTATATAAATAGTGTACTATCAAATTATACCTATTCTGGGACCAGCAGTTGGTGTAATGGCTGTGTCACTGGAATACCATGTAGTCGACTGTGGTTTGAGTTCTAGACCCGGTGGCTTAAACTCATGCCAGGTGCATGTGCGTGCGTGCTCAAGATCCCCAGAGGAGAATGGAAGAGAAGGGATTGTGGCGTGGCCATCCCCCTGTCCCCCTGGAGGTGATTTCTTGCTTTCTGCCTCTCTCTTTCTGGCGAGTGCATGCTCCCTATAGCAAAAAACTCTTAAAAAAATGAATTATACCTATTCTTTTTTAGTTTACATTTTTTAACTTCAAATTATGTCTTTGAGATTTGTCCAAATGATACATCCGGCTTTAGTTTAATTATTTGCAAGGTGATGGAGCAGCCTATTGAATTAATTAGCCATGTCTGTCCATTTATTTGATGACTATTTAGGGTATTTCCAGGTTTTTTTGGTTTTGTTGTTGTTCAGTTTTAGGTTTCAGTCACAGGGCACGGCACGCGTGTGCTCACCAGAGAGAGACAGAGAGAGAGAAAGTGAGAAATCACCCCCTGGGGAAATGGCCATGTCACAATCCCTTCTCCTTTTGGGATTTTAGGTATTAACACACACACACACACACACACACACACACACACACACGCCAATCATGATTTTCAAGCTTTCGGGTCTGGGACTCCAACCATGGTTGGCTGTGTAGGAATCAGTGCCTTAACCACCACACCACCTGCTGGCCTGGGTATTTCCAGTTTTTCATTTTTATAAACAATGTGGCAATAGTCATTTTTATAAACTTCCTCGACCATTTGTAGATGAGCGTTTAGGGAATGTATTTGGAATGGAATGACTGGGTCGTAGATTACGCGCATCTTCAGCGCTATTAGATGTTGTCTAGCCACTCTCCAAAGTGGTTTTCCCAGTACCAGGAGAGAATTCTTTATGTCACATTGTTGCCAGGATCCAGTTCTCATTGTAAAAATATTTTCATTTCAAATTATTTTATTTTAAAATATTTTCTAATTTATGTAATAATATTTTAAAGAGAGATTTCTGTTATAGGGTGCGTGCACTCTCCAGAGAAACAGAAAGTGACAAATCACCCTCGGGGGGAATGGCCACTCTGCAATCCCTTCTCCTCCATTCTCCTCCTGGAATTTTGGGCATGCACACATGCACATGTGCCTGGTGTGAGTTTAGGTTGCTGGGTCTGAAACAAACCGCAGTTGACTATGTCCAACAATGTAACCATTATGCTATCTGCTGGTCCCTATAGTTTCTTTCTGATGTATAGGCTATCTAGAATTTCATTTTTAAATTTCCAAATATTTAAGATTTTTCTCATTATCTTTGTTTTAATCTGAGTTAAATCTTCTTTTATTTTTAGAGAGATTTGTTTTTTGTTTTTGGAGAGGTTTTTGCTGTAGGGCACGTGCGCTCGCCAGGAAGACAGAGAGAGACAGAGAGACAGAAAGTGAGAACCCCCCCCTCCTCCCCAGGGGATGGCCACACTGGAATCCCTTCTCCATTCTCCTCTTGGGATTTTGGGCACACACACATATGTGCCTGGCGTGAGTTTAAGCCACTGGATCCGGGACTTCAACCGCAGTCGGCTACATGGGAGTTCAGTGATATAGCCATTACATCAACTACTGGTCCCTAGAGAGAGATTTTTGCTATAGAGCGCATGTTCTCGCCAGAGAGACAGAGAAAAAGTGAAAAATCACCTCCCATGGGGGAAGGCCATGCTGCAATCCCTTCTCCATTATCTTCTCATATCAGGGCGGGCCATGTGGGAGTCCAGCGCACCCAGGCTGGCCCCTGAGTTATTCCTTTTAATTTCTGAGCTGTATTATATGGATTTACCATTGTTTATTTATCCATTCCCTAGCTGAAAGACTTTGATAGATTCTTGAGACTAGCAGTTGACGTAATGGCTATGTCACTGGATTCCCATGTAGTTGACCATGGTTTGAGTCCTGGACCCTTTGGCTTAAACTCACGCCAGGCGCCTGTGTGTGTGTGCCCAGGATCCCGAGAGGAGAATGGAGGAGAAGGGATTGGGGCGTGACCCTCCCCCCTGGGGAGTGGTTTCTCGTTTTCTGTCTCTCAGTCTCTCTATGTCTTTCTGGTGAGCGCACGTGCCCTATAGCAAAACAAACTTCTCCAAAAAAAAGAAAAAGACTTAGATAGATTCTGTGTTTTGGCTAATGCAAATAGAGCTACTGTAAATATTCACATGCAAGTTTTTTTGTTAGAATATAGGTTTTCATTTCATTTGGGGAAATACCTAGAAAGAAATTGCTGGGTTGTATAGCAAGGGTCGTCTTCAGGCTATGTCAATTTTGTTTTGTTTTGTTTTGTTTATGTTTCTTTTATCATTGTAATAGATGTGTAGGGGTATGTCATTGTGGTTTCTATTTGCATTTCCGTAGGGACTAAAGATATCGAGTATTTTTTTTTTCCATGTTCTTACCAGACATCTCTATATCTTCTTTGGTGCAATATATGCTTAATTTTTGCCCATTATAAAAATTTGGACTGTTTGTTATTGAATTTTGAGAGTTCATATGTTCTAGCTACAAATTCTTTATCAGGTATGTGATTTGCAAACATTTTCTCCCACTATGTATTGTAGCTTGTATGTTCACTCTCTTAATAGTGCCTTTCTTTTTCTTTTTTTTTTGGAGAGGTTTTCGCTACAGGGCGCGTGCGCTCGCCAGGCAGATAGAGAGAGACATAGAGACAGAAAGCGAGAAATCACCCCCCAGGGTGGATGGTTACGCTGCAATCCCTTCTCCTCCGTTCTCCTCTTGGGATCTTGGGCACGCACGCACACGCGCCCGGCGTGAGTTTTAAGCCACCAGGTCCGGGACGCAAGGCATGGTCGACTGTGGGAATCCAGCGACATAGCCATTACGCTAACTGCTGGTTCCCAATAGTGCCTTTCATAGAACAAGTAGTTTTAAATTTTGATGAAGTCTGATTTATCAATTTTTTCTCAAAGATTTTGTTTTTGGTGTTGTTATTTGGAAATTATTGCCTAACTGAAGGTTACAAAGATTTTCTATGTTTTTTTTCCCTAGAAGTTTTATACTTTCAGCTTTTACCTGTGTATCTGCTATCAATTTTGAGTTAATTTTTGTATATGGTGCAAGATGTGGATCAATTTTTTTCTCTCTCTTTTCTTTTTTTGCATACATATATCTAGTTGTTCCAGTACCGTTTGCTGAAAAAAAGATCCTTTCTTCATTGAATTGCCTTTTCACTTTTGTCAAAATCAATTCACCATGTATGAGTATGAAAATCAGGTAAGTCTTTTATTATTTTCCCCAGAATTGTTTCTGCTGTTCTAGTTCCTTTGCCTTTCCATATAAACAGCTTGTTGATTTATGCAAAAATTTTGCTGGGATTTTTATTGGAATAATATTAAATTATGTTGTATCTGGGGAGAACCACCTTGCTATCGATAGTGAGTCTTCAATTCACGAGTATGATATATTCTTCATTTATTTATTTCCTTCACTTGTAATTTGTGTTTTTTTGCATACAGATCTTGCTTGTGTAAGATTTATTCTTAAGTATTTCATGTGTTTTTATGTGCTTGTAAATGATATTTAAAAATATTTAAAAATGTTAATTTCCAGTTTTCATTGGTACTATACAGAAACAGATTGTTTTTGTATGCTGATCTTGTACCTGACAACCCTGATAAATTTACTATTATTCCCAGGAGATTTTTTTTGTTTGTAATTTTCTCTGTAAACAGTCATATTATTGATAAATATAAACTCCCCCCTTCAATCTATATGATTTTTATTTATTTATTTATCCATTTTTAAACTGTATAGGATCTCCATGATACACTTAAGAATTGTCAGAATAGGCATCTGTTCCTTATTCCCAGTCTAAGAAGGAAACTATTTGATCTTTCACTATTAACATGATGGTATAAATTCTTTCACCATTGAGTGTGATTCTGGGTTATCTTTGAAGAGTTTTGGTGATGCCGTTAGTCAGATTGAGAAAGCTGCTATTCCTAATTTGCCGAGAATTATTATTTCTTTTTTGTGATCATGAATGTATGCTGAATTTTTGTCAGATTTTTCAGCATCTGTTGAGACGCTTTATTTATATGGTGAATTATACTGACTAATTTTGGATTATCGAACTATACTTGCATTTCTGGTATAAGCTTACATGATTATGATGAATTACACTTCTGATAACTTTGGATCTGAAATTCTGATACTATGTTAGAGATTTTAGAAATGGTATTTATGAAGGTTTGTAATTTCCCTTTTATGTAATGTTTTTGTTTCTGATATGCAGGTAATGCTGGCATTATATAATTAGTTGGGAAGTTTTCCCTCCTGTTGTGCATTCTGAAAGAGTTTGTGTAAAATTGACATTATTGCTTCTTTGATGTTTTGGAAAATTCACTTGTGAAGCCATGTGGGTCTGGAGCTTTTTTTGGTGGATGGTTTTTAACCACTGATTAGTTATTTTTCTTTAAAAAGATATTTATTTAATCTTATTCATTATTATTATTATTTAAATTTGCTATAAGGCATGTGTGCTCACCAGAGAGAGACAGAGAGAGCGAGAGAGGGAATTTGAGAAAGCAAGCCAGCAGGTCCTAGGCTCAAACTGCGCTTGGCTATGTGGGAGTCCAGCATTTCAACCACCATGCTGCCTGCTGGCCCCTCTAATACGTGCATTTATATTTATATGCACTGCCTTACCTATATCCCACGAGTTTTGATGTGTTGGCTTTCATTTTCATTCAGTTTTAAACACTTTCTAATTTTCTTCATGAGTTCCTTTTTTGACTCACAATGTTTTAGAAGTATGTTGTTTTATTTCCAAATTCATTTATTTTGGGGATTTTCCAAATACTTCTCTATGATAACATTTCTTGTTTTATTCCTTTATGGTCTTAGAACTTATTTTATGTAATTTTAATTCTCTTACGAATTCTCTTGTTAGGATTCCCCTCCCCTAGGCCTACATCACCAGGGAGGCTTTCTCAGGATTACTTTCATCCCAGTGGTTCTTACGTGCATTTAATGAGGGGAGATCTGCAGAGAAGAACCTGCCAGGAGTATGAATCTCCCTTGTATCTGCAGTTCTCAGGGCTTCGTCTCTCACACTAATCCACACTTGGCTTTGACAATCAATTTAACACATGAAGAGGGCCAGATGGTGGTGCAGTGATAATGCAACCGGGACCCCTATGGGAAGGTTGAGTCCACTTTCTGGAGTCACCAGGCTGGGCATGTTGATCTCAGCTGGCTGAGGCTGGAATTGCACTGTAGTGTGAAAACCCTGTTGAGAGTGTCTATCTCCCCATAAAATACAGAAGTAAACAGAATTTCAATGAAAAAACAAAAATATGAGAATTCTTTTTACCTGCTTATTTGGTATCTGGAAGTATCTGCTCTGCCTTCATATCACACCTCTTTTTGGAAGCACCTGACTTTCCTTGGGTTATTTGGTGACCTGTAATCTCAACTTTCTAGTGATTCAAGAAAAATGGTCAGTTTTCAGACTGCTTGGTGATTTTCTGAATATAGGTTTGGGAGTGGTGCTCTTTCTAGTTTTCTATGTTCTTTAGAAGCCTGAAGTCCAGAATTTCTTTTGCTCTTAACTGTTTGTGTCTCTAGTTCATTTTTCCATGGAGTTGTTTTCTTCTAATATATCTTCTATTTTACAAAGTCTTTTTTAAAATTCTCTAAATGCTATTATGTTCACCCACTGAGTTTTAATTTTAATCATATTTAATTCTAGAATTTAATTTTTTTTTCCAAATCTATTTGGCTATTTGGTGAATAGTTCTCTGTTAGCCTGAAGATTTTCAGTTTTTTTAAAAAAAATTTTTTAAAAGAAAGAATAGATACTTTTAAAAAAAAATAATCTAACACTATAATTTATTTATTTATTTATTTATTTTTTAAGGCTTTTTGCTCTAGTGCACGTGTGTTCACTGGAGAGATGCAAAGTGAGAAATCATATGCATATACTCAGCATGATTTTCAAGCTGCTAGGTCCAATACTTGAACAGTTGGCCATGTGAGAGTCTAGTGCCTTAACCACCATGCCACCTGCTAGTCCTTGTAATTTCAATATATGATGCCTTCGTACGTAATATATGTGTTATCATCAACAAGTAATGAACCATTTCTGTGTCCGACTACTGTCATGCCTCTTGATTTGTTCTCTTGCTATCCTTCTCTATACTTTTCCCGTCTCCCTCTGCCCTGTTCCACACTGTCTTCAGCATCCATAACCATTTTCACTGCTTCTATACCCTCCAATATTTCGATCTCTGAGCTGTAGATTTATTTTTTTTGGAGAGATTTTCACTGTAGGGTGCGTGCGCTCGCCAGACAGACAGAGAGAGACATAGAGACAGAAAGCGAGAAATCACCCCCCAGGGGGGATGGTCATGCCGCAATCCCTTCTCCTCTATTCTCCTCTCAGGATCTTGGGCACGCACGCACATGCGCCCGGCGTGAGTTTTAAGCCACCGGGTCCGGGACACGAACCGCGGTCGACTACATGGGAGTCCAGCGACATAGCCATTATGCTAACTGCTGGTTCCCTAAGCTGTAGATTTTTTTTATGGGCAATTATTTGTGGCATTTCTTTGAGGCTTAGGATAAAGTTCCATCTTTCCAGAGGACTTGTTTACTTTTTCCATATGCTTAAGGATGTTGCTAGTACTAGCCCTCTTTAAATTGAGTTCATTGTTTGAGGTTATTTGAATCAACCCAGTAGGCTGAAAATCTGACTGATGGTTGTAACTGTTTAGTAATAAGATTTTTAGTTTTTTAGCTCCTGCTCTCCTCTGTGTCAAGGCGCCTTTTCATCCAGTCACCTGGGAGTCTGAGAGCGGGCTGGGCTTACCTCTAGTTAATACTTATCTTGAGGGGATAACCTTTTGGGTTCTCAACATCATGGGAAGAGCTCCACTATGAGACCCCTCATGTTGGTCAGGCTTTGGGCTTTGTCTTTTATCTCCGAAGCCTCACAAGGCAGAGTAGACTTAAGGTTGAAGTTCTTTTGATTTGGTAAATGTTCTCAGGGTAAATGTAACTTCAGTATCCTTGATTTCTCCCATCACATAGATTTTGATCTGAACATTTTCTAATTGTCAGCTTTTGAGGTTTTTAAAAAAATTTCTGTGCAACATTTTTAGTTTTTTTCCTTTATAGATGAAAAAAAAATCTGTCCAACTATCTTGCAAGCTCATGTACTAGAAAGAGTAGATTTCACTGATTTCTAAAATTTAATGATTGAATTATTTATAGAAATTCTATATTATTATTTTTCATTACGTTGTTCTTTTCGTTTTCATCTTTTTTCTTTTAGCTTTTGCTATAGGGTACATGCACTCACCTGATAGAGAAAGAGAGAGAGAGAAAGAAAGAGAAAGTGAGAAATCACTCCCCTACCCCGAACCTCCCAAGAAGGATGGCCGTGCCGCAATGCCTTCTTCTCCATTCTTCTCTAGGGATTTTGAGCATACATGCACACACACCAGGCGTTTTTTTTTAAGCCACTGTGTCTGATACTCAAGCTGTGCAGTCAGCCATGTGGGAGTTCAGCACCTTAACCTTTATACCACCTGCTGGCCTGATTCTTCCTTTTGTTTTAAATAAATTTGCATTTTTCATTTTACAATCTATTGGGTTGTCAGAAAAGTCATGATGTGGGCCTGACAGGTGGTGTGGTGGTTAAGGGTACAGGACTCCCCCATGGCTGACCACAGTTTGAGTCCTGGACTTGGTGACTTGCTTTCTCACTTTCCTTCTCTCTTTCTTTCTCTCTCTGTCCCTCTCTGGTCAAACTAAAGTTAAATAAAAACATCTTTTTTTAAAACAAAGAGATGTCATGATGCTTTTTTTTTTTGCATAGAAAAACATAAAAAAAAAATCTTGACTTTCCTGACTACCTAATATATTGAGTAATTCTGTTAACTAAAACTCCTCTGTTTCAAATTCTGTTGTTTGTTTTAGATGACTCCTGCTCAATCCATCTTGTTTTCTGTGTGCTTTGTAATTTGAGGCTTACTAGTTTTTATTTAAGGGAGCTTTACTACTGGTATTCTGTGCAACATGAATAGAAGTATATCCTTCTAGAGATGGTGAACATGTGTTTCTGTCATGTTATCATGTTACCCACAGGGACCCCTTTTATATGACTTTCTTCTCTTTCTCTCTTCTTTGCTAGAGACGTGGTTACATTGCAATTCCTTTTTCTCCATTTCTCCATCTTGATGGAATTTTCGGCACACATGCACACATGCCTGGCATGTTTTTCAGGACACCAGGGCTAGGATTTGAACCACATAAAACCATTTCGAATTCAACTTCCTTCACTACTAGGTTATAGTGCATGCCCTTTTGTGACTTTCTTAATTGGGAGGTCCTGGAGTCACAAATTATTATTATAAAATATAAGAGGTTTTTGCCTTAGGGCACATGCACTCACCAGAGAGAGAGCCACAGAGACAGTGAGAGGGAAAATGAGAAATCATATCCCAGGGGAGATGGCCACACCACAATCCCTCCATTCTTCTCCTGGGACCTTGAGTGCACATGTGTGGTTTTGAAACCACTGGGTCTGAGACTCGAACTGTGGTCGGCTGTGTAGGAGTCCACACTATGTCATCTCCTGGTCTTGATTTACAAATTCTTAAGAAGTTTTATGGCTATCCAGATCCGAAGCCCAGATAGACTGGCTTCTGTGCTACTTCACTTGCTCAGTGGATTTTTTTCTTTTCTTTTTTTTTTTTTAGCCCGCCTTTGCATGGAGGCCATTACCCTTCAAGGATCATACTTTTTCAGGTGTGACTTCCCATTTTAACCTAGGCCCAAGGTTTTGTGCCTTGCCCCCTACGTGGCTATTCAAACTCAAGCTTCTTTCTTTATTTTAAAATCAAGAACAGCCACTGTTCTGAGTGCAGTCACAATGTTAGCACCACTTACCAGTCTGCTTTTAGTTTCCTTTTTGTTTTAATTTTTTTCCTTTTAGGATTTTCCTTGCTTTCTTTCTTTTTATGGTAGAGAGATTTTTACCTATAGGGTTCATGTGCTTGCTGGAGAGACAGAGAAAGTGAGAAATCACCCCTCAGAGGGTGGCCACACCACAGTTCCTTCTCCAGTCTCCTCTTGAAGTTTTGGGTATGCACATGCACGAACCTGGCATGAATTTCAAGCCTCCAGGTCCGGGACTCAAACCATGGTCAACTACATGGGAGTCTAGCGATGTAACAATTATGCCATCTGCTGGTCCCTCCTTCCTTTCTTATGAGATCAGCTGTGAATTTAAAATGTTCTTTCTTTTTTTCTTTTAATTTTTAAAAATAGATTTTTTAAAAAAACTTATTTTATACATTTAATCACTATACATCTCTTTTCTTTTCTTTTCTTTTCTTTTCTTTTCTTTTCTTTTTTTTCTTTCTTCACAGGATCCCGCTATGTTGTAATCCTCCTGTCTCAGCCCTCTGAGTACTTGGAATTGCAGGCTTGCATGACTGTGCCTGGTGTTTACCATGAGTTGGACCAGGCTCTCCTATGTGGCTCAGCCTGCCTAGCAGCAGTGTCTACCAGTCTGCGCTATTGCAGCTGGGCCTGCCTGTTTTGTTCTAGTCCGCATTTATAAGCATTTGGTAACAGGAGACCTTTCAGCCCTCTTACGTGCCACGGTGCTGGAAAGGAAAGTCAATTTCTTCTTTTTTTTTTTTTTTAAATGACAGAAGATGTGTGTGCATGAGAGAGACACAGGGGGAGAGAGAGAGATAAAGCACCCCCTTTACCCATAGGGCTGATCATGCCACATTCCTTTTTTTCCAGTTCTCCATCCCAGGATTCTGAGGCATAGGTACATGAGCCTGGTGTGTTGTCACTGGGACCAGAATTCAGACTGTGTCTGGCCACGTGGGAGCTAGCCTCCGCTGTCCTGATTCATTCATCTTCTAAGGAAAAATCTACGTGGTGTCCACATCTGGTTTGGATACTTAAAAAATGTTTCGACCAATGTTTTTGAAGACTAAAAATAGTAAAGACAAAGCCTTTTGTTATATTAATCTTTATATTGTACATGAATAAACATAAAACACCAGTAATTGTTAAAATGAAGGTGTAAATTGTCGTAGAGTACATGAATTGCCTTCTGTTATGCCTGCACTCACTGCTAAACAATAAAAAAAATATTTCAGAGGTCAGCAGGTGGTATGGTGGTTAAGCTTCTGGAATCCCAGACCTGGCAGCTTGAAAATCATGCTGGGTATGTGTGTGCACGCGCTTGTGCCCAAAATCCCAGGAGGAGAATGGATTGAGGCATGACCATACTCCTAGTGGGTGATTTCTCACTTTCCCTCTCTCTGTCTCTTGTGTCTTGCGCCCTATGGCAGAAACCTAAAAAAAAGATCCAATCAGTCCAAAGGCTGTACTTAAGCAGAAATCTTGAACAAAATACTTTTGTTTATCTAGAAAAATGTCCTTCTGACTTTGTGAGTATTAAGGTGCCCCCATCCAAACTAATTTTGGTATATAGGACAAGCATTGGGTGACTGACAAGGGTTCTTCCTTTTGCTGGGCTGTCGGAAAAGCCATGACAGATTTTTGCATAGAAAATATAGAAAAAATGCATCATGACTTTTCTGACAGCCCAATATTTTGGCAGCGTTTGTCCTGGACCAAGTCTACATGCAGACGTTTTTAGTCCACAGTGTGTGTAAGTTGGATACCTTCCCGTGCAATATGATTACATTACACAATGTTGATAGTAATGCCTGGTGCCTGCTCCCCCCACTGGTGTACACACATGTACGAACACACATGTATATGTAAAATTGCCAGGCCTGTGCTACCTCTCCAGGTACGTAACTATAGCTGTCTTTAGGAGTTCGCATGCTCAGGAGGAGGGCATTGCTGGTGCAACAGGCCTTGGGAAATGGGAACCCTCATATATTCCTGCCTTCCTGCAGCCTTCTCCTGTGGGGTTCCCACCCCCACCAAGCCTATCTCAGCTTCATCCCAGTTTCCAGCACTGAGGCAGTGCCAGGGCTGATGGATAAATTGCCAACTGATGTGGGAGTTAATCAGAGATTTCCAAGGCAGCTAGGATGGGGATTTGAGAGAAAACAAAGTGAGTAGCTGCCAGAACCACCCCCCCACCCACACTTCTTCTCTAGGATGCTCACAATATGATGATTTTCAGAAAGCTTCTGGGTGAGATGGTGTTGACCATGCACCATCATCCTGGGCACTCGAAGAAGCAGCAAGTGGAGATGAAGGGATGGGAAGGTGGGCAGAGGAGGCAACGGTGGAGCTAATGGCTGAGAATAGGAGCAAATGACAGCGTTTGTTCTGTGGATGGTGTTGGGAGTGGGCATGGGGAGACCACTTTTAACTCAGAGACAGACAGCCGCCGAGAGCTGTTTATCATGTCTATACGTTTGCACTCGGCACTTCCGAGGGGAGTTTAAACCAATCCAAATGGATATGGCATTGACTGTCAGACAATAAGAGATTGCAGACTCATTCTCCATCATCTAGTTTTCTAATTAGAGAGTCAGGCAGGCCAAGCACATGCCATGCCTTATACTGCAAACATTAGTTGTGACTCCAGGAGCTA
>NW_006160129.1:2920875-2934955 GCF_000334495.1 Tupaia belangeri chinensis
TGTACTGTCTTGGCAGATTCTATAGGGTAATGTATGTTGATGATCAGACCCACAAGTGTGCTCTGTTTATTACTCTTGCAGGGATTTGGCCTCATACCTTGAGTAGGACTGCAGGTCTTAGGAATTGAGTTAGACCACATGTAGGTGGTAGGTCCCTTATCTCCAGGCCTAATCCCTATCTACACTTCTCTAGGAGCTCTGCAAGTTCTCCTGCTCAGGCCAAGGGAACCCTGGTTCCTGTTTAGTTTTCTTTCTTTTTTTTTTCTTTTTCTAAAGATTTATTTAACTTTATTTATTTGTTTATTCTAATTGGATCAGAGAGAGACAGAGTGAAAGAGAGAGAGAGAGAGAGAGAGAGAGAGAGAGAGAGAGAGAGAGAGAGAGAGAGAGAGAGAGAGAGAAAGCCACCAGGTCTGGGACTCAAACAGTGATCTGCCATGCTGGAGTCTAGCACCCTTAACCACCACGCCACCTGCCGGCCCCCCTGTTTAGTTTTCTTAGGGAGTGGGGTTAGGAAAGTTTTGGGCCCCTTTTACTATAGCTCTTGGAGAGTCAAGAAACAGGAAGGTGCAGATAATAATCTTAAAGGGAAGACCAAGAGGTCCAGAATCTCATGGTCCTGAGGTAAGTGTTACGAGTTCTAGATGTCAATCTTTTACCTCTTCCTGCATTTCATCCTTCCCTTCACCTTGGCCCAGAAGTGTCTTTGCTTTCAGTCTGTGTGGTTTCTCCTTGAGACAGAGGCAGAGAGGGGAGTCGTGGGTTCCCCTCAGGGTTGGAGAAAGTGAAGAACAAAGAGACTGGTGCATTCTTCAAGGAGTGTGGTCAGGCTACCCTTTCCTGCCTACTGAGAATCACTGGAGTGAATGTCCCCATTGCTGGACCATTTTTACCCCCAGAAAATCACATCTTCCTTGGACTTTCCTTTGCTTATGATTACTTGGACTTCTGCCATAGGTCATGTGCCAGTTATGTCCCATTGGTTGGATTTAGCATTAGGTCCTGGATCCTTCCAGTTTTCTGGCCGTCTGCAAGTGATTGTCTATGCCTGGGGAATTCCTGAGTTGTGATATCTGCTTTCTAGGATCTCTCTGGTAGCTGAGTTGAACTGGCTATAGGGGAAAGGGTAGATACAGATGCAGAGAGATCACTTATGAGGTCATCGCAGTGATCCAGGTGAGAGAAGGTAAAGGCCTGGCTCATAGCTGTCGTGGTAGAGTGGTTGGATTTTAAATATATCCGGTAAGTAGAGGCATGGGATTTCTTGTCAAAGCGGGTGTGGGGTATGCCTTAGTCCATTTTGTGTTGCTATATCAGAATATCTGAGACTGAGTAATTTATAAAAAACAGAGCCTGGGGCCGGCCAGTGGCGTGGTGGTTAAGAGTGCTGGACTCCCACATGGTCAACCGTGGTTCAGGTCCTGGACCTGGTGGCTTTCTTTCTCAGTTTCTCTCTCACTCTCTCACTCTGTCCCTCTCTGGCCAAATTAAAGTGAGAAAATAAATAAATACAATTGAATAAAATAATTCTTAAAAAAAAAAAAAAAAAAGAACAGAGCCTTATTTCTTACGGCTCTGGAGGCTAGAAAGTGCAAGGTTGAGTGTCTCCATCTGGTAAGGGTCTTCTTGCTGTGTCATCCCATGGGAGAAGGGCAAGAGAGTGTGTGAGGAAAACAAGGAAAGAAGCCAGACTCCTCCTTTCATCAGGAATCCACTCCTAAGGTAACTAACACACTCCTGCAATGGCGGCATGAATTGCCTCTGAATAGTCCCACCTTTCAACATGGAACGGTTCCACCTCTCTTCGTGGTTGCATTGGAGATTAAGTTTCCAACACATGAACTTTGGGAGACACTTTTAAACCATAGCAGGGTGTGCGAAAAAGAGAATGGTCGATGATAAGTTCAAGGGTTAGTCCTGGGCACCTGGGCATCATTGTGGGTCTTCACTGAGATGGAGAATTTATGTGGGGAGAAAATTTGGGATTGGGGAAGGGAAGATTAGGAGTTTAGTTTTGAATATGTTAAATTTAAGTTTGTATGGGCCAGTATGGTGATTAAAGGCACTGGACTGCCACATGGCCAGCTGTGGTTCACGTCCTGGACCTGGTGACTGGCTTTCTCACACCCCCCCGGACCCCTTTCTTTCTTGCCGTGTCCCTCTCTGGTCAAATTAAAATAAATAAGTAAATAAATAAAGTTAAATAAATTAATTCTTTAAAAAATTTTTAAAAAACCCTAAAGTTTGTGTATTTGTATATATCTCTATCTATCTATATTCAAATGGCTATATCGAGGAGACATTAGGAAGTGAGGTCTGAGTTCAGAGGAGACACCAAGGGTAAAGGTTAAGATGTCTGTATAGGAGTCATCAATAGTTTATTAGGTCGTCGGGAAAGTCATGACGTATTTTTCTGTTTTCCTGTGCAAAAATGGGTCATGACTTTCCCAATGACCCAATAGACGAGAAGAAAGAGAAGAGAAGAGAAGAGAAGAGAAGAGAAGAGAAGAGTCGAGACTGAGAACTGAGCTTGGGACACCTAAGCTTGAGAGGCTTAGGTGTTAGGATTTGTTTACTGTGTCCTGACTGTGTTTTGTTTTGTCTCTCACTAGAGCACAAACTCAGTGAGAGCAGCAACATGGTCTGTCTGGGGACCCAGTCCTCGCTACTCCGTAACATTTTGTCCAAGAATAAATGCAAAGATTTATGCCACCCACGTGATCTCAAGGATGTTGGCACCAAGCTGTCTATTTGGGTGCTAGTGATGCAAGTCATGTCCGCCCACAGACTGATGTGGATGGTGAGAGAGAATTCTGCCCCCCCCCCCCCCGCCCCCGCCACCACCACTCCATAACACACACACGCATTATACCCTGACGTTGCTTCTTAGGGCTGGAAGGTGAGAGGGAGCCTGCTGGAGAGTCAGGAGCCCTGCAGGATAACTGCAGAGGTCACAACGTTCGAAGGCGGCAGCTTGTGTGTCCCCATGAAGTGGCTCTGGGAGAGGGGAGCTCACTTTCCTGCCATGAAGCTGTGTGCGTGTGTGTGTGTGTGTGTATGTGTGTGTGTGTTGAGAGCGCAGGAAATGCTATAATCCTGTTATCCCCATCCTTTCCAGCCCAGGAGTCTAAAATCCAGTTCCCTGAGAACATCAGCCAACATAATGGGTGCGGACGTCAGAGGAAATGCCAGAAGCCGGGTGTCTCTGCTGGCTCCTGGATGGAGCCCAGTACAAATGAGCTCCTCCCCAAGGAGTGGACTGGAGGAAGGTTCTGCTCTGCCGCAGGCCTTCCCACCCCCATATTCTGCTTTCCTTCTCCAGGGCTAGTTGCCTTGTCTCCCATCAGGCCCACATGTACCCCACTCTGCACACACGTCCCTTCCTAGAACTGAGGGTTGGCTTGTCTAATAGGATTTCTTAAGACTGATGTTTCGCTTTCCTGGACTTCTTAGCTCCTCCGCACTCTTGGCAAAGGCTTCCTTTCTTGGTGTTGTTTCCACCTGCCATCTTCAGGTACAGAGAGCCAGGCGTGGTTCCAGGGGTATTGACCAGCTTACCCTATGTCTACCCAGCATTCGTCTCCTGAGGGTCTGTCTGGAGCTGCTTTCTGTCTGTCTTTTTCTTACTCTCTGGCTGGAAGTTACTGACAACATACTTTCAGACTGGTCATTTCAAATGCAATAAGAGCCTTCAAGGTAAAGGAGTGCTAACACACAGACTCTTAAGAATGATAAAGTAGGGGGACCAGCAGATGGTGTAATGGCTATGTTGCTGGACTCCCACGTAGTCTACTGTGGCTTGAGTTCTGGACCTGGTGGCTTAAAACTCACACCAGGTGCCTGTGCATGAGTGCTCAAAATCCTGAGAGGAGAATGAAGGAGAAGGGATTGTGGCATGGCCATCCTCCATGGGAGGATGATTTTTCACTTTCTGTCCCTCTGTCTCTTTGGTGAGTACACATGACCTATTGCAAAAATCCCTCTTAAAAAAGAAAAGGAATGATTAAGTAATTAAGGGGGGGGAGAAATCAGCAGATGGCATAATGGTTATGTTGCTGGTCTTCTATGTAGTCAACCACAATTCAAGTCCCAAATCTGGAGACTTAAAACTCACGCCTGGTGGATGTGCATGTGTGCCCAAGATCCTGACAGGAGAATGGAAGAGGTGGAATTGTGGCATGGACATCCTCCAGGGGTGGAGGGCAGGTGATGATTTCTCACTTTCTGTCTCTCTGTCTCTCCAGAGAGCACAGATGCCCTATAGCAAAAATCTGCATGTAAAAGAAGTAATTAAGGGGGATGGGGTGCTGGTAGGGAAGATACATAAAAGTTTAAATAGAAAGTTAAAAATCACCCACAATTCCATAACTGAGGGATAGCCGCAGTAAACACTGGGGTGTGTTTCCTTCCAGGCTTTTCCATGCTTATTTGTGAAGTATTGCTGTAGTCATACTGCAGATTCCACTTTTCACCACTTTCGGGGGGTGATACAGGTGCCTGGAAATGTGGTCATCATGGTGTGCCTCAGGCAGAGGAGCCTCAGCTGCACATGTGACAGTCCAGCTCCCCAAAGCCAGCCTGATTCCAGACCAGCCCTCCTCTGCTGCCCTAAGAAATCAGCATTTTCTTTGGGTTTGATCAGCTTTAAGCCCCAATCCTAGTTGAACTTTCCCTGAAACCTTTTTGTCCCACAGAGGGTGCTAGTTCCTCTATCCCCAGTTTTATTCTGAGCCAAGCAGAGTTGCCCGTTGCCCTGGCTTTGAGCAGTGAGGACCCCATGGGCCCCACCTCCCATGGCGTGAGGGCAGCTGCCACCCCTTCTCTGTCTCTCAGATGCCTTACACTTCTTTTGATCTGTCTTTCCATTTGGGATTCAGAGCACTTTTCTACTTTTCTCTTTCCCAGAAAGGGTCCGAGGTTGCTGACATTCTCATTCCCAGCAAAAGCTAGCATAGCATGCGGCCCCTCCATCGATGGCCAGGAAAGCAGCTGTCAACCTAGCTGAGAGCATGGCAGGCCTGGGCCACTCCACAGCCACGGTGTGTCTTCTGCAGTGGAGCGGAAGCCCTTGGAGGCCAAAGGAGGCTGCTGCAGCCTGTCCTGTCTCACTGCTCACCCTTGATACCCCTAGCAGAGAACATGACCTCACCCTCCAGTGAGAGGATTGTGTTGTGTCTGTTCAGGGTTTTCCCTTGGCACTGGCCGAATCTGGGCGGTTGACCTCGTCTGTGGGCTTCTCTTTCCACCTGGAAATCTCTCCTCACTGTTCTTCCCCTTTCTGCCATCCCACCAGCCTAGGACCAGACAGCCTGGGCTCCAGCTCTGGGCTTGGCTTTCCAAAGCTTCTTTGGAAAAGAGGACCTTGTAGGTTGCCATCCCTTTGGTACACACAGCCCTGCCAGCACCAGCCTAGGGCCAGACAGCCTGGGCTCCAGCTCTGGGCTTGGCTTTCCAAAGCTTCTTTGGAAAAGAGGACCTTGTAGGTCCTGAGTGCGAGACCCAGAAGCTGGGGTGTGACCACAGGGGATGGCTGTTTGGAAGGAGTAGGGTCAGGGCTTGGCTGTATGGACAGGCTTGTTACACACATGCACAAAGCCCCTTCAGGGTGGAAAAAGGCAGGGAAAGGAAGAGAAGAGGGTGGCTCTTGGCCAGGGGCCTTTACTTATATTCTTATTTCTGTTCTTCTGTGGGCTCTGCAAATGGCAAGGAGTGCCTGGTCCCCACAGATTTTTTTTTTTTTTGAAGCTATTACTTTTTTTAAGAGTTATTTTTTATTTAACTTTATTTATTTATTTGTTTTAATTTGACCAAAGAGGGAGGGAGGGAAGGAGGGAGGGAGGGAGAGAGAGAGAGAGAGAGAGAGCGAGCAAGCCCTCAGGTCCTTAAAAGTGGGAGTCCAGCGCCCTTAACCACCACACCATCTGCTGGCCCCTCCCCACAGATTTTAACATTCTTTCCTTCCTGTGTTGCTTTATTTCTAGGCAGTAAGAATGGAAGCCTTCTGAGGGCAAAAATCATGGCTTATCCTTCTTACATCTTGTATCCTATCTGGGGGCATCCCATCTGAGCTGTGTGGTTGTATGGTTGTATCCACCTAGTGAGGATTTAAACTGGGTGGGCACCAGCTGGTTCTACCTGTGGCCCCCTCCTCAGAACATTTGCCAGCTGAATCTGCATCTCCCTCTCACAGCTCTGGCTCAGGGAAGGGGCCTTAGCCCATGGTCCTGAGGCATTGATCTAGACTCTTCTTCTAGACCTCAGAGGTAGCCTGGAGCTGGTTCTCAGCGCAGGGTTCATTTTGCTCTGATGTTTCTTGGAGAATTGCAATGACAGTGGGGTCTGTAGCAGGGACTCAGTAAATACTGAGTAAGTCAGGAGGAGGGTGTTGATGCATGGCGTGATCCTTTTCAGTAGGAAGCCTAGGTGGCACAAGCCATCCCAGGTGTATATAAAGAGGAGATGAGTACCATGGGAGAGACATTCCTTCAGGGAATACTGAATAGGGCAGGAAGAAAGAGGACTTAAACCTGTGAAAATGCTTTGGGCAAAATTAATCACAAAATAACCCATGTAACCCGCGGCTCAGCCGCCATGTGGCTGGTATTAGGGAGCCATTGTGGGATACCAAAGCTGTGAAGGGGTCATGGAGTGTGGATCCCAGGTCAACCTGAGCACAGTCAACCCATATCCTGGCTGGCTGGAGGGTGCTGGGGATCACAGCATGGTGGCACCCCATCGAGGGTACCCTCTGTCCCCTGCTCTCTTTCTTATGAAATAAATAGAGAAATAAACTTTAAAAAAAAAATGCAACCACCCAGAACTACAGAAACTCAAAGGGCCATACTCAAGGAATGGGAGGGAAGTGTGGAGAGTGAGTGTCCAGGGAGTGGCTCTGTGATGAGGTGGCTCAGCCCAGGGGGTGGGGTCTCTCCTCAGAGCTGGAGGTTGGAAGGCCAAGGCCCCTTGGAGGGCTCTAGATGGAGGGTGGAGTCGCTCCTCAGGGGTGGAGGTTGTAAGGCCAAGGCCCCTTGGAGGGCTCTAGATGCTGGGGAGTCCCATCTCTCTGCCTGGGCTACCAGTGGTAGAGACATGTAGGGAGCAAGGCTGGAGGGAGGAAATCCTGTCTGCGTCCCACCTGGCTGCTTGGCTTGGCCTCAGAGGTGCCATTAGGCATGCGTGCCGGGAGCAGTGGCTGGAATTGCTGGAATTTAAAAATGGCTTGGATCTGCAATGGCTCCCCGGCTTTTTCAGTGACTGCTACTCCCGTATCCTCTCTCTTCCTCCTAATCTGAGGCACGTGACTAAATTCAGCTTAATTAGGAGGATTATATGTCTTATACATTTAATACTTAATAGTCAAGCAGAGGCTTTCTCCCCTCAGCATATTTATTAAAGATATCCTGGGAAGAAAATGAATGAGTCATGACATCGTGAATACTTAGAATGAAGTAGCTGGAGGCAGGGCAGAGGGAAATGGGGGGCTGCAAGGGTAGAGATTCTCTTAAGAACCAAGAAGGAATTACAGTTCCCAGATTGGGGCTTATTGTGTAAGCTCCTTGGGCTTTTCTGACTGGGGCAGAAATACAATTTCCAGGGGCCAGCAGGTGGCGTGGTGTTTGGGAACTGGACTCCCACATGGCTGACTGTGGTTTGAGTCTCAGACCCAGTGGCTTGAAACTCACTCTGGGCATGTGTGTGTGTTTGCACCAAGTACCAAGAAGAGAATGGAGGAGAAGGGATTGCGGCATGGCCATCCCCGGGTGTGTATGTGTGTGTGTGTGTGTGTGTGTGTGTGTAATTTCTCACTTTTTCTCTCTTTGTTTCTCTGGCAAGCATATGCACCCTATGGCAAAAATCTCTTTCTAAAAAAAGAAAGAAATACCGTTTCCAGATCCAGAGATGTGAACTGTGTTCTTGTCCAAAGCCAAGCAGGGCTGGAAGTAGCATGTGTGCTGGCTTAGTCAGGCTGGTTTTGAATCTGGGGACATGCGTGCTTTCCAGATGCCAGCACGCACATCTGAATGAATAATGGAGGAAAACATCCCGGCCAGATGTTGCACCATGCCGACCTGCTCTGGTTGTTGGGAAGTAGCACTGGTGTTGATTCAGCATCTGGATGCCTGGTTTTCCTGTGGACGCTCCATCCAGACACTTAATATAATATAATGGAAATAAGAGGGAGAGGGCAGTGATGGGCAGAGAGGCAGCCCAAGGGCTTTGAAAAGGCCAGAAGCTCATCTCCAGACCTTGGGAAGAGCTTTGCCCTGGTTATACTCTCTAACTCCTTCCTTCCTTCCCTCCTTCCCTCCCTCCCTCTTTCTTTCTTTCTTCCTTCCTTCCTCCCTTCCTCCCTTCCTCCCTCCCTCCCTCCCTCTCTCTCTCTCTCTCTCTTTCTTTCTTTCTTTCTTTTTCTTTCTTTCTTTCTTTCTTTCTTGCTTTCTTTCTTTCTTTCTTTCTTTCTTTCTTTCTTTCTTTCTTTTTCCCTTAAGACCTGAATGAATCACAAATCCCTTTTTCCTGATAGAATTGGCTTATTGAACAGTCTGGAGTGAGAGGAATACAAAGAAATCAGCATGGGTTTCCCTGTCAGGGACACATAGATGTCTCCTCATGACATCTCAGAGCCTTAGCTTTCTGGCTTCTTCAAGGAGCCAAGAAACATTTGGATCTAATCCATTTTAGAGCTTACCTTTATTTTTTTTAAGGATTATTTATTTAATGTTATTATTTTTAAGTTGCTATAGGATACATGTGCTCACCAGAGAAAGAGAGAGAGAGGGGCAGAAAGAAAGTGAGAAGCAAACTGCCAGGTCTGGGACTAGAACCATGGTCGACCACGTGGGAATCCAGCACCTTAAACAGCATGCCACATGCTGGCCTAAGCTCACTTTTTAAAGAGAGGGTCTTGCTATGCTGTGTTCCACCTGCCTCAGCCTGCTGAGTACTTGGGACCACAGGTTCATGTCACCACGATGACTTTTTTTTTTAAGGGTGGGCTGGGAATTGAACCCAGGCCTCCCATGTAGCCTCAGCCTGACGAGAAGCAGTGTCAACCAGCATGCACTGAGACCCCTGGGCCTAGAGCTCACTTCTGCACCTCATATCCCAGTTAGTGCTCCTCCCTCCCTCCGTGCAGCCTGGCACTGGTCCCTGAGAGCGTGTGGCTGTGGTGGTGCCAGGGCTTGGGCTGTCCTATCCGGAGCAGAAGCCTTTACGCTTCTTGGTGCTATAGGAGTTTTCTCTCTGCTGTCTGTGCCCTGAGCAGAGAGGGTAATAGATGCCCAGCAGACCCAGGGGCAAGCCCAGGTGACTGCTCCTGTTGGGGTCAGATGAGACCCAGCGTTTCCTTGCACAGGCACTTCTGGTGCCTACACTAAAGTCCTTGGCTCTTGTACCTTGCAAGGGGCTTTATGTTTTGCTCACAGATGTGAAAAAAAAGTCATTCCTGCCTTCAGGGAGTTTATGGTTGGTAGGGAGGCAGACCAGCCAATAGATAATCATAATACATGACATGGAGGGAAGGGCAAAAGGTCATGGGAGACCATGCAGAGGCACCCAGCTTAGTTGAGGGGCTCTCAGGGGAGGCTTCCTGGAGTACATGATTATTAAGCTGAGCCCTGAAGGCCAAATAGGAATTAGGTAGATGAATGGGATGAGCAATCTAGGCAGAGGGAACAGCATGTGAAAAGGCCAGCAGGGAAGAGAAAGGTATCTTTGGGATATTACAGGAAGTTCCAGGTGATAGGATCGTAGAGAACAGGGTTGGGGGGTGAGTCAGATCCCTCCATCTGTGATCTCAACTCTTGTTCAGCAGCTTTACCAGCCTCGTTGGTGGCCACCCCAAAGATTTACAAGCACCTATGTCCTTAGCTTACGTCAGGACAGATGCAATTGTAGTGAGTTGCCATGGCAACCCGAGGGAAGCTTGAGTTTGGCCTGGCAGCTTGGAGACAGCGAAGGATGGTGTGACTCTGATGCAGGGCAAGGACAGGGGAATTGGGAATTGTTTGTAAGCCTGGTAGCACCTCTCTGTTCAGCTGGGCAGTGAGGCCAGGCACCCTGGGAGAAGGCAGGTCTGCATCCTGACCTGGGGCCTTTGCGAAGGCTGTGACACCTGGCAGTGTTATGACACAGGAGATGGGACTGGGCCCTGCCTGACCTGTGGCATATATATATGGCAACCTTGTGCCCTGAGATCTGAAGGGTGGGAGGGTGCCGAAGGTGGGAAGGAGCATCAGGTAGCTCACAGGGAGATGGAGCATTGATAGTACCCTGGGTCTGTGAGCGCTTTTTGCACCATCTGCTGCCTCAGCAGTAAACCTTCAAAGCAGGGTCCAGGGAACCCCTTTTCCCTTCCCATCTCTGCACCCACCAGCTGCAGCAGGTGTTTTTGTGTCCAGGGGCTACTGGAATTCTCCCCATTGTTCCTGTACTCCTCCTATTTTTCTCCCTGCTGTCATCCAAGCCCTTACAGGGCGTTGGTGACATCCTGGTAGGAAGGCACCAGAAGAGTATCTTAAAGTTAGCTGGGAAAAAAATACAAGACACAAAACCTGAAGACTAGGCAGTTGCCAGAACCTGCAAAAGGCTTGATTCTCTCCCCACTCTAGAAGCATCACCTCTACCTTCAAAATATATCTAGGTTCTGACCATTTCCCACCAAGCAATGAGCTGACTATGCCATTCATTGGGTGTTTGCCATGTGCCAGGCATGGTGACAGATACTTTAGGTTATTTCCTATTTTCAACATAATAATTGATCACAACCACCCAAGGAAATAGGTACCATGTTATCTCCATCCGACAAACGGAAAAAGTGGTGCTGGGGGAGTTGCTTGTACTCATCCAGGACTACTTGGCAGATATGGGGTGGAGAATTAGCCAGGGGCCTCGGCCAAGCTTCCTGGTCATCCTCACCTGGCAGTAGCACTGGGCACCACTGCCACGTCCTCCTCTTCGGGGACACCTTGCTTGGCTCCTGGATGCCTCCGGCCTTCCTGGCTCCTTATCAGACTCTTGTGACTTCCTCCACATCTTCCCGCTCTCCAGCCCTTAAAGGCTCAGTTCCTGTTCTTTTCTCTCTCTGTTCACTCCCTTGGGGACCTTGTTTAGTCTCTGGGCTTTGAGTACCACCTCTGTGCGGATCATGTCCATATTTCACTGGTTGCATGTTTTTGCCCAATGGAGTATTTGACACCTCTGTTTAATATCTAAAGGGCTCCCAGAACTGACATGTCCAAACTCAAATTCATCTTCCATTCCAAACCAGCTGCTCTTCCCATTCCTCATTGTAATAAATGACAACTGGATATTTCCATAGCTTAGGCCAACCTCTTCAGGCCTTCCTTGACTTATTTTCTCATTCTCCACACACAGCATCTGCTTTACCTTCAAAACATGCCCAAACTTTTTCCACTTCCCACTGCCTCCTCCACTCATTTGGCCTAAGCCATGTCCACCTCTTGCCTGGATGACTTCCCCTTTCCCTTCCCTTCCCTTTCCTTTCCTTTCCTTCCCTTCCTTTTCAGTTTTTGCCATAGGACATGTTCACTTGCTAGAGAAAGATAGAGAGAAGCAAAGTGAGAAATCAGGGAGATGGCCATGCCACAATTCCTTCTCTGTTCTTCTCTTGTGATTTTGGGCATGTACGCACACGCACCTGGCATGATTTTCAAAGAGTCTGGGTCTGGGACTTGAAACATGGTCAGCCAGTTAGCCATGTGAGAATTCAGTGCCTTAACTACCATGCCACCTGCTGGCCTCTCCCCTGCCTATTTTCAACACAGTAGCCTGAGTGAATTTTATATGTAACTGAGATAATATTATTTCCTTTCTTTCCTTAAAAAAAAGAATTATTTATTTAACTTTATTATTATTATTATTTTTAAATTTGCTGAAGGGCACACGTGCGAGGGAGAGATTAAAAGAGAAAGAAGATGAGAAAGCAAGGTCTGGGACTTGAACCATGGTAGGCCATGTAGGAATCCAGTGCCTTAACTACCATGTCACCTGCTGACCCCAAGATCACATTATTTTCTGCTCAAAATCTTCCAGTGGGCTTTGACTCAGTCAGGGCGCTGCCATCCGTTCATGATGGTCTCTAAGGCTCAGCGTGACTTGTTCTTGGTGCCTCTTGGATCTCACCACGTCCTGCTCTCTCAGCTCACTCTGTCCCAGCTTGTCGGGCCTCCTGCTATGCCTTGGGCATGCCCAGTACTTTCCCACTGCAGGGCCTTTGCTCTTGCTGCTCTTTCCTCGTGGAATGTTCTTCCCCTAAAGTAGTGTATAGTAGTTTACTGCATGAGGGCACCTGTTCGAGGGATAAGTAGGGGCTGAAACGTGAATTTTATTCTGTTGAGTGGTGCATCTACCGGGCTTCATCTCTCAAAGGCACCTTTTTCCAATTTTCCCAGGGGCTTGCTGGACCACCGGCTGTCATGTGCCTCCTAAACTCTGTGGGCCTCAAAGACACCTGGAGGTGCCCTTAAGAGTGGGTAAAGGTTGGAGGTGGGACTGGGAAGGTGACCTTGACAGTGAGGAAGGCATTCAGATCTTATTTAAAACTGTCTCTGGAGATTTTCCTGTGGTTCTTCTGGAGGTGTTACTGATCATTTGAAGGAATTGAACACATAAGGACCTATCACGAGCATCCCAGAGCAGGTGACCAGCTTTGATAGTGATTTATATTCAGCCCATGTTCCTGAGAATCTAAGAGGTCCCTTGGTAGGACCTGCATGGGTCTTGGCAGCACAAAAGCCCACAATCTCCATTTTTCCTGGATCCCACCTCTATCCAAAGCTCTGGCTCCCAGGGTGCTCCTTGTGTGCCAAGCACAGAGACAGAATCGTGCGGTTGAGAGCTTATGGACTTGGGAGCCAGACTGCTGGGTTCACATTCCATCTCCCCCAGCCACCAGTTGTGTGGCCACGGGTGAATTACCTAACCTCTCTGTATAATGGCAATAATATTGAATAATGCACATGAAGTGAGTTAACATGGAGAATCACAGAGGAAGGTGGGGGTGGCCCAGAAGCTTACTGGTGTGGTTGGCCATAAGATGAAGGTGAGTTGGCAGGGACTCCTCTATACAGAGACCCCTTTCCTGAAGCCCTGAGGTGCCTGGGTGGTGGGGGAGCCCAATCTGGGAGAAGTCCTGCAGGACTGAGGCTGCAGTGGGTTCCAGGAGGGCAACAGCTTAGAGTGGCCCTCCCTCAGGCTGATTCTGCATGGCCTAAAGTTGGAGGCAGATAGGAGCTTCCCAGAGATCTCTGTAGGAGGCAGTGTAGAGCTTAGGCAGAAGTAAAGATGAAGCAAATCCTGAGTGTGTTCTGTCTGCTGGGCTGTGCTTACCTCTCACGGAGCCAAGAGGTGGTGTAGTGATTAAGGTGGTGGACTCACACATGGCTGACCACAGTTCAAATCCTGGACTGGTGGCTGGAAGATCATGCTGGGTATGTGTGCGTGCATGCTCAAAATCCCTAAAGGAGAATGCAGGAGAAGGGATTACAGCATGGCCATCCTCCCTGGGGGTGATTTCTCACTTTCTCTCTTTCTGTCTCTCTTTCTCTCTGGCGAGTACATATGCCCTATGGCAAAAAGAAAAAGAGATAAAAATAAAAAAGAAAGGACAATCTTGGTTTTGAGGTGGAGGTCATCTCTCATAAACTGAACAGTAGCCTTTTAAAAATGAATACGGGCCCCCTCCTTCCTGGCGCTCGAGGGAACATGGCCAATCCTCGCATGAGGCAGGTCATGATCAAGACCAGGGTGGTGAGACGATTGCTCAAAGAAAGGTGATGTATGAAAAAGAAGCAAAACAACAAGAAGAAGAGACTGAAAACAAATGAAAGCTGAAGGTGGTGGAAAGTATGCCATTAAAAAGCAGGCAGAGGGAACCAGCAGTTAGCGTAATGGCTATGTCACTGGACTCCCACGTAGTCGACCGCGGTTCATGTCCCGGACCTGGTGGCTTAAAATTCACGCCAGGCGCGTGTGCGTGCGTGCCCAAGATCCTGAGAGGAGAATGGAGGAGAAGGGATTGCGGCGTGACCATCCCCCCTGGGGGGTGATTTCTCGCTTT
>NW_006160129.1:2934989-2938923 GCF_000334495.1 Tupaia belangeri chinensis
CCAATAAAAAAAAACCCCAAAAAAAAAAAAAAAAAAAAAAAAAAAAAAAAAGCAGGCAGAGATCCTGCAGGAGTCCTGGATGATGATCCCAGATTGCCAGTGCAGGCTGGAAGCTGCAAATATGGATCTACAGCAGATACTAGAAAACGGACAAGGTTTGGAAGAAGCTGAAGAATATAAAGGAGCACATTTAGTACTGGATTCAGTGAAGTTAGAAGCCTGAAACTTTTCTATACTGGGTGTTTTCTGCATTAAATCCTAGGTCCGTTCTGTAGTTCCTTATTTTTGACCACTGCTGCGTGTTCAAGTAGTTTGAGAATGTGATTCATTTTATACCATTCATATATCTTCCTTTGCATATTTAATGTGTCAAATGAGTTTGTATAACAAAGTTATTTATTTCATTAAAAAAATTAACGTGGGGACTAGCAGATGATATAATGGTTACATTGCTGGACTCCCATGTAGTTGACCATGGTTTGAGTCCTGGACCCAGCAGCTTTAAGCTCATACCAGGTGCGTATGTGTGCATGTCCAGAATCCCAAGAGGAGACTGGAGAAGAGATTGAGGTGTGGCCATTTCCCCTGGGGGGATGATTTCTCACTTTCTGCTTTTTGTATCTCTCTGCATCACCAGCGAGCTCACATGCCCTATAGCAAAAATCTCTCTCAATAAAAAAATTAATGTGAAGTGTCCTTGGAGCAGAGACTGACATGTTTTCAATGGGTTGATGTCAGACTTGTCAGGAAGGAGGGGGTACAGGATGGTGAGAAGTTGGGAGTCCCCAGGTGTGATGAAGGGTGGGGTTTTGAGGTACCCATGATTATCTTAGGGAGTGGTCAGGGTCCTTGGCCTGCTAGCTCTGTTTCTTTCTCTGCACTGTGGAAAAGGAAGTGGAAGTAGGAGCTGGAGGGGAAAGAGGGAGGAACCCACCCCTGAGCCTTTGCATGTCTAGAAAGGCGAGGGGGAGGGACAGATCTGAGCTACAGGTCTTCATAACGCACAGAGCAAGCAGTAAAAAATCCAAACAGACCGACCTGGGCTAACATCAGGGAGCTGACTTCTTTTGCCAAGTAAGAATGTTCAAAAAGAAAAGGAAAGGGGCCAGGAGGTGGTGTGGTGGTTAAGAGGCTGGACTCCCACATGGCTGACCTCCCACATGGCTGACCCCGATTCAAGTCCTGGAGCTGGTGGCTTGAAAAATCATGCTGGGCGCATGCACAGGTGGGCCCAGAATCCCACGAGGAGAATGGAGGCGAAGGGATTGTATGTGGCATCCCCCCAGAGGGTGATTTCTCACTTCCCCCTCTGGCAAGTGCACATGCCCCGTAGCAAAAACCTAAATAAATAAATAAAAGAAAGAAAGAAAAGGAAAAGAAACCATTTTCTTTCTTACCTTAAAACAGCAATGGGGGTCACCAGGTGGTGTAGTGGTTAAGGTGCTAGACTCCCACATGGCTGACCATAGTTTGAGTCCTGGATCCAGTGGCTCACACCAGGTACGTGTGTGTGTGCCCAAAATCCCGAGAGGAGAATGGAACAGAAGGGACTTCAGCATGGCCATCCCCTGGGGGGTTATTTCTTGCTTTCTCTCTCTCCTTCTTTGTCTCTCTGGGGAGCACATCAACCCTAAAGCAAAAATCTCTCCCCAGCAATAACAACAAAACCACCAATACTATTATTATCAATTCAAAATGGAAAGGATATTTTAACATGAAAAAGGGACTATTTCCAGGAAGGGAATCCTCTAATAAAGGACATTTTTTTCCCCCAAGAAAAGACAGGTGGCAGCCTTGCATACACCCATTGTGCTACCACTTGACCCCCCCCACCACATACGCATCCTGCATTATCCTTTTTAAACTTCAAAGAGTTTAAAAAGTATTTGCCAGAGGTTGCATGTGCTCGCCAGAGAGAGAGAGAGAGAGAGAGAGAGAGAGAGAGTTGGAGGGAGAGGGAGAGGGAGAACGTATCCCCGTGGGGCATGGTCATGCCACAGCCCCTTTTCCATTTCAGGATGCTGTTGGGATTTTGTCAGGGCTGGCCTCTAATTTTTACTTTTCCATTTTTCTAAAGTCTGCTGAGCACTTTTCCACAGCTAGGCCTGGTCTGTAGATTGGAACTGGAGACAGATGGTTGTTCTGGGGCTCACCAGGCTGTGGGGGACGGAGAGAGGACAGGAGAAGGCTGGAGTGGAACTCACTTTGGGCTAAGAGATAGGCTGCCCTAGCTCCAGGGACTGATAGAGCTGGAGAATCTTCTTTTTCTTCCCTTCCTTCCTTCCTTCCTTCCTTCCTTCCTTCCTTCCTTCCTTCCTTCCTTCCTTCCTTTCTTTCTCTTTCTTTTTTAGAGAGATTTTTGCTATAGAGTGTGTGTGTTCACTGGAGAGACAGCAAGCGACAGAGAGACAGAAAGTGAGAAATCATCCCCCAGGGGGAATGGCCACACCACAATCCCTTCTCCTTCATTCTCCTCTTGGGATTTTAGGCACACATGAACACGCACTCCATTTGTTTTAAGCCACTAAGTCTGGGACTTGAACTGCAGTCGACTACGTGGGAGTCCAGCAACGTAACCCTTATGCCATCTCCTGGTCTCAAGAAAATCTTCTTATAAAGGGCCAGATTGATTTCTACAAGGTAGCATGTGTTAGATTCAGAGAACGGGAAGAGGGAGGGAGTACCAGAGGGAGTACTGGGGTGGGGCGTCATCTGAAGGAAGGGAGATGGCACTGCTGCCCCGTGGAGGCTCTTTCCTTCCCCTTTCTCTTTCATACACCCTCATGCTGTGTGCTGATCTGTGGCCATTGGATCTCCTATGGGTGGACCGAAGTTTCCATTTCCAGAAGGAAGCTCTCCCAAGTCAAAGGCCTGGGTTCAACTTCATAAAACCCCAGTGGGGCTTTAGCAGAGTAGCCGAGTCCAGAGCTTCCCGCCATGGTGAAGCATGTCTGCGGATTTGTCTTTGGCTGGGGGAATCTCTTCCTGGGACCCCAGGTGACTGCTGTTCACAGTTTCCCCAAGGGGACACACATTTTTAGCAGCTTCACCTTCAGAGACTTTTCTTGTCAGTTCAGCTTTTTTATTTTATTTTTATTTGTTGTTCTAAGCTGCTGACTTACATTGTCTTTATCTACTCTTACCGTGAGTTCTGACCATCTCTCAAGTGGGAAAATGCCTGGCAAAACATCAATTTCCTCTGTACAGAGATTCTGAATCGTCCGTGAAATGAAAGCTTGTTCCCTGAAAGAACTGTAATAGAGCCCCGGCACAAAGGGTGCAGCTGAGCCACTTCTGGTGCACCAGGGACAAAGCACCCCACTATTGGGAAGCACTGCATTGGGGTGCCAGGGCACACATATTGCTATGCTGGTGTGTATTCACACGCCCCTTCACATGCATGCAAATCCACTGAGCTGGGGGTCTAGGAGACAGAGCTTGGGGGAGAAAGCAGAGGGTTTTAGGGGATAGTACTTTCCTCTTCACTCTGCTGCCGAACCATCTCTGAATTGGAGTGAGGAAAGTTGAGTCTGGTCCCAGCTCTGCCTTCTAAGTTGCAGGGGGATGCTGGATAAATCACTTCACTTATCTGAATTTTATTTGCAAAATGGATATAAAGATTTCTAGAGACCGTTAGAGTTTAAGAAAGAAAACAGAAACCAGTCTAGGTATTTAAAGCAGAAAGGGATTTAATGTAGAGAATTAGGGGAACCAGCAGTTAGTGTAATGGCTATGTTGCTGGACTCCCACGTAGTCGACCGCGGTTCACGTCCCGGACCCGGTGGCTTAAAACTCACGCCGGGCGTGTGTGCGTGCGTGCCCAAGATCCCGAGAGGAGAATGGAGGAGAAGGGATTGTAGCATGACCATCCCCCCTGGGGGGTGATTTCTCGCTTTCTGTCTCTATGTCTCTCTCTGTCTGGCGAGCGCACGCG
>NW_006160129.1:2939195-2951110 GCF_000334495.1 Tupaia belangeri chinensis
GTCTCTCTCTGTCTGGGGAGCGCACGCGCCATATAGGGAAAATCTCTCAAAAAAAAAAAAAAGTAGAGAATTAGGCCTTTGTAAAAATCACTGGAAAAGCCAGAAAAATGGAGTTGAAGGCCACCAGGTCAGGAAATTGGGGTTGTCATGGTCCTCACAGCTGCCCCACACCCTTGAAGCTGGGGACAACACCGTAGACCCCTGAATCCAGTCACTACCAATACTGTTCAAGTGCACTTTTGCAGAGAGATGGTAGCTTTGGGGTTCCAGCCTCCAAATCTGGCACAAATGCACCTCCTGAGTGGATCTTGAGTAGAGCTACGAGAACATCTGGGAAGCACCATTTTTAGTTTTGCAAGCTCCATAGATAGAAGGGCGAAGTGGAAATAAGAGAATCAGTGTGAGTATCCTACACAGCCTTTTTGTTCCAAAGGTCCCTGATTTCTTACCACCCAAATATGTTTATTTTATTTACATAGAGAGAGAGAGAGAGAGAGAGAGTCCCTCCACAGGGTCTGACCAAACTGTGATCCTTCCTTCAGCCTCTGGCCAGCCAGGATTACCAGTAGGTGATGTTTCAGGGTGCCCTGGGATTTTAATTGCAGTCTTGTCTATGGCTCCAGCATTTCAGAGCAGCATCTTACTGTCTGTGCCACCTGGCTAGGTCCAAAGTTCCACAATTCTCCTGGAGAGAAGCCTGGGGAGTTTCAGCAGAAACATCAGCTTTTCCAAGTTTTATTGGTCTTGCCGCATTCCATCCAGCCACGTCTATGGCCCACAGCCCACTGAGGCAAGGTGCCCTGCAAGTTGGCGCAGTGGGATTTTGGCAGCTCCCGGGTCCACTTCTGATGTCCACTTCTTGCTGGGGAGGTAGGGAGGTCATGGGGAATCGCCAGTTGCCTTCTCTCCCTGCAACCCTTCAACTCTCAATCTTGCGTAAGGTTGAAAAATGGAATTTTTAGGACAGAGAAAAATGAAGTTTAGGAGGAAGCCAAGAATCCTCTGGGGTCATGTGGCCAAGGTCTTGACCTTGTTATCTAAGTACAGTCGTCCCCTCCTCACCTGGGAGGACTCCAGGCCGGGGCAGGGGATGCTATGGGGAGCAGGGAGATGGGCTCCATTTCTCCATCCCTACCCTTCCTTCCTGACAAGGGCAACGTGAGGTAATAAGCAGACCACAAGGTTGGAGGGCAGGAGGCTGGCTGCTGCTGGTGTATCTTGGAGAACGGGGGGCAGAAAGATAGAATAGGTTTTAGACCTGTGTGATGAGAAACGTGCCTGGGCCCTGCATCACTCTTCTAAATTGGCTCTAATTGGCCCCCACCCCCACTCCTGTCAGGAGAGCCGTAGGGTGGGGAGCTGGCGTGGAGAAACAGTTGCCTCTCTTCCAGATCTAAGTGGCGGTGGCAGCCGGCAGTGTGGAAAGCAGAGAGGAGAGTGAGGCTGGCTCATGGTGAGGAGGTTCTGCTGGGCACCTGGAGCTGGGGGGCCTCCAATCTCTCTCCTCTGATATATCCTTAGAACTTGGTCCCATAGAAACTGGTTCAACTCTTGGCTCCAACCACTTGAAAACTGGTTCAACTCTTGGCTCCAACCACGACAGGCAGGTGTGCATGCATATCCAATGTCCAAAAAAGGAAGAAGAGATGGGAGATGGAGGAGACAGGACTGTGGTGTGACCAGGCCCCATTTGGGGGAGGGGGTGTTCTCTCTCTCATCAGCAAGTACTCATGCCCTCTGATAATTAAGAACAAAAACAAAAATAAAGAAGAAAACCTTTCTTCCATGGAGACTTTCTGGGAAGCAGATTAGGCTTTCTGAGAGGCAGAATCATGCAGAGGTAAGTGGTCAATGAAAAACTTGAGCCTGGGGGCCAGCCGGTGCTGGATTCCCACATGGCCAACCATGGTTTGAATCCCAGACCTGACAGCTTAAAAATCACAAAGTGTCTGTGTGCATGCCCAAAATCCTCTGTCTTGCACACGGCCCTATGACAAAAACCTAAAGAAAAACCCAAACAACAAACACTTGACCCCTGAGTGGCACCATATTCCACTGTGACCCTGAGCCTGGTCCCTTCAGCAGGGTTGCTGCTTAGGGATATGCGACATTCCATGAGAAGACTCAGCGAGCCCAGCCCCCTTTGGGGAAAAGGGAGTTCAAGATAAGGGCCCCAGAAACCTACGAGGGGCTAAGCTGCTGGCTGGTCTCAGCCCTAGCGCGAGAAGCGAGAAGCGGCTGTCCCGTGCATTACTCCGCCTGTCTGAGCCGCAGGTTCCTTGCCTTTTGTGGGAAGGTGGTGGCTGCTCTGCTGAGGCCCTCCTGGCTCAGGTGGTCTGCGCTCACAGGGCTCAGGAGCACCGTCTCCTCCCCTCTGCCTCACGACGACTTGTGCTCCTGCTCGCCTGGTTCCTGCAGGCAGAGGGTGGTCCCTGAGCGCCAAAGAGACCCCTTTTGGCTGTTGGGAAAGAGCCCGGATGTGTGCTGAATACACTCTCCGATGTTGTTATTCAGCGGGAAGCAAGAAGAGGAAGAAAAGCACAGGGAGAAGATATTGTTTGGGTACAATCTGTGTTTGCAATTTTCCACATCGGTTCTTTTTATGAACGCTCCAAAAACAAGACAACAGCAGCGGTTGATTCAATATGCGCCATGGAGGAAAACAATAAGGAAAAAAATAAGGGTTTTTTAATAAGCACTTGGAAAGGCTGTAATTAAATCTCGGGCTCTGTTTGGAAAACAAGAATCTCATTTAGTGCTTTTGCCCCGGCGCTCCCTAACATCTGCACCCGTGTTTTCTGGTGGGCAATTACTGCGTCCTCCGCGGCTTGATTAACAAATACAGGTGCGGGACGCTCTCAGGAGATCCCAGGATGCAGGGAGGGGCGGCTGCCAGGGAGGAGGCGGCAGCAGGGAAGACTTGGCTCTCACCCCAACAGGTGTTGCGGGGACCTGGGAGAGCTGGGGAAGGAGCAGTCACAGGGCGAGAGAGGGAGTGAGGGGAGAGACCCCCTGCCTCTCCTGGCTGCTGCTTTGAGGCTGACTCTGCAGAGGCGCCATGAGGTTATGGAAATGCCTAGGGATCCTCTGGGCTGGGATTCGGGGACTTTGAAAGAAGTGACCAGGTCAGCCAGTGGCGTGGTGGTTAAGGCGGCTGGATCCCATCTGGCCTATCATGTGGTTCTGGTCATGGACCAGCAGCTTGAGAATAATTCCTGACGACTGAGACTGACCGTGTGTCCCTCCCCACAATTTCAGAAGGAGGGAGCGGTGGAGGAGGAAGGATTTTGGGACCATTCTCATGGGGGTGGGAGTGTTTTCTCACATTCCTTTTCTCTGTCTGGGGAGTGCACATGGCCCTCTGGCCATTAAATAAATAAATAAATAAATAAATAAATAAATAAATAAATAAATAAAAGGAGACATGGATGCTGCAGTGAGAATGGGAGCCCCAAGTCAGTGGGTACTGTGTGTCCATGGAGCTATTTCCTAGCAGGAAAGTAGCCAACTGGTGTGCTTGTCCCCTACACTCACTACACTTCCCAACAGCTGCCTGGACCTTGGGCCTCCTAATGCCGTATCTTCCCCCATGGTGTTAGAGTGCAGCACTATTAAAACATATATTTTTTAAGTTTCTTTCTTTCTTTTTTTCTATGAGTGAGAGAAATAGGGAGAGAGACAGAGACAGAGACACAGCACTCCCACAGGGCTTGATGCTGAGATCCAACTCTCTCCACCCCCAACCTCGGCCAACCACAGATCTTGTACGGTCATATTCAGGGAGGTCTCTAATGACACCACCCCAGAGCCTTCACATGTGGGAAGCCTCACAGAGCTTCCCATTTTATCATCGTGCCACCGTCTGTCCCCAGCTCTGTTTCACTGGATAGTCCCTGGGGCTAGGCACCATGCTCCCTGCTCCCTGCTCCGTGCTCCCTCATTCAAGCCTTTCACGTGGCAGGGACACAGGTGCTGCTGTTGTTGCCATCTCTGGTTTTTGGATGGGGAAGTTGAGGCACAGAGGATAGGTAGTGTGTCCAAGAATACACAGCTGGTAGGAGAGAAAATAGCGCTGAAGCCAGGCTGTCTGGTTCCAGAGCCTCCCTACCTGCCTTGATCCCTGAGCTTGTTTATCAGAAGAACCTGCACTGTTCTTTTCTGCTCTTTGCTCTGGGTGCCTGCTTCTCAAGAAATTAATTTTATTTATTTATTTTTTTGAAAGAGAGATTTTTGCTATAGGGCATGTGCACTTGCCGGAGAGACAGACAGACAGAAAACAAGAAACCACCCCTCCCTGGGGGGATGGCCACGCTCCAATCCCTTCTCCTCCATTCTCCTCTTGGGATCTTGGGCACTCACACACACGCACCTAGCGTGTGTTTTAAGCTGCCAGATCTGGGATTCGAATCATGGTCGACTACATGGTAGTCTAGCAACATAACCATTACACTATTCTGAGTGCCTGCTAGAACAGGGGAGAGAGGAGTCTTGGTGAGATTTGGGCGAGGGGAAGGGAAGGGGCTCTTCATCTGGAGCCTAATGTCCCAGGGATGTGGTAGTAGGGCTTGTACTGAGAGTGAGCAGTGAGATTTGCAGTCTTGGATGAGGCTACCAAGACTGAAAGTGTTTTCTAGAAGGCATTTCCAAATCTTCGTGCATTATCCAAACATTGAGTGCTATGAGGACATGTCACCTTGGTGGGGTGCTTTGTCCAGTACAGCTTAGTTTGGCCATGCCCAGAGGACTGAGGGAATCCATTGACTTCTGTCTTGTGCTATGTGCAGGCTGTCTTTTTCCAGCTCTCTGAAGCTGAGCTTGAGTCCTTTGGAAGAGTTTGGCCTTTTCTTTCCGCCCCCCTGTGACCTTCAGAAAGGATTCTCCCGCCCTGAGTCTCAAGGACAGATGGATTTCCTTGCTTGAGATGGTGTCCAACTCCACGGTGCTACCTTATGGCTTTGAGATCCCCTACTCTTGTCCCGGCTGCATCTCAGCTCTAGCCAGAAGCTGGCTCGGGGCTCCTTTCTTCCTTGGCTCCTCCCCACAGTACTGAGGATACAGCTCCTGGCGCCAGCTGGAAGCCACCCTGTTTGGTGTGTGTGCTCACGGCAACTCCTGTGCCTGGTGCCAGGGCCTGGAGAAGGGCTGGGATTCTAGAGCAGTCAGCCCCTCCCTATCACTTGGCGTAGCTTCTCTCACTTCTTGAAATGCGGAGAAGGAAAGCTGATGTTCTGCTCGCTGCTGCTTCCTCTGCGGTGGTGGAGGCCGCTGTTTCCTCTTGCTGCTGTGACTGTTGGGGCAACAGCTTTTGAGGAGCCATTTGGTGGGTCAACTCAACAAAAGCACGGGAAGACACACACATGATGTAAGGGCAGGTGAGCAAGTGAGAATTACCAAGTAGGGAATCCAATTAATATTCTTGGAGTGGCTTCTCCTAGCGGTACCTACTGTCATCAGTAAGCCAATGCACATGGTGAAAACCTAGATCAAGACGGGAGTGGGAGCTTGTTCCTTTAGTGCCGGGAAATTCTGCTTGCTGCGGTTCTGAGAAGACAAAACATTTAACCGTTACCCTTTCAGACTGACTGCAAACTTTAGCGAGCACCTGAGTATGTCATTGCCAGCACCATCTGGCATGTACATTATACTTTCTTCTGGGAGCTCCGATGGCAGAGAAGGCACGATTGCATATTGTCACTGCCACACTGGGAGCTGGCATTTGCTCCCTATTTTTCAGATTTAGATACGGCAGCCAGGGTGATCATTGCATGTTCGTGGCTAAATCAGTTTCTGAATCCCAAGCCCTTGTTCCTTCATTGAAATGACTTCACTCAGTAAGATCTTGATTTAGTCCTCTTTTGAGAGACCCTGTGTCACCAGGATAGCTTGGCCTGCTGTAGAAAATGGTGGGTAAGACATCTGGTGCTCAGCAGATGGCCGTTCTCCAGGGTGGTGCCAACTTTGCGGGAATTTCACTTTGGAAGCAAATTCCTTTTGTCGGAATTCCAGAACAATCCCTATTCTATGTCCTCGTTAAGAAGCTGCAGGTTGGTGGAGGAGTGTGGGTCTGAGCCTGGTCTCACATCCACCATCCCACCCCCTTAAGAATGGCAGAGGGTGACAACAGGTTCATAGGCAGGAAGACACTGTTCGCTGCATGAGAAGGGGCTGAGATGAACCCTGACAGGTCACAACATTGATGGTCTGACCTTCTCAGTGCTGAGCTGTGTCTAGCATTAGTCCAGTCACTGCATAAAAGGTCTGCAACCAGGCGGGTCCTTGGAACTTGAGATTCTTGAAGGTGCTTTCTAAGTGCTTTCTGGGATATCCATTGAGTCAGGGGAGCCTTATAGATTTGCCAGTCTGGATTCTGTTGGGGGAGGGGAGAAGGGGAAAAAAAACCGTTCCCCAAGGATTCTCCTCTAAGTATAGGAACATCCTTCTCATACTCCTGCATCAGAGTATGGGCTGTTCTAGTGAAATCAATAGAAGGTTTGGCTCTCAATTATTAATCTTTTTTGCTCTTCTATTGGCTTAGATTTTATAGGGTGGGTCACATTAAAAAATGTTTCAGTTTGCTCCTGTATAAAACAGAATCATTCCTGGGTAATTAATAACAACCCTAAATCTGCATTCAGCTATTATCTGTGAGTGCCTGCTACATGCCAGGTACTGTTTAATGGCATGAGAGATGCCAGTGATCAAAGCACAATTCATACCCTCATGGGGCTAGTATTCTAAATGGAGAAAGCAACATGAAAACACAAAAGTATTATTTTTTTTTTTATTGCCAAAGGGCACATGCACTTGCCAGAGGGTGACAGATAGAGAGAGGGAGAAGCACCTTCCCAATGGGGTGTGGTCACACTGCAGTTCCTTTTCCTCCATTTCTCCACCCTGTCAAGAGTTTAGGCATGCATGCACACACGCCCAGAGTGTTTTCAAGCCTCTGGGACCAGGATGCAAACTACAGTTGGCTGTTTAACCATTAGGCTATGGAGCCAAGCCCCAAAATAGTACTTAGTACATCAGAATGTGATGAATTTCAGGGAGAAAAGTAAAGCAGAAATGGAAGCTAGAGAGTAGCAGAGAGGGAGATACCATAGAGTTTGAACAGGGGTGGTCTAACCAATAATCTGAATGCAGTGAGGAAGGAAGCCATGTGGCTATTTTGGGGAGAAAGCTTTTTCTTTTTTTAAGTTTATTTATTTCTATCATGAGAGAGAGAGAGAGAGAGGGAGAGAAAGAGAGAGAGAGAGAGAGAGAGACAGAAAGACAGACAGACAGTGACAGAGAGGCACTTCCAACAGGGTCTTCGTGCCAAAGTCTACTCCCAGTGTTAGCCAGTGAGGATCTCAGGCACCCATGTGTGTTCTGGAAACACCTCAGGACATGAACTGGGACCTTCTCATCTGGTTTCAGCATCACAGAGCATTGCGTTACTGCTGCAACACTGCAGCTGGCCAGGGAGAAAGCCTCTAAGCATAGGAAATAGTAAATGCAGAGGCTTTGAGGCAGGAGTGTGTTCAAGCACCAGGAAGGTGGCCTCTGTGGCCAAACAGTAGCAATGATGTTAACAGTGAAAACACAAAACCCAGTGATCTAGGTATTATCTTCATCTCTATTTTACAGATGACTTGACCAAGGTTATTCAGCTAGTATTTGGTGGACCTTAGCCTTGGCTTGCCCCCACGGGTTGCTCTCAGACAGCAAGTGGCAGGGCGGGGGGAAGATGTCAAATGCAGTCAGCTTAAAGAGGGAAGAGCTGTGAGTACATGGAGTGGAGAGGTGGAGTGCTTTCCTTCCTTTTCTCTCCAATCAGTGAATTGGTTGGTACATCACAGTCGATATTTGTGGACACCCAGACATGGTAGCCCCAAGTGGACCTAGAGGGAGAAGGATCAGGAACAAGAGAAAGAAATAGCAGCCCCATGGCTGACAACGGATGATTGTTTTTTCCAGGCTGCCCCTTTTGGGTTTCTCTCCCTTCTGCTGCCTCAGGCGCTGGCCGTGGTGCTGAATACTGATGCGCTGAATGCAGGGCGAAGTTGTCTGTGGTGGGTGATTTTTGCTAGTGCAGCAGTCAGCTTGAGGGGTGTTCGTTTGCCTGATGCAAGATGTTGGTAAGGACAGGTGGTGAGAGCTACAAGGGAGAAGGTGAGAGAGGAGGGAGGTGGGCTAGCCCGTTTGGGTCCTAAGATGGGGCCATGGCGGGCCAAGCTAAGTAATGGTCTCAGTGATCCAATCCTGGGTGCTGCTGGCTAGTGGCTGTGCCAGGGTGGCAACTGTAAGCGTCCACTAGCTTCCTACTGCCAGGTCGTGATCACTCTTCATATCAAATCCGCAAGGCTGCTTTTTCTGTGATCATAGACCATTCACTTTTCTACTTTTGTGCTTTCATTATTTTGTTTCTCTATCCAGAAATGTTTAAAACATGACTTAAGTCACCTTTGACTTCATGAAGCTACATCATTAACTAGTTTTCTTTTAAATATTTATTTAATTTATTATTATTATTGTTGTTATTTTAAAGTTAGAGAGAGCAAGAGCGCACGAGAGCGAGCCACCAGGAGGTCTGGGACTTGAACCACAGTCAGCCATGTGGGAATCCAGCACCTCAACCACCATGCCACTTGCTGGCTCCACCAGTTCTCTTTTAAGGTGAAGTTATATATGTAGTTTATTTTACACAACCTAACAGTTACCTGCTCCTATTCTGTTGTGGAGTTAATATTTTCTTGAGGTCACAGAAGTTATTCTCCCTTTATTTTGTACTTCTCATCACACAGTTCTAGGTACATGATAAGTTCACAAAAATCTTAGATTCTTTTGGGTACTGGTGCTTTTCAAAGGTTTCTTGTGCCCTTTCCTGAATCTCATTTTCACCAGGGTCATGACAGATTTCATAGGGATAACATCTCCTCTGTTAAACCAGTTGATTTTTTAAGATGTCCAATAGCCATGTAAGTGTTGAACATTATAGAGGAGGGGTGGAGATACATGGCTGAATGATGAGAAGGCAAATGTGGGTAACAATCAAAGGGACAGAATTTATGCTTCTAAGTAGGGAGGGTAACTTTGTTTTATTTTATGGATTAATTATGAAAATTATGGATTGCTTTGGCTTGTCCCAAACTGCTACCCCAGATGGCAGCCTGCCAGGTTATTGATTTTGTATGGATGCATAGACTGAGTGCTTGAGTTATTGGCATTTGGCCAGATCTTTTTCTTCAAGAGACATTACCTCATTGTTCTTATTCACTGGCCTGAATATTTGAGTAGAGTCAGTAGGCATTACCCTGACTTGGAAAAATCCAGATTTATACTCTTCTGGAGTCAGACAAGAGGAGAATGGAAGAAAGGCCCTTGATCAACCACGACCCCTCCACACAGATCTGCCCCATATGGCGACCCAGGTATGATCCTGTGAATAGCTTTCTCCACCATCTTTCTCAGGACTTGCCAGCTGCTTTTGTAACTTGTACAACACCAGTGTACTACACAACAGAACTTTTTCTCAGCTCTGGGAGAAACTTACAGATGTTCAATGACTGTGGGGATATCATAGAAAAAGCATTAAACTTTCCAACACACCTGGGCTCAGTATTAATCACCTGTCAGCCAGGAATCTCAGAGAATAGGAGGGAGAGAATGGAGTGTGTGTGTGTGTGTGTGTGTGTGTGTGTGTGTGTGTACTGGAGGTAGTAAGGGATGAAAGATAACAGTTCATGAGCTAGGTAGGATGAGGAATGGAAGGATGAGGAGGAAATGTTGAGAAGATAGTCAGCTAGGAAGTAGATGAACTGGGGAGGAATGTGAAAGAAATGGAAGAAGACTACAGAAAAACAAAGGGGTCCAGAGAATGCAAGAATAAATGCGAAAATCGTTTGAAAACAGTAAGGTTTTGAACAGTGAACTGTTATTACAGACAGATATACAGAGGATAGGAGAAGAGATGGTCTATCAGCAGGAGGAAGAAGAAGAACAAGGTTGGGCAAGAAGACAGGCAGAGAAAGACACACACAGACAAAGAGGAATAGAATATTCTAGGGTCATAAGAAACCGGGGACTAGAGAGACTGTGACACCAACAGAAGGCAGAGCCTGCAAGACAAAAGGCAACTTAAGCCATTTTCTGGTCTGTTAAGTCACCCACGGCTGCACAATGTGCTGGGAAATGATGTCTGCCTGTGATCATTGTTTACTTAGAAAGCCGGTTGACATGAGACGGAATTAACACAATAGGATGGAAAATTGCTAATAAAACAAAAATCCCCACCGTTAGATTTTCATAGCCTAATTATTCAGCACGTTACTCACTAATGGCACGAGATATTACCATGCTAATGTGTAGTCTGCATATGTCAGAGGAGGAAGGATGGGAGGGACATGCACTCTTTGGGAATGGAGATATTACCTATTCCCAGATGGAGGATGCCTGGGGGGAGAGGGGTACTAGTGGCTAGGGAAGGGGGCCAACCACAGGCTTTTCTAAGCCTGGGCAGGAATTAGAGCCCTAGGGTTTGTTTCTCTGTACTAATCAAAGCACTGTAGGACCTTCTAGTCCAAGCTGCTCTCTGGATCCACCGTGTGCTCCTCCCATTTGAGGTTCACATTTCTGGTGATGAGTAAGACTTGAGTCCAATGAGAAGAAGCAAAAGCTAAGTGTGCTTCATGACTGTGGGACTCTGACTTGGCTTACTCCTTTATTTGATGCCCTCTGACCACTATCTGATTCAGATCATAGAGAGTTCATTTATTCTTGTTATTGCTTTTATTTGTGAATCTCTCCTGGTGTAGTAAGAGGTGTTCTCATTGTTGACAAAGTAAAAAGACCCTATATCCAGGGACCTCATCTTCTGCTTCCTTTGGAGTTCTTTATCCTGTCCATCCATGTAGCCACAGATCCAGACATACATCAAATACTGGCAGAATGACTATTCCTGGGTCACAGGAGGGAACACAAAGAAAGACACAGACTAACATTTTCCTCAAAATTGTCTTGGGCTGTTTGTGGGGTGCAAGGCAGGTATACGTATAACAAAGGGAGGTGTTCAACCAAGGGTAGGCTGGAAGAGTGCTCACGGGCAAAGGCTCTCTTCATGGAGAATGGTAGCAGGGATGCAGCTCTGGGGGAGAGATTCCATCTTCTTCATCCTTAGGCTATCTTGGAACCATAACCCACTTCTAAGAAGGGCAGTCTGAGGATGGAAGGGCTGTCCAAGCGTGTGTGTGGGTTCGTGTGTTTGATTGATTCTGTCCCCTGCTGTGGCAGGCTCTCCTGGCTCTCTCCCTCTTGTTGACAAAGTAACAAGAGGCAGCAGCTCTCTTCCTCTTCTCTTCTCTGGAAGCAGAAGCACCTTCCTAACAAGAAACCTAATCCTTACCAATCCGGTGGAACCAAGCTGCAGTGATGAGGGTGGTTGCTTTAAGGATGACCATGTGACCTAGGCTGGCTCAATTAGCATCTCAGTGTCCTTCTGGTATTTTTGCTGGATCCAGTGGCAGAAATATTCTCTCTGTCTCTCTTTGTCTCTGTATTTCTGTCTCTGTTTTCCTCTTTCTGAAAGAGATGACTTCTTCAAAATCTGGGATAGATTTAATTCACTAAGTCAGTTTTGTAGCATGTGGGGAGAAACTGGGAATTAAATCAACACAGAAAAACAAAGTTGAGGAGAGAGAGAGATGGGGCCAGCAGATGGTGTGGCGGTTAAGGTGCTTGACTCTCACATGGCCAACTGCAGTTCGAGTCTTGGACCTGGTGGCTTGCTTTCTCTTTCTCTCTCTCTCTCATGAGCACATGTGCCCTATAGCAAATTTAAAAAATAATAGCAAAATATAACAAAATTATTTTTCTTTCCTTTCCTTTTCTATTTTCCTTTAGGTGTATGCACTTGCGAGAGAGAGGGAGAGAGAGAG
>NW_006160129.1:2951995-2955610 GCF_000334495.1 Tupaia belangeri chinensis
CCTCTCTCCCTCTTGTTGACAAAGTAACAAGAGGCAGCAGCTCTCTTCCTCTTCTCTTCTCTGGAAGCAGAAGCACCTTCCTAACAAGAAACCTAATCCTTACCAATCCGGTGGAACCAAGCTGCAGTGATGAGGGTGGTTGCTTTAAGGATGACCATGTGACCTAGGCTGGCTCAATTAGCATCTCAGTGTCCTTCTGGTATTTTTGCTGGATCCAGTGGCAGAAATATTCTCTCTGTCTCTCTTTGTCTCTGTATTTCTGTCTCTGTTTTCCTCTTTCTGAAAGAGATGACTTCTTCAAAATCTGGGATAGATTTAATTCACTAAGTCAGTTTTGTAGCATGTGGGGAGAAACTGGGAATTAAATCAACACAGAAAAACAAAGTTGAGGAGAGAGAGAGATGGGGCCAGCAGATGGTGTGGCGGTTAAGGTGCTTGACTCTCACATGGCCAACTGCAGTTCGAGTCTTGGACCTGGTGGCTTGCTTTCTCTTTCTCTCTCTCTCTCATGAGCACATGTGCCCTATAGCAAATTTAAAAAATAATAGCAAAATATAACAAAATTATTTTTCTTTCCTTTCCTTTTCTATTTTCCTTTAGGTGTATGCACTTGCGAGAGAGAGGGAGAGAGAGAGAGAGAGTCAGTAAGAGGAAAAGTGAGAAATCACTCCTTAGGGCAGATGATCATGCCACAATTCTTTCTCTATTCTCCTCCCAGGATCTTGGGCATGTATGCACATGTGCCCTGTGTGAGTTTCAAGTCACCGTGTCTGGGACTTGAACTGCAGTTCATCATGTGGGAGTCCAGTGTAACTGTTATGCCATCTGCTGGCCCCAATACATAATTCTTAAAAAAAAAAAAAAAAAGAGAGAGGGGGAGACGGAGAGACAGGGACAGAAAAGGAAAGAGAGTTCAGATGTGGTTCAAACCAGTTCCTGAATCTGGCCATTCCTAAAGTGAGCCCATTTCTTTGTTGGACAGACCCGCTCATTCTTGTGCTTGAATTTCTGTCACACACAAATCAAGTAGTCCTTAGTAATACCTTTTCTTCCACTTAGCTGAGCTTTAGAAGGCTTAAGGCATTCTTGGCCACCTTGAACAGAACAAGACTTTATAATTCTTTACAACTCATGTGTCCTTTGGTAGCCTGCCATCTGCCTTTGTGGTGGCAGTGAAGAGACGGGTCAAGCAGCTTGCTGAGCAATGCTCAGCGGAGTGAAAGCTGGTGTGGAATTCCTTGACCGTCTTACCTACAAAGGCTTTTTGAAGCACACTTTTCTCAGCCTTCCTTGTGTCTGTCTTTGGACTTCTTCCCTCTTATAATTGATACTGAGGATATGAAGCTAAGGGAGAACTTCATAAAAAATTAGGCTTTTCAGGAGGGATTTCAGAATGAAGAAACAATTAAGCAGGTGGAGCTCTCTTGAAGTAAAGCAGTATCGCTAGCAGAGATCAGTGGGCTCACAGAGCCTCTGCCTGTGAGCAGCTGACCTGTTTCTCTACATGCAGGCTTGAGCATTTCCTGTGCACAAGTGTCTTTTATTTTTAAAAAGAATGATTTATTTAGTTAATTCCACTTATTATTATTATTATTTAAATTTGACCAGAGAGAGACAGAGAGAGAGAGAGAAAGAGAAAAGGAGAATGCAAGCCTCTAGGTCTGGGAGTTGAACTGCAGTAAGCCATGTGGGAATCCAGCACCTTTAACCAACATGCCATCTTCTGGCCCCCTTTGCACAAATATCTTATTCTATGTCTTGGTGGTAGTCTTGGGCCAGGAGAAGAAAGTGGGGTACAGGGGATGGTAGCCATGAAGACTAATGGTTGGTGTTCTGACTTTTCTTTCTCTGGGCTCATAATAAAATTGTACTTCCACCCCTTCAAAGGTGGGCGAGGCTAGAGACTTCCTCATAATGAAATGTGAGCAGACGCCTTGTATGTCTTCTCCTGCATCTCCTTCAAGAACCATTGCATGACTTTTCTTTGCCCAGTTTTTCATGGTAACTGTTGATGCGCAAGATAGGAAGGTTTCATCAACTATCCCTGAAGGAGGAAAAAGTAGCCAACCTGGCATGGTCATGAAGTGTGAATGAGAAAGAAACCATTGTTTTAAGTCATCAAGTTTTTTTTTTTTTAATTTTCTATTTAATTAATGGACTTTATTTTTTTAGTACAGTTTGGATTTACAGAACAATTGAGCTGGCAGTTTGGAGTTCCCATATGCCTCTCCCCCGACAGTTTCCCATATTATTAACATCATACATTACTATAGTACATTTGTTACAGTTAATGAGCCAAAAACAATACATCGTTATTAACTGAGTCCATGGGTTATATTCAGGTTCACTCTCTTCACTTGTTTTGACAAGTGCCTGTCATATCATACATAGTTTTTCTGTCCCCAAAATGCCCTGTACTTATTCATCCCTCTCTTGCTCCCACCCAGAGTGCCTATCAACCACTGACCTTCTTTTTTCTTTTTTTTTTAAACCACTGACCTTCTTAATGTCTCTGTAGTTTTTTCTTTTTGAGAATGCTATATAATTGGATTCATACAGTATGTAGCTTTTTAAAACTAGTGTTTTTCTCTTTTCTTTTTTTTTTTTTTAAGAGGTTTTTGCTATAGGGCGTGTGTGCTCACCAGACAGACAGAGAGAGACAGAGACAGAAAGTGAGAAATCACCTCCCAGGGGGGATGGCCACGCCGCAATCCCTTCTCCTCCATTCTCCTCTCGGGATCTTGAGCATGCATGCACACATGCCCGGCGTGAGTTTTTAAGCCACCGGGTCTGGGACGTGAATCGCGGTTGATTACATGGGAGTCCAGCGACATAGCCATTATGCTAACTGCTGATCCCTAAACTAGTGTTTTTCACTTAACAGTATGCATTTCAATTTTTTCTGTATCTTTTCATGGCTCAACAGTGCATTTTTTTCTTTTTTGGTCGTGAACTAATATTCTGTTGTATGGATTAGAGTTTGCTCATTTAGTCACCTATTGAAGGACATCCTGGTTACTTATAGTTTTTTGGCAATTACTGCTATAAACATTTGTGTGTAGGTTTTGTGTGGACAGAAAGTTTTCAGCTTAACTGGGTAAATCCCTAAAAATGAGATTGCTAGATTATAGGGTAAAAACCATGTTTAGCTTTGTAACAAAATACCAAACTGTCATTCAAAGTGGTCATACCATTTTGCATTGCTTTGTATGCTCGCTAGTATCTGGTGTTGTCGGTTTTTAAATTATTTCTTATTCTAGCCATTCTAATAGGTATACAGGGTATCTCCTTATTATTATTTTGCCCATTTTAAAATTAGTCTGTTTGATTTTTTGTTATTGAGTTTTTAAAAAATTTTTATTTATTCATTCATTCATTTTAATTTGACCAGAGAGAGAGACAGAGAGAGAGGGAAAGAAAGTGAGAAAGTAAGCCACCAGATCCAGGACTTGAACCATGGTCAGCCATGTGGGAGTGCCCAGTGCCTTAACTACCACACCACCTGCTGGTCCCTTGTTATTGAGTTTTAAGTTTTTTTTTTTGGAAAGGTTTTTGCTATAGGGTGCGTGTGCTCACCAGAAAGACAGAGAGAGACAGAGAGATAGAAAGTGAGAG
>NW_006160129.1:2955998-2964982 GCF_000334495.1 Tupaia belangeri chinensis
CCAGATCCAGGACTTGAACCATGGTCAGCCATGTGGGAGTGCCCAGTGCCTTAACTACCACACCACCTGCTGGTCCCTTGTTATTGAGTTTTAAGTTTTTTTTTTTGGAAAGGTTTTTGCTATAGGGTGCGTGTGCTCACCAGAAAGACAGAGAGAGACAGAGAGATAGAAAGTGAGAGTGAGAATCACCCCCTGGAGGGAATGGCCACACCACAATCCTTTCTCCTCTATTCTCCTCTCGGGATCTTGGGCACACACGCACACGCGCCCGGCATGAGTTTAAGTCACCGGATCCGGGACTCCAACTGTAGTCGGCTACATGGGAGTTCAGTGACATAGCCCTTACGCCAACTGCTGGTCCCGAGTTTTAAGTTTTTTTATTAATAAGAAAATAGTTTGGATATAAGACCTTTACCAGATATGTCTATGACTTGCATTTTTGTTTTCATAAGGTACTGTTTTTGGAGAATCAGAATTTTTAACTTTAATAAAGTCCAACCTATCAACTTCATTTTTCATGAAGTAGAGTACTTTTTCGTGTACAGTACTTTTGGTATTGTATCTGACAACTCACCTCCAAACCCAAGGTCACCTACATTTTCTTCTACATTGTCTTCTAGAAGTTTTTTAGTTTTACGTTTAGGCCTCTAATCCAGTTTTAGTTAAATTTTTTTTAAATGAAAAGTAGAAAGAAGGTCTGTATCTAGATTTAATTTTCTTGCATAAAGATAGCCAATTGTTCCAGTGCCATTGTTGAAAAGACTGTAATTTCTTCATTGAATTGTTTTTGCACCTTTGTTAAAAATACAGTGCAGGTCTATTTTGGACTGTGTGTTGCGTTGAGCTATTTGTCCGTTATTCTTTAATATCATGTTGTCTTGGATACTGTAATTTTGGAGTCAAATGTTAATCTTTTGACTTTGTTCTTCAGTTTTATGCTGGCTGTTCTGTGTATTTTGCCTTTCCATATAAACTTCAGAATCATTTTGTTGATATCCACAAAATAACTGGCTAGGATTTTGAGTAGGATGAAATCCAATCTGTAGATAAAGTTGGAAAAAAATTGCCATCTCAACAATATCGAGTTTTCCTATCTGTGAACATGGAATATATCTCCATTTATTTAGATCTTTGATTTCTTTCACCAGAATGATTTCGTTTTCTTCATTTAGATTCTATACTTATTTTGTTTGACTTACAGCAAAGTGTTTCAACTTTTGGTGCTTATTTGATGATGCTGTGTTTTAAATGTTATATTCCAGTTGTTCATTATGGGTAATAGCAAAATAATTAACTTTTGTATATTAATTTTGTATCTTGTAGCCTTACTTATTTCAAATTATGCAACAAAACTATGGCAGTGAAGACACCATATACTGCCACTAGGCCCTGACAGTGTGGGTTGCCCCCCAGATACCTCCAATAGGGGATGTTGTTCTGGGAACCTGGAAGCAGCTGCTGCTATGTATCAGTGGAGTGAATTCTCACAGCCTAGTAATTGCTTCTAGTGTAAAGTCCAGGAGGGCTCACACAGGCTAATTCAACAGAAAGACAGTATCTGTTGTACTAAGTAGCAAAATGATGTAACTGGGAGAGTACTAACCTGCAAGATGACCTAGGTTGGTGTCCAGGCCTTTAGGAGAGTGAGTCTGAGCAAATCCCTCCACCTTTGTGAGCTGGTAGAGAGGCATGAGGAGGAAAGGAGATCAGTGCTTTGAGGGCTATACAAGTCTCTACACATGTATGTTATTGTGTGTTTGCATATCCAGGTGTGCTCACCATAGTGCCCAGTGACAACCCAGCACTAGGTATATATTGGGTATTCAATAGTTAGAGTAAATAAAGAGTTTATACATCTGCCCAGTGGAATGCAAAGACTTTTCTAGCGACTTCTGTCTGCTTTGTTCAGTGATGCAGCTCTAGCAAGAACAAGGCCTAGAAGAGTGGGACCTCGATAAACATTTGTCAAATGAATGACAAATGAGGCCAGAATATTCCTGGCCCAGGCCCTTATTTCTGTGTTCATCCAAGAGATTTCTCCTGACTTGTTTCCACCATTCCCCCCTCCCCCCCCGCCAAGACTTTGCTGTAGGGTGTTTGTACTCACTAGAGAGAGAGAGAGAGAGAAAGAGAGAGAGAGAGAAAGAGAGACAGTAAGAGAGAAAGTGAGAAATCACCCCCACCATGGGGAATGGCCACACCACTATCCCTTTTCTTCCATTCTCCTCTTGGGATTTTGGGCACACACACACATGCACCTGGTATGAGTTTCAAAACACTGGGTCCAAGACTTGAACTGCGGTTGAACATGTAGGAATCCAGCACCTTAACCACTATGCCATTTGCTGGCCCTGTTCTACCTTTCTTTAGCTTAAAAAAAAAAAAGAAAAAAAAAGCACCTCCTACTCTGCTAGCAGCCAACCAGCCAACTTCTGTGTTTGTTTCTCCCGGTGTTAGAAGGGTCAGCTGGGCACTTTGGAATGAAGCTGGCCCCAGGCTCTACAATACCTTTTTTATCACCCCCACCCCCATTTCTTTGCTCTTCGAGCCATACCTCTCTTTTCCCAGCCTTGGTTCTGATTTTTGCTTGCTCAATTGGACCCTAGCAGAACTAGTCTGACAGCATCACTCCCTCCCTGTTAGCAGCTATCAGCCCGTAAAAGAACTGCCATTTGCCTTATCCCAATGTCACACACAGAAGCCATGTCCTGACCACAGAGAACATAAGATAAAGTCTGTTGGATCTAGAAAGGACGTTAGACACCATTCAAGCTTGTTTCTTCTGAGGGAGGCTTTGCACTTGTTGCTTCCTCTGCCTACACGGCATCTCTCCTTGATCTTCCTGTGGCTGGCTCCTTCTTGTCCTGGGAGGCCTCGGGTTAAAATTCATCTCCTTCCTGAGTCCTTCATCTAAAGTAGCCATCCAGGACCTCTCTATCATACATCTACATTTTAGTGCTCTGCCTCTTACTTACCATATGATCTCACACACATGTGTGCTCATGGTGCAAGCAAGCGAGCAGCCTCTGGCACACCTTGGGAACTCATTTACTGTTGTCAGAGCAAATCGGCTTAAGCTCCACTGGAAATTGAAGCCCAGCGAAGGAAAGTGACCATAATGAGGTTACACAGTATGTGAATGAAAGAGCATGGACTAGAACCCATGACTCTGGCCCTTGTCCAGGCTTTTCCCACCATTTCAATTTTTTTTTTTTTGTGGGGGGAGAGGTTTATTTTGCTATAGGGCATGTGCATTCACCAGAAAGACAGAGAGAGACAGAGAGACAGAAAGCGAGACATCATCCACCCCCAGGGGGGATGGCTACGCCGCAATCCCTTCTTCTCCATTCTCTTCTCAGGATCTTGGGCACGCACGCACACGCACCCGATGTGAGTTTAAGCCACCGGGTCTGGGACTCAAATTGTGGTTGACTACATGGGAGTCCAGTGACATAGCCATTACGCCAACTGCTGGTCCCTCTCACCATACCAATTTTCATAGTGACAAAGGTAAAGAAATTGTATTTCTTGAGTTCCTGGTATGTGTCAGTCTCCATGCTAGTTGTCCTATACGTGTCAGTCGAACCACTCTTATGATAACCCTACAAAGTTGGTATAGTTCACATTTAAAAAAAAAAAAAGAATAAAGAATCTTTGGGATGCTCAGTAATTTTCCAGGTATCACACTGCTACAGTGAGAGCTGGGACCTGAACCCAGCATGGGCTCACTCACAAGTTTTTTGCACTGCTTCATCTGCATGAGTCCTTTCAGATAACATTTGTGTTTTATTAGTATTTCTGTACAGCAAACCTAGGCAGTGAATAATAGGGACATTTCAGGCACCATGGCAGGCTGACAGAAGCACGGGGTAGGGAAGCTACACAGCTTTGCCTTTGCCCTTCAAGTCACACTAGAGGGGTGACATCTGTCTTTTTGTCTCACAAAGGAGGCTCACCACTCTAGAGTCCAGGAATGTAGCTGTCACACTGTGTAAGTAGCCTCCAAAGGTAAATAATAGGAGTGGAAACTCTGCCCAGTTGTGTTCAGTTTTCTCCTTGGGAGGACAAAGAAACTTGGGGTGTATGTAACTGGTGTTGAAATGGCTAGAAAAGAAACTATCTCATCAATGACTTCTCTGTTCCCAAATCTAAAATCAAACGTATAGACCGGATGATAACAGAGCTCATGCAGCCCTTGGTTTCTCCCATGTTCATTCTGGCTCTTTCTGTTCTTTTGTTCTCCTGAGTGTGTGCTCACCTGCCTGGCTGACTTCTCGCCTTGGACAACCTCCACTGTCCCCTTCTCCAGGCTGCAGGCTGTTTCTGGATAAAGCATGTAGGGGATTCCAGGGATGGCTCGTTTGGATTATGAGCTTGTTTTAGCTCTCTGGATTCACCTCCTCACCAATCCAGATTCTCTTACCTCAGATGGGCTTTTTTTTAGGTGAAAAACAGTTTTTTAATTTAATTTTATTATTATTATTATTTTTTTTTACATTTTCCACATTTTATTGATTCACAAAATACCTTAAACTAAAACTATGGACAAAGCTAGAATCTAGTTACAAGTGCACTATAATTTCCTTCTGAAACATTTAAAATTAATTAATTAATTTGCATTCATTCCCTGAGCATTGTCACCGCATACAAAATGTGATTTCCCATCCAAACTATACTGCGTAGTGGCTTAATCATATGTGTTATTGTCATTAATTTTCCATTTCTAGTTTTATATATATATATATATAGGACTCATTGTGTGTTTGTATTTAGTTTTTATGCTATAGTATTCTCTTCAGAACTTCTTGGTCTGGTGTTGGTAAATTATTTATATTTTGTTTATTTGAGAATGTCTTTTCTTCCCATATGAAGGATAACCTTGCCAGGTACAGTTTTTTTGGTTGAAATTGCTTTTTCCTTAACACTTTGAATATATTTTCTCATTCTTTTCTTGCTCACATTGTTTCCAATGAAAGGTCCACTGTTAGCTTGATGGGATATTCTTTGTAGGTAACTTGATGTTTCTCTATTTCCAATCTTATTATCTTGTCTTTGTCTGTTTTTGGTTAATCTGGTATATTGTGTCTTGGAGAAGATCTTCTTGGGTTGATTCTATTTGAGGTCCTCTGTATTTTTGGGACTGTATATTTAAATGCTTCTCTAAGTTTGAAAAGTTTACTTCCAGGATTAGATTATCAATGCCCTTATGTGTTTCTTTGTCTTCTGGGATACCAATATCCAGAAGTTTGGACATTTTTGTTTTGGAGAGGTTTTTGCTATATGGTGTGTGCACTCACCAGAAAGACAGAGAGACAGAAAATGATAAATTACCCCCCAAGGGAAAAATGACCATGCCACAATTTCTTCTCCTGCATTCTCCTCTCAGGATCTTGGGCATGTATGCACACACACCTGTCGTGAGTTTAAGCCACCAGATCCAGGACTTGAACCATGGTCGGATACATGGGAGTCCAGCGACATAGCCATTATGCCAACTACTGGTCATGGGAAGTTTGGAGATTTTTTTTGAGAGTTTTTTGCTCTAGGACGTGTGAGCTCACCAGACAGACAGAGAGAGACAGAGAGACAGAAAGCAAGAAATCACCCCCCGGGGGGGATGGCCATACCGCAATCCCATCTCCTCCATTCTCCTCTAGGGATCTTGGGCACACACACACAGGCACCCAGCGTGAGTTTTAAGCCACCAAGTCCAGGGCGCGAACCCTGGTCGACTACGAGTCCAGTAACATGGCCATTACGCTAATTGCTGGTCCCAAGTTTGGACACTTAATGGTATCTAGTATTTCTTGCATAATATTCTCTCTCTCTCTCTTTGGCAATTTTCTCAGTCTTTGTGGTGTTTTTTTCTAGGCCAGTAATTCTATCATCTATCTGAGATTCGATTTTCTGTATGATTTAGTCTGCTTTTAATACTTTCAAGGGAGATTTTGACTTCCTGCATTATAGCCTTCATCTCTAACAGGTCCATTTGATTCTTTTTTTTTTTTTAATTTGATTATTTTTTAATGTGTGTATTTCCTCTTTTAGATCTTGCAAGAATTCCCTCACCTCCTGGGACTTGTCAACTCTTTTCTTCTGCCTCTTCTGCAGTTCATTGTCTCTCTTCTCTTTCATCTCTGTTAGCTTTGTCGTTATGAATATTCTAAAATCCTTATCAGACATTTTCATGAGTTTCATTGTACTGTCTGAAGATGAAGAGGTGTTATTATTTTCCCTTGGAGGAGAGGTATTGTCTTGCTTTTCCATATTTCTTGTGATCCTGTGGTGATTTCTAGTCATGTGATGGATGGTGTGTTTCTTCCTCATTCTTTTTTTCCCATTTGCTTTATTTATTTATTCATTCATTCATTCATTCTGAGAGAGAGAAAGAGAAAGAGTGAGAAGGTACACCCTCAAGAGAGTCTTGCTAGCTTTAGCCAGCCCCAGATCATGGGCACAGGCAGGCCCAGCTTATTCATTGAGGTCTCTGAATGGGAACCTGGAAAATCCTCATTTGGTTCAGTCTCGCTGAGTGTCACATTTTACTGTTGCACCATGGTCTGGCCCCATTATGCTAACTGCTGGTTCCCTTTCTTCCTGATTCTTGAAGTTCAATCTGAGCGTTCAGAGGCAAGAAGAAGGAGGTGATCTGCAAGCTTTCTTTTGTTCTGTTTTCACTCTTTGTGCATCATATTCAGAGTGAAGAGAGCAATATTCTGACCCTAATCATATTCAGATGATTGGAAACTGTTCAGAGGCTTACTAGGAGGGGGTCCATAGTCATCGGCGTAAGTGGAATTTCCTATTTCGTTGCTGCCTCTCTTCCCCACATGGTGAAGCTTCTCATTCCAGGGAGTTTCAGGCACCACAGTGCCTGGGAGAGTCATCCTATTTTCATCTGGAGGACCAGAACTCATACTTACAGAGGCTCAGGCATCTGCCCTCAGGTCCCTCTGCATGGCCACTCTTCTTTATAAAACAAATGGTTGCCCTGCTATGGAACTCTCCCTGGTTTATCCCAGTTAGTCAAGTTTTCTTATACTACTGCAAGGAGAAGAGCTCTTGTTTCATGTCAAGGCATATAAATGGGCAACCCATATTTGATTTTGTACCGGGATCCAATTTTACCAGTTGCAACACTGAGGTTTCCTGACTAGCTACACTAACCAATTGGAAAACATAAGGAAAGGTTGAAAACATTTTAAAACAATTTCTTGGGCCAGCCAGATGGCATGGAGGTTAGAGAAGCTTGATCCCACATGGTTGATGGCACAGTTCAAGTCCTGGACCCAGTGGCCTGAGAAACATGCTGGGGGTATGTGCGTGTGTATACCCAAAACTCCAAGAGGAGAATGGAGAAGTGTTGATGCATGGACAGCCCTCTGTTGTGTGTCTTCTGGCTTCCTCTCTCATTTTCTGTCTTTTTCTGGCAAGCACATATGCCCTGTAATTATCCTTCAAAACCCAGTTGGAGCCAACACCCCAGAACACACATGTAGACATCACACGGCCTCAGCTGGGCTTTTGATGCAGCTCAGTGACCCTTCTGCTCTGCCAGCCTCTGCTTGTCCTCACTGTTGTAGGTAAAGCTGTTCGTGATGCATTCAGAGATGATGATGCATATACCTGGTCTGACAGTGCAGTGACAGCTGCAGGGCTGGGTAGCTTCTTAGGTAGCAGACGTTTAGTAGGTGCTGGTAGAAGCCCCTGGGGCTCTATTATAAAAAGCTAAAAATCACCCTATAAGCTCACTCTGGTCCTTGTACCTCTGATCAACAATATGAAGACCATTATATTAGAGAATAAGGGGTCCTACCTCTTTTTCTCCCTTGTTATCTGATCGTCCTTCTTTCTTTTCTCCCAAATTAAACACCTGGTTTGTGTCAAACACCATTCTAGGTTCTGGAAAAGAAAGGCCAAACTCTGACCTTTTTTGTTGGAGAGATTTTTTTTTTCCTACAGGGCACGTGCGTTTGCCTGAAAGAGAGAGACAGAGGGACAGAAAGTGAGAAATCACGCCCCAGGGGGATGGCCATACCACAATCCCCTCTCATCCATTCTCCTCTCAGGATCTTGGGCACGCACGCACACGCGCCTAGCATGAGTTTAAGACACCAGGTTTGGGACTTGAACCGTGCTTAACTACATGGGAGTCCAGCGACATAGCCATTATGCTAACTGCTGGTCCCCAAACTCTCTGACCTTTTGCATAAATAACAGTTACATGAGCAATACCAACATACCTTTCAAGCAGGAAGTGCCTACTGAGTATGCTGAATCCCTTATACACATGGGTTGGTCTGTCCTCTATGAGTGTGTCTATTGGCTCATTAAGATTACCTATATTCCTGGGCTGGCACACCTCTTGGGGCTCAAGTCTAGTTCACTTGATTTCTCTTTCTGAGACAGGGAAGAACAAAGGCAAAAGCAATAAGGATGCGAGTAGAAGATACACCTGTTCAAGACAGAAACCCTCAAAGCAACTCTTGTAGCAAACCAAACATTAAAAGTAATTTTGGTTGAGCCGAGATTTCCCTGAACTCTAAAGCACAGGTGTAGGGAGATGAGAAGGAAAAATTATCTTGGAGATATAGTAATAAGCTAATACAGCATGCACGACAACTTGGGGACTGAGAATTCATAAATATATTCATGTTTCCTTCCCAGTAAGATTGATTAAATACCCAAGCACAAAGTTAGAGTAGGAGAGAGATTGAGAGTGCAAGAAAGAAAGGAGGAACAAGTGACAGAGTTCTGGTAAAACATCAAGTCTGGACAAAGAATACTTCATCAAACACATAAACAGCTACTGCCTGACACATTAGAAACTGGAAGTTTCATAAATTGACCTGCCAAGAAACTTTGCAAAAGGTCATATTTAACATTAATCTGGCTCTGACAGGGTGTATTTTTATGGCTGGAAGAGAGGAAAAAAGGATTGCTCTTTGCATTGCATTTGCAAAATCACTTCCTAATTATTCAGC
>NW_006160129.1:2964993-2997090 GCF_000334495.1 Tupaia belangeri chinensis
GAGGGGAAAAATTGCTAGCTGATTTAAGGACAGAAAATTGATTCCCTTGCTGCCTGGGTATCCCTTGAATGTAGGTGTTGTGGCATATAAATGGAAGGAAACATTGCCCGGATCTGGCTCTTCATTCAATTTTATTTTAATTTTTTTTCACTTGTTTTCAACAGCACAGTGGTCTTATTTTGTGAAAGACCTACCCATAGGTGGAAGAGTGCTTGTGAAAGCACAGAGGGAAAGAACAGCCCAGAAGGAGGGACACAGTCAACAGAAAGTTGATGGTGGAAGAAAATTAACTATTATTCCAGAGGTGGCCAGTTTAGAATATAAGCCTGTTTTATTATTTAAAAAAATTATTTATTTAATTTCTATTTATTATTTTTAAGAATTAATTTAATTTTATTTATTCCTCTATTTAATTTTTCATTTGACCAGAGAGCGATAGAAAAAGATATAGAGATAGAGATAGATAGATAGATAGAGAGAGAGAGAGACAGATAGACAGAGGGAAAGTGAGAAAGCAAGCCATCAGGTACAGTACTCCAATTGTGGTTGGCCATGTGGGAGTCTCTAGTGCCTTAACCACCATGCCACCTGCTGGTCCCATAATTTCTATTTATTATTATTATCACTCTTTAGTTTGCCACAGGCCATGTGCACTTATCAGAGAGAGACAGAATAAGAGAGAGAGAGAGATGAGAGAGAGAGAGAGAGAGAGAGAGAGAGAGAGAGAGAGAGAATAAGCTGTAGGTCCAGGACTCAAACTGCTCTTGGCCGTGTGGGAGTCCAGCACCCCGACCACCACACCACCTGCTGGCCCAGAGCCTGTTTTCTTTTAGTCTATGGAACTTTGAGCTAGGATCTAAGACTTTGAATCACTTAGGATGACAGGAGATTCTGGGACATACCTGGATCTTCATTTCCCTATCTACTAAATGGATAAGCTAACACTCGTCTATAGAACACTTCGAATGTGTTTGCCCATCTGGCTGAGAAAGCCGGAACACGATCCAGGTCACTAGTTATGTGTCTTTTCTCCGAATGCTCATTTTCTTGATTTTGCTTTATATAGATGCTCCTGTCTTTATTGCTGATTGCTCCAGATTTCCTTTCCTGCCAACTGTTTTCCCAATTGGAGATTCTAATTTTCCCCAGGACAGAGTTGCATTAATATGTGCATTTATTGAACAAATATTTGGTAGGTGCTTGCTGGGTATGATAGGCTCTGTCCTAGGTGCTGAAGGTGTAGCTATGAGCAAAGCAGACAAAAATGCCTTCCCTCACAGAAACATAAATAAGTAGGCATGAGAGATGAAAAATTATATGGCAATATGACAAACAAACAATAAAGAAGGTGCATGGTGAGTTAGAAGGTGATGAGTGCTATGGAAAGGTAGAGAAAAATAAAGCAAGAGTTTGGAAGTGCCCAGAAAGTAACAATTCTATACAGAGAGGTCAGTGTGGCCTCATTGAGAAGGTGACATTTAAACAAAGCCTTGCAGGACATTTGGGAGAAGCTATTTGGATATCTGGGGACAGAGCACTCCAGGCAAGACAACAGCAAGTACAAAGGCCCTGCAGTGGTGATGGACTTGGTGTGTTTGAGGTACAGAAAGAAGCCTATTGTCACAGAAAAGTCACAGAATGGGGGTGTCCAGGGAATCTTTTTAAAGTGACCTGACTATATTCTTGAAAAATGCTCCATTGTCTCTTCCCACTTAATTTCCTCCTGGTGGCTGGAACCCCAGCAGCTACTTTGTGACCTTGAGGATGAAAGCCAAGAGCTCAAGGTGGCAGGAAAATAGGTGTCTGGGTTCATGGGACTTACAGTTGGTCTTACTTCATATGAGAGAATGCAACCCTAATTTTTAAAAGCTACCATTATTAGTATGTGAATGAAATTCCTGACTGAAACAGAAAACGACTTAACTTTGAAGGCTCTTTTGAGCCTTCAAAAGTGAACACTGACTAATGGGTTGAAAGAACCGAGTGTAAGTCTTGTTTTTGATATGAATTGGCTGAATGATTTGGGCCACATTACATAATAATAATGGTGATAATCACTATTAATTGTGCAGCTGCTGTGGTAGATGGCTTGTTTCATGATCTCATGTTGTAACTGGGTGAAACTGGCGCTGAATCCAAGTTTTACTACTTGTTGCTCAAAAACAATATTCAGGAGACAAGTGCTGGTGGAAAGGAAAGGTGGCTTTGATCAGGAAGCCAGCACCCTAGGAAGATGATAGATGAACGTCCCAAGATCACCTTCGAAGTCCCAGTCTAACAAAAAGAATTTTTAAAGGGGAAGTGAGAAGGGAGGCTATGAGCCGTCAGCTCAGCAGTTCATCATCTCCGTGACTGATCCTGAAGAAGAAACCTTTGGTGTCAGGGTTGTTATTTTAGCTGGGTCATCTGGACCTGGTCGTCAGGACAGAAGTTCTTCTACTTTTTTTTTTTCTTTTTTAAAAAAGAGTTTGTGTGTATGTGCGTGCGTGCGTGCTGTAGGGTGTGTGTGCTCACCGGAGAGATGGAGAGAAAGAAAGCAAGAAATCACCCTGCAGTGGGCATGACCACACCACAGTCCCTTCTCCTTTAGTCTCCTCTTGGGATTTGGGGGACACACACATGCCTGGAGTGAGTTTCAAGCCACCGGGTCTGAGATTCAAACTGTAGTGGAGTATGGGAGTCCAGCGACGTAACCATTATGCCGTCTGTTGCTGTTGGTCGTTGAGTACATCTGTCTTCTGGTTTCAAGGCCCTCAGTTCTCTGCAAAGCTTCATCAGAACTCTGATTCATTTTTGCAATTTAAAACATTAAGTCAGGTCTGTTATGTAAAAGAAATCTATTGTCCTAGGTTTAAATGGAGTCACTGTCATTTCTCCTGTGGACCAGCTGCGATGTGAGCCTCACCAGCCAACACATGAAGTAAGAAACTTGGAGAGATTACGTCCAAGGTTATAGAGTAAGCAAGTTGTAGAGCTGGGTTAACAATTGTGTTCAGAATGACTTTAAAGCCCTTGACCGGAACTATTCTGTAATACTCTGATTTATTTTCTCCGGACCTCAGTTTTCTGCTTTATACAGTGGGTGGTAGGACTGGATGGCTTTTGAACTCCCTTTTAAGCTCTGAAACTGTAAAATACTTAGTCCTTTTTATGTCGGCTTGTCTGTCTGAGCTTGACCTTGATACTCCTAAACCTTGTTTCTAAGAGGTGTCTTTGTCAAAGATGCTGCCATTGGAGCCGTCATCTCGCCCTGGTCTGGGGAAGAGCAGTTCCATTAGACAGCCAGAGGGTACAGCCTCAGCCAGCAGTGGGTGCAGTGGGCGTGCAGAGGATGTTTTCGGACGCTACCTGCCCCGGCCTGCTCCCAACGGCTGGAGAACCTTCTGTCAGCCGCTGAGATGATTCACCAGGGGAGGCCACGTCTCAGCACCGCCAGACAGTCTGTGTGTTCTGATGATCAAGGAGGGACTCGGTGGAGCAGGAGCAGCACAAGCCCTCCCAGGTGATAAAACTTCCCTGGGCACTCGGGAGAGGTGGGCTGCTGGCGAGACGTGAAGAACAAGTGCTGCGCTGTGTAAATACATTTACGGGATAGAGCTGTTCCTTGGCCTTCTGGGGCCCATTTCCTGAGCTCTGTGGCAGGAACTGTCTTCCTCGGAACGATTGACGGGGCCAGTGGGGAAAGCTAAGCAGACCTTGATTTCTTTCCTTGCGTTGGCACATTTACCTAATGAACAGAAGGAACGGGCCTGGAGAGGCACTGAAACTGCCAACCACAGGTGGCTTCAGACCCAAAACCTCTTGTTCATGCATGGAGGAATATTCCTCTTTCTTCACATTCCAGGTCCCCTTGGTCCAGGAGCTGTAAGACCTTCATTTGCCTTCCTGGGGCAGAGGGAAGCTCCCTGTTGTGTTGTGCGGCTGCTGTGGTTAAGGAGACTCCTGTTCTGAGCGTCCTGGCCTGTCACTCTGGCTGGTCCAGGCTGTGGGCAGGAGAGGTTGATGGGTGTGCGAGGATGGTGGTGCTAACTCACGGAGGAATGCTATCAGCAGGATGGCAACTCCACGTTATTAGCACATAACCAGCTGCTGGCTTGTCTGTCTCAGCTCCAGGAATCCTTCCTCCTGGGATACCAAACAGAAGGATGACAGTGCTGCTCACTTTGAAAAAGAAGAACAAAAGCCCCTCCTGCCCCTGGAGTTCTCTACGGGTGCAGTTCAGCTGCCGTGAGCTCTTGGCAAGTCACGAAGGGAGAACGTGGCTCCTCAGCAGTGGGCGTTGAGCGGCACTGCCTCATTCAGCCGCCGCTTTAATGGGATGCGTCAATGAGGTGACTGGTAACGGGAACCTAATCTTTCACAGTTGTGGAGCCTGAGAGTCTGAGAGCAGGGTGCCAGCAGGGTCGGGAGGTGGTGAGGGCCCTCTTCTGGGCAGATCGCAGACCTTTTGTATTCTCACCTGGCAGAGGGCGGGGACTCTCTTAGGACTCTTATAAGGGGACTAATCATATTCACGAGGGTCCCTCCTTCACCTCCAGTAATCCTAATTATCACTAAAAGGCTCCACCTCCTAATGCCATCACGTCAGAGACAGGGGTAGGGTTTCATATGAGTTTGGGGGAGAGGACAAAGCTTCAACCCATAACAGGTGCTCAACTGGGCTGGAATACCGAAGCATTTCACATTTAGTCAGTGCACCTGGGGGATGCAAAAACGGCCCTCCAGTTGAGCTTAGAGAAGGCAGTGGAGCCAGTGGAACCTGCCTTTTCTTCTTGCCTCCTTTGAGGCCAGGGATGGTATTTTGGCTCATGATTGCCCAGTGATTGGTCTGGAGTCCTTTCTCAGGGTGGGCCTGCAGCTTCATTTTTGGGCGTCTCTCTTTCCAGAGTGTGTTCTTGGTAAAGGCTTGCTGGTGTGGGAGAATGGAGCTCTTAGCAAATCTCTGTGAACAGCTGGGAAGGAGTCTCTGCTTGGCAGGAGGGGCTTGGTTTTGTTCTTCTTTTTCAAAATGAGCAACCCTGTCATCCTTCTGTTTGGTATCCTGGGGAGAAAGGATTCCTGGTGCTGAGACAGATGAGCCAGCAGAATCTTCCCTACTAAGAGAAGAAGCAGAGACTCTAGTTTTTGTTGTTGTTGTTGTTGTTGTTTGTTTTGTTTTTAAGGCTTTTAGGGCATGTGTACTTACCAGAGAGGGAGAGAGAAACAGTGAGGGAGAAAGTGAGAAATCACCCCCCAGGGGGATGGTCATACCATAGTCTCTCTTCTCCTCTTGGGATTTTGCACAGAGGCAGACTGTGTCTGTGTGTGTGTGCCTGGCATGATTTTCAAGCCTCCAGGACCAAGACTCGAACTGTGGTCACCATGTGGGAGTCTAGCACCTTAACCACCATACCACCTGCTGTTCCTAATACTCCAATTTTTTTTTTTTTTTTGAGAGATTTTCACTATAGGGCACGTGCGCTCGCCAGACAGACAGAGAGAGACATAGAAACAGAAAGCGAGAAATCACCCCCCAGGGGAGATGGTCACGCCGCAATCCCTTCTCCTCCATTCTCCTCTCAGGATCCTGGGCACGCACACACATGCGCCCAGCGTGAGTTTTAAGCCACTGGGTCCAGGATGTGAACTGTGGTCGACTGCGTGGGAGCCCAGCGACATAGCCATTACGCTAACTGCTGATTCCTAATACTCCAATTTTTGAGTCATTACAAGAAGGACAGTTGGAGACATGCTCCCCCCTGCCAGCCTCCCTGGAGATGAGGCATCTGGTCTACTGGGTTGTCTTTGGTTTGAATTTCTACAGTGGCCATTTTGGTCTCCATGATAAAGAAGTGAAGATGCAGGATTTCCTGAGCTGTGGCCCCCAGAATATTATTGCTGAGATGTTGGCATTGTCATTCCCAACTTTTGAAGCATTAGGCCTTTTATTTGGTTTTAATATTCTTTTGCCCTACAGTGCATGTGCTTGCCAGAGAAAGACAGAGAGACAGAGAGAGAGGGAAAGTGAGAAATCACTTGTGATGCCCATACCGCAATGCTTTTTCCTTGTCTACCAGGTCACCTGATTGAGGATGTGAATGCGGAGTCAGTCATGTGGAATCCAGTGCTTTAACCACCACTCCACTTGCTGGCCCGGCATTCGGCCTTTTTAACCACTCAGCTGTCATCCATCTCTTAGCCTGAAGGTCAAGGTCAGCTGTTGTGCCAAGTGGCAGGGTCATCCTTCTCTGGGGATTCTGTTTTCTCAGCTGGTGCTGCAAGTACTTGGAAAAGGCTGAGATTTGCTCTGAACAGTAAGCCCCGCTTGCATTTCTTCTAGCTCAGAAATTCAAATTGGGGAGGGCTTGTAAGTGGGACCTTTGAAGTGTTCATGGAGGACAACTATGAGACTGTTGAAGCTGAGGAGGGAGCAAGTCAGCGTGAGCGTGGGACAGCGGGAACACATTTCTCACACTGACGGCAAATGAGGCGAGGCCTTCTGCCACCCACATCCACCACTGGGAAACTTGCAGACCTCCACCGTAGAGACTGACTGGGTCTGAGGCTCTGCTCCGTGCAAGGAGCAGAAGTGGAGCTCAGAGCAAAGACATCACTGTGGTTTAATTCTCACCCCAGCTTTCCGCTAAACAGCAAAGCCCATAGAAATCTTAATCATGTTTTTGGCATCCTTACTATTATTATTATTATTTAGAGAGATATTTTTGCCATAGGGTGTGTGCACTCACCAAAGAGACAGAGAAACAGAAAGTGAGAAATCAACCCCCAGGGAGGGGGGATGGCCATGCTGCAATCCCTTCTCCTCCAGTCTCCTCTCGGGATTTTGGGCATGCATGAACATGTACCTGGTGTTTTCTTTTCTTTCTTTCTTTTTTTTTTTTTGTGAGAGGTTTTTGCTATAGAGCGTGTGCACCAGACAGAGAGAGACAGAGAGACAGAAAGCGAGAAATCACCCCCAAGGGGGGATGGCCACACCTCAATCCCTTCTCCTCCATTCTCCTCTCAGGATCTTGGGCATGCACGGACACGTGCCCGGCCTGAATTTCAAGCCACCGGGTCCGGGATGTGAACCACGGTCGACTACGTGGGAGTCCAGCGACATAGCCATTACACTAACTGCTGGTCCCGTGCCTGGTGTGTTTTAAGTGGCCAGGTTTGGGACTCGAACCATGGTCAACTATGTGGGAATCCAGCAACATAACCATTATGCCATCTGCTGGTCCTTCGGCATCCTTATTTTCTTACAAAAAGTTTTTGTATATTTCATGAGAGAAGGACAGAGACAGAGACACAGAGACGTAGAAAGACAGGCACTCCCAACCAGGTCTTCAGGCTGCTATCCACTCCCAGCCTCATGGGCGTGCATATGTGTGTGACCCTGTGTGTACAGGGAGGCCCTGGGAGACAAACCCAGGACCTTCCCAAGTGGGTCCAGTCCTGCAAAGCATTGAATTATTACTGTGCTATTGTCTGGCTTCTTCAACATCCTTATCTTAGAGAAAACAACACTAAGTCCCATGGAAATGATAATAGTAATAGCAGAAAATAACCTTTATACAGCTTACTATGTGCCTGTTGTGTTCTAAGCACTTCCTTATCTCATCCTCACATGACCCTGTGAGGTAGGCACTGCTATTATCTGCATTTTGCAGATGAGGAAACTAAGGCCAAGTGACTGGCATGCAATGCAAGTAGAGTTCAAAACCAAGCAAGCCTTGCTCTGGTGTCCAGCTCTCAGCCACTACACTAAGTTGGCCTGGTAGTGGGTCAGAGTCAAGACTCACCATTAGAGTTTTCCAAGCCTCCACTCATGTTTCCTTCAAGTCTCGCCCTGTCCAATGTGAGGGCCACTAGGCATCTGTGGTTTTCAAACATTTGAAATGTGGCTCGTCCAAACTGGGATGTGTTGTAAGTAGAAAATACATCCTGGGTTTCAAAGATCCAATTTAAAAAATGAATGTAAGTTGGGCCAGCAGGTGGTGAAGGGGTTAAGGCAGCTGAATCCCACATGATGGACTGAGTAGTTTGAATCCTGGACCTGGCAACCAGAAAATAAACCACTCTGGGTACATGTGTGTGTCCAAAATCTTAAGAGGAGATAGGATTGTGATGTGGCCACCTCCCTGGAGGGCAATTTCTCACTTTCCTCTTCCTGTCTCTTTTCAGTGAGCATATGTACCCTATATAAGAAAGAAAAAAAAAAGAATATGGACCAGCAGATGGGGTAATGGTTATGTTGCTGGACTCCCACATGGCTGGCTACAGTTTGAGTCCTGGACCCAGCACTTTGAAACTCACACTGGGCACATGTGTGTGAATACCCTAGATCCCGAGAGGAGAGTGGAGGGGAAGGAATTGAGGCACAGCCATACCCCCTAAGGGGATAATTTCTTACTTTCTGTCTCTCTCTGTCTTTCTGTTGGGTGCACACACCCTATAGCAAAAATCTCTCTTAAAAAAAAAGAATGTAAGCTATGCCATGGCTATTTTTTATATTGATGAACATCAAAATGATAATCTATTGATATATAGGTCTAAGTATACTATATTATTATAATTTATGTCACTTATTTATTTTTACTCATTTTTATGTAGCTACTGGACATTTTGAGATCACACATGCACTTGTGTCTGTGGCTCACGTGAGCTCTAACGTCACACGTGTGGCTTGTGTTTGTGGATGGTGCTGTTGTTCTGTGCCATCAGTTGGCAGCTGGAAAGCACTGTGAGTCACAGCACTTTTGGTTGGGACTGCATCACAGCCACAGCCCAGTGGCTGCAGAGCCTTGCACAGGGTCATCTCTCCCACACTTGGCATTGTCTGCATCTATGAATCACAACCTTGCTCTTATGATGAGCCGGAAGCTCCCCCTTCTGCCACTGGGGTGACATCATTGGAAGGGCTATACCATCAGGCCCTTGGGAGGTTACTGAAGCTCAACAGAAAGGACACGGGTCCCACAGACTCATGTTTGAATCCTGGTTTTATTATATGTTAGTGATGCTGTTTACATTCCAAGCTTCACTCTCCTTACTTGGAGAATGAGGATAATGATACATACACCTCAGAGTGTATGTGGTGTTGCCTCTGAAGCACTTGAAGTGGAGTAAGGTCTCACTAAGGCAGTTGGTCCTCTCCTTTCCAACATCCATTTTTCACAGGATCACTTTCTTTTGTATTATTTTCTTTTTAATTTACATTTAATCACTATATACTTTATAGTGTATGACCTTGCTTTTGTCCAGCATGAATGCGGTGCAATCAGTCAATACAAAGACATTACCATATACATTATCATCAGCAAATAACTTTTCATTTTTGTGCCAATTAAACGTATTTTTTCCCTGTTCCCCTCCCTCCCTCTGTGACCCACCCATATTACCCCTATCCTTACGGTCATAGTTTAGCTTTCTGTGTTGCTTGCGATATTGCATTCCAGTGACCCAAATTGAAATTAGAGACACCACCAGTGAAAGTGGTTCCTGTGGTCTTTTTACTTTCTGGTGTCCTTGGCCGCTTTGGACTAGTCTGAGTCTCATTTTCTCTCTTCGTGAAGAATGTGTGACTTCTAGAAGACATACCCTGTACATATTGTCTCTTGATGGTTGGAATGCAGATGTTAACTAGTAGTGTTCAGAGAGAGTGGGAGAGGTTGGGGCATTTTCCAGGTTATTGTCTTCTTTCTTCCCCCCTGCATGTGGAGTTCCATCAGCCTTGCCACTAGTTCAGGTCTGGGTGAAGGCAAGGTGTCAATCAGGCCAGGAAAACCCAGACTTTCCTGGCAATTGTAGTGGCCTTGAGTAGAGCTGAACTCCATGGGTCTGTCCAGGGAGAATGGAATGATCCCAGCACTCTGCCTGAGCTGTCATCTGGAATATGTGTGTTGGGGGTGGTCTCCAGCCTTCTTTTTTCTTTGAATACATAATTAATTTTTAAAGATTTATATATTTCTTCCACAAGAGAAAGAGACAGAGAGAAAGACACAGGCACCCTCAACAGGGTCATGCCACTCTCCACCCCCAGCTTGAGCCAGCCTGGATCAGAGGCATGTGTGCACACTCAGCATGTTTAGGGAGGTTCCAGGATGGAAACCAAGGACCTGCCTATTTGGGTCCAGTATTGCAGAACATTTTGTTACTGCTAACCACCATTTAGGATTTATTTTTAAGAATCTACTGATAAAATTGTACCTATTGATTGTGTCTAGCATGATGTTTTGAAGCATGGATACATAAGGGAGTGAATAAATCTAGTTAACGAACATGCACATTCCCTCAGAGAGTCATCTCTTTGGTGATGAGATGCTTCAACTTTCTTATGGGTCTCTAGACTAGGACCATAAGCCTGCCATTGTGTGAGAAAGTGAGACAATACTGGTACAGCACAGTAGAGGTGCACATCTACTCAGATCATCAAAAATGCACTCAAATCCCAAGAGCCTAAACTTGGGATTTGTTATATGATGATGACAAGTTATCTAAACTTTCTGAGCCTGTCTCTCACCTTTACAAGAAAATAATACACACAGTGCACATTGTAGCTGTAAGACAAAGGGGATCATATATATCAACACACATTAAAAATGTGCATTGTGTGGGCCAGCAGGTGACATGGTGGTTAAGGCACTGGATCGTACCTGGCTGACTCCACAGTTTGAGTCCCAGACCCAGCAGCTTGAAAATCACGCTGGGTCCATGTGCACATATACCCAAAATCCCAAGAGGAGAATGCAGAAGGGATTGTGGCATGACCATCTCCCCAGGGGTGATTTCTCACTTTTCCTCTCTCTCTCTCTCTCTCTCTCCAATGACACACATACCCTATGGCAAAAGTCTAACAACAACAACAAAAAGATGTGAACCATGTCTGTAATTAACAACTATTAACACGGAGCTCTGTCTTTGGTTCCTGTGCCGTAATGGCAGGGACACTTCTCCTTTCTCGTCAAGAGCTTTGTGTCTGCCCAGAAGAATGCAGCCAACAGCAGCCCACTGAAGGGAAAATAAAATGCCAAACACTTGCCAACCTCTTCCTTTCCCAAGTCCATACCCTTCCCAGTGCTCTGAATCATAAACACAATCCCGAGAAAAAGAATCATTTCCTTCTCTGGAGTCAGTCGCTAAACCCACCAAGTGCCAGGATAATTTGGGACTAATTTCAGACCATACATGACTTTGAGCAAATAAATGACTTTCAGTATGCCCTTGGCCAATCCATGTATTCTCTTGGGACCTCTGCTTCCTCTTAATAAAATGGGATGAGTAATCCTTGCCTCTCCTTCATTTTACAAGCATATAACAAGGATGAATCAAGTAATGGCTGCAGAATTCTTTGAGGTCCTTGGAGAAATAGTTGCTATATAAATGCAAAGTATGATGTCCATTTCTATTACATTGTGTCTTGCAAATAAATATGTAAGCCTACAGCACATCCATGTCAATGCCTGTCTGATCAGCTATTTTCCATGTGCATTTTTAAGTGAAATAATAATTTCCATACATTTATTCCTTGAAAGCGTAACTCTAAATTTGTAATATGTGTGGTTATTATTATTGTTTTCTTCTCTTTGGAAGCCCAGTGCACACATCTGTTCTGCCTCATTTCAGCTGCTGGATTTTCTGACAGATCAGTCATAGGCGTTGTCTGCATATGTGGGATTTCTCCATTAAGGACTTACCTCAGAACCAATGAAGGTTTTATACTCATTGTCCTTCCTATTCCCCTTTCTGACCTTCTTAATTGAGTTGCTCAGAAGGGAGGCCCAGTTACTCACTTGAAAAGCCTGCTTGCCTCTTCTGAAAAACTTCAACCATTTTACTCCCTAAATCAGAAAGTACCATAGCAGATTGTGGAACACACTTGGATTCATATAACAGTTAAAAGCCATTGGGTGTCACTGGTACTCACTGGAGCCAACTCTGCCCAGTCTCCCATAGTGTCAGCTTAAAGATGTATAGCTGATAATTTCCTAGCTGTGGTTCTGAAGCTTCAAAGCCTAGGCTTTGGTGAATCACAACTCTCAGGACTGTTTTCTTCCCTTTTAATAACAATACACAGAAATTTGGCTCATGGGGAAGAGTTAGTATTGATTCTGAATTGAAGCGAAAACATTTTTGTGTCTAAAAAGTCTCTTGTGTCTTGTACTCAAATGTAGACAGTTGGGGTCCTCTGGGCTTGCATCTCCTGGGATCACCCTATTCATTGCATATTGATTCTTCTCCAAAAAGCTTCATGAGATTTGATTCGTTTTCAAAAAATGCTCAGGAGTGGAGGAGCTGGGACTACTGAATCTTCTGCCTTTACAGAAATTGTAAAGAAAATTCTAGTTCAGTGTTCTGAAAGACTTAAACCCCAAGGTCCTGTTATTGAACCCATTGTCTGTTCATTTTATCTAATTGTTGGCATAACTAGGATAAACCCCTGGTCACTAAAAATGTAAAGTCTCTCTTCTCTCTGTTGTAGCTTCTTCTCCAACATCTTTTTTTTCCTTCCAGTTTTGCCATAGGATGCTCATGCTCTCTAGAAAGAGAGAGAATGAAAAGAGAGAAATCACTCTACAGGGGGTATGACCATGCCTTCTCTTCCATTCTCCTGTTGGGATTTTGGCACACACTCACACATGTTAGGCATGTTTTTCAAGTTGCCAGGTCCAGAGCTTGAACTGTGCAGTTGGCCATGTGGGAGTCCAGTGCCTGAACCACCACACCACCTGCTGGCCCACCCAATATCCTGTTTATAAAGGTAGGTTCTTCTCTAAGCTTTCCTTTCTTATTCAAACCAGTCTCCTTAAGCGAGTTTATCCTCTCCTATATCTTTTTCTATTTTATCTCCTTTTCAAATCCAGATCTCTTTTCCTAACTCTGGGTCCATATTTTTAATTGCTTATTGGTACGCCTGCCACTCTGTCCTATTGGTACCGTTGACACTCTAAATGTCTAAAATTGGACTTGTTATCTTTCTTTCACATTGACTGTACTTCCTTCGTTGTTTGTCTTGGTTTGTGGCAACTAGTAAACAAACTAAGCTGGAAAATGGGAGTCCTCTGGAAGATTGTTCCCCTTTACTCCATTCAGTTATGATTTTGCTGAAATCCTCTTTTCTTTCCTCTTCACTGCCCTTGCAAGAGTTCAAGCTCTTGGAACTCGTTATCTAAACTCATAATAGCTTCAACCTCTGTCTCTTTTCAGATCTCACTGCTCTCTCCTCTCTGTGCATCCTGCTTAAGATCCTTTTATATCAACTTAGCATGTGTTTTAATAGTTGCACAATATCTTTAGGATAGAGTTCCCTCAAGATCTTGGTCTTTGTTTCCTATATTTTCAACTTGCCCTTGAGATACCTGAGAGCAGGAATCTTGGATTATGCCATCTGCATAACTCAGATTTCAGTACAGATTGAGCACTTACATGCTAAGTAATCAAGGCTTTAGTATGAAGTACCATCACAGAGGCCTCTGGGCTGCTATACATAGTACTAGTTCCTTGATACTTTCATTGTACTTGGCCTCCATGTCAGAAGCAGGATTTTATTTGATATGCATGTGGGCCATTTAGCTCTGCATAGGGAAAAATCCTACATATCTAGCCTCAGATGGCCCCTCTTGCATGGTATTTTTCTTACTTTTGATCTATGTAATTATTTTCTTGTAAACAGCAGGTAATTTGACTTATTTTCTTATTATCCAATCTGATAATCCCTGTCTTTTAAATTATTTGCCTAGACCATTTGTATTTAATGTAATTATAGAGATAGTTGGGTAGATCCACCATTTTTTAAAATTTGCTTTTGTTATCTCTTATTTTTGTTCTTGTTTACCTCTCCCTGCTCTTTTTGGAATTACCCAGGTCTTTCAGTATTTCATTTTGATTTATTTTTTTACAATAAATGAACAAATACCGGCTTATTGTCATTAACGCTCATTCTTTATTTAGAGTTCCTTAGTTTTACTTAATGTCCTGTTTCTGTTTCAAGTTAATTACTGATATTTTGTCTATGTTTTTAAGTTATTTTTAGTAGTTGCTCTAGGGATTATGTATACACAGCAAGACTTTGCAATCTACTTGCAAAATGTCGGAATTTTGCAATGAAATAAATTTCCTTACCCTTTCCCATTTTGTAATAGTCATATATATTACATCTATCTACAAATGTGTAACACCTATCTATACTGAAAATTCCACCAGATGGTGATATAGTATTAGCTTTAAACGGTGTTTCTCCCACCCCCCACCCCCCCATGGGGTCTGTGCACTCACCAGAGAGAGATGGAGAAAGACAGAGAGAGAAAAATGAGAAATGACCCCATGGGGGGGATGATTACAGCATAATTCCTTCCCTTCCATTTCCCTTTCAGAATTTTGGACATGCACATGCACACACACATGCTTGTACAAAGTGCCTGGTGTGACATTCAAGCTCCCAGGTCTGAGGCTCAAACTGTGGAGTTGGCCATGTAGGATCCAGCACTGTAACTGTCACACTGCCTGCTGAAACCATCTTTAAACAGTTTTAGATAACTTAAAAAGCAGGGGAAAATAAGCTATTATATATTTCCATTTTTAGGCTACTAATACTGCTCTTCCTTTATTTCTGAAGTTCCAAGTTTTTTCCTAGTATTTTTTCCCCTTCAGCTTGAAAAACTTCTTTTAGACTTGCTTTTAAAATGTATCCTCTGATGATGAACTCTCTTAGTTTCCTTCACTTGAGAATGCTTTTTTCCATTGTAGTTTCTGAGTGTTTTTACTGCAAAATTTTTGATATAAAATTCTGTTTTCAATTCTTTTGTTTTTGGCACTCTAAAGATACTATCCCATTGTCTCCTAACCTCTGTGTTCCCTGATGAAAAATCTACAGTCATGTATAGTTTTGTTCCTCTATGTTATTTTTTCCCTTTAGCTGCTTTCAAGATTTTTTCATTATCTTAGTTTTCAGCTGCTTGATTTTCAAGCATCTAGGCAAGGCTTTCTTTGAGTCTATCTTATTTTATATTTGCTGAATTTCCTGAATCTATAAAATTATATCTTTCTTCAAACTTGGGAAATTTATAGTCATTATTTCTGCAATTATTTTATTCTGCACCAATCTCTTTATTCTCTCCTTCTGGGACTCTAGAGACATGAATGATAGAACTTTGATATTATCTCATATGTCTTTGAGGTCTCTAAAATTTTTTTGATCTCTTTGTTATTAAGATTGATCTATCTCCAAGTTCACTGATTCTTTCCTCTGTTATCTCCATTATCGTATTGAACTAATACAGTGTTTGATTTCAGATATTATATTTTTCAGTTCTAAAGTTTCCACTTCTTTTCTTTTTATATCTTCTGCCTCTTCTGAGATTTAATTTTTTTTTCATTTCAAGAGGGTTCACCTTGCTTCTTATAATAGCTGCTTTAAAGTCTTTGATAATTCCATCTGTCCTTTCAACATTGGCACCTGTTGGTTATCGTGTTATCTTCCCTTGAGAATTGGTCATGTTTTTCTGTCTTTTTTTTTTTTTTGTATGTTGAATTGTTCCTAAGACATTTTGGATATTGGATTATAAGTCTATGGATTGTGTTAAAAATCCTCTGGAAAATGTTGATTAAAAAAAGAGTAGATAGTCAAGTCAGGTTCAGACAGCAAGTTTCACATCACCTTCTGTGACTGTGTTTTTTTTCCCCCAAAAAAGGCACATTTGCTAGCTAGAGAGAAACAAAGAAAGGGCAAGGAGATAGCACCCCACATGGGGGAATGTTTACAATCTCTAATTCATCTTTTCTTCCCTACAGGATTTTGGGAATGCATGCCCATGCATCTGGTGTGTTTTTAAAGCTGCCAGGTCTGGGACTCCACCTGCATAGTTGGCCGTGTGGGATCCGGCTGCCTTAACCATCAGGCCAAGGAGCCAGCACAATCAATTGATTTTTTAATAAAATTTGGGTTGTGACTTTATGTCCTCTTTTCTGCCCAAAGAAGCTACAAAAACTGAAGCTCAAGTTGACATGGTTAGGCAAATGTATTCAAGTAGAAGCAGTTTTAGGTTCTGCCTGTCTCTCAGGCTTCTGCTTTTATTTATAATGTGAGTGCTCCTTCCTAGCCTTGTCAGCTCACTGGTGCACTTGAGCAAATTTAAAAATACTTCATCTTGGGACCAGCAGTTAGCATAGTGGCTATGTCGCTGGACTCCCACGTAGTCGACTGTGGTTCGCGTCCTGGACCCGGGTGGCTTAAAACTCACGCCGGGCGTGTGTGCGTGCGTGCCCAAGATCCCAAGAGGAGAATGGAGGAGAAGGGATTGCAGTGCGACCATCCCCCTGGGGGATGATTTCTCGTTTTCTGTCTCTCTGTCTCTCTCTGACTTTCTGGTGAGCACACATGCCCTATAGCAAAAACCTCCCCCCCCAAAAAAAAAAAGAAAAAAGAAAGAAAAAAATATGATGACATTGTTATTATTTTTTGAAAAATATTTTTGAAACAACTCTGCTAGGTATGGGGGGATTTATTTTTTTTTCCCATAGGGTGTGTGTGCTGCTGGAGAGGAACAGAGAGAGGCAGAGAGAGGGAAAGTAAGAAATCATTCCCCCAGGGGATTTGCCACTCCACAATCCCTTTTTCTCCTGGAATTTTGGGCATGTGCCCACATGCACCTGATGTGATTTTCAAGCTGCTGGGTGTGGGACTTGAACCATGGTTGACCATGTGGGACTCCTGTGCCTTAACTGCTATGCCACCTACTGGCCCCGTAGGGGAAAATATGTTTATTACCATGTCACAAATAAGAAGAGTCAATGGCTATTGAGTGCTTCCTTAATGCCAGGCAATGGCCTCAGCACTTTCTATGTATTGATGTATTTATTTGTCATGATGATCCTGTAGGTAACATTAGTTTATTCCCATTTCACAGATGAGGCAACCTGACAACTGGGAAGTTAAGTGGCTTTCTTAAAATATGCAGCTTACAGATTGCAAAGGTGGAGTGTGTGACCAGATACTCTGATTCCTAAAGCTGCCCTTAAATACGACCCCATTCTACTTGGAACATATGGGATAAGCAAGGGGCTTGTTCACACTTGCCATTACTAGAACAAGAACCTGACCCATGCTGCACTTGGGCCTGTGCTGTGTCCATACTCCACACTATCTTCTTCAACCCTTCCCTGGACAGCCTTTGCTTGGCATTAGGTGTCCAGGAGCTGGAAGTCCTGCCTGCTCCTCCCAGCTCCCCTCTTGCCTCCACTGAAAGCCCGTGGCTGGTGACACCTCTTCCTGGTCCTTTTATTTCTAAATATGTAAAAAGTCCCATGTTTCTTTACTATTCAGATCTTTTGCTTATCTTTGTCCTTTCATTTATTGAGCAATTAATTTAAGTGACTGAGATAAGCAAGTGCTTATCAAAACCCTTGTTTCAGTTAATCCTCTGGGGAAAGTAGAGTTAGGGAAGGAGTTTGCCTAGGCTTCCAAGCAAGGCTGGTCTTGGTGATGGCAGAGTGAGCAGCGATGTGTCTGGAAGGAGAGGACCTACCCAGACTCACCTCTAGTCATCCTGAGAGCAGAAGGGGACGCAGGCTTCCACAACCTCTCCTGGCTAAGGAAATGCAGGGTCTTTAGATCTTAATGTTGGGGTAGCCATGTTTGGAATGAAAGATTTAAAAAATAACTTAGGACCCACCTTACATACATTATGTACACATTTCTATCTGATGATAAACAAGAAGAAAGCCATCCACCATTCACCTGGAGAATAAATAGCATTTAAAACACAGAAGCTAATATATTATTTAGGTTTTGACTTTTTAAAAAAAGTATTAATTTAAATTATTCATTAATTTATTTTAACAAAGGGGAGGGAGGGAGGGAGGGAGAGAGAGAGAGGGAGAGAGAGAGAGAGAGAGAGAGAGAGAGAGAGAGAGAAGTATAAATTAACTTATTTGCCCCCCCCAAAAAAAAAATAGGAAAATAGGTTAACCTCAGTTTGGTCTGTTACTTGCACAAAGCCCCATAAGAATTCAATTTCTTTCCTTTCTTTTTTTTTATCTTTCTGAATTAAGTTATTTTAATAGATTGTATATATAGAAGCTTAGCCATACTCTTAGATCAACTCTTTAAGATTATAAATTTATGTCTAATTTACATGCTTCAGATACCATCTTTCTTATTTATTACAGTAAGTTTTTGTATCTAAATATCCACTTGTAAACTGAAAGCTTTAAGAAAAAACAGGACACAGGGGGAGTTGCCATTTTTAGCAGCAATGAAATATCACTAACCGCTTTTTACATACCGAATTCAATCACTATCAGAGGTAAGTGCACCACAAAGTCACCAGGTACGAAATTGTTAGTTCATTTTTAAACTAACAACTTGAAATTACCCTTATTCCCACCCCCTGTTACATCACTTCTTTTTTTATAAATAGCAAACATTTTGCTATTTTACACATAGACTAGCAGACTTGTTACAATATGAAAGTGCTAATTCATTTACAGATTTTTTAAATCAGTTATGTAGTGTTACTATAAATGTCCAATAATCTACATAGGAACAATCTTGGATGAATGAAAATGAAGACTGAATAAGGTTATCAGATTACCTTATTTACATATAAAGGCTACCCAATGTGAAGAAGAGACAGAAATTGGACAAATACGCATAGGTGTAAAAATTACATCTACCTTTGAGCTCTATACTGTAAATGAGACATTTTAAATAGTCCTTTAGCCCATGCCTATTTTTTCCTCAGAAAAAGAAAAGCTGCCTTCATGACATCCCCTCTTGTTTCATATTTCCACAGTGTCAATTGAAGCTTCAGAGTCAGATCTTACTTTCTTCAAAAAATAAAGAAAATATCCACTTTCTTTTTTTTTTGGATCAATGTTATTAATATTCACTCACTTTCCCCTTCATCTTTTTTTCCCAGTATGAATACACTATATAATAGTTCACTCAAAGATATTACCATACACATTATTATCAACAGATAATTTCCCATTTTTGTGTCCCTTAAATGTTTTCCTTCATTCTTTTTCATTTTGATTCTCTCCCTCTCATTCTCCCCCATTTTTTTAATTTCAAATTTGGGTAATGCTTATCTCACTAAATGAGTTGGTAAATTTTCTGTATTGTGTTTTCTGGAAGAGATGTATAGATTTGTATTCATTTCTTCCTTAAAAGTTTAGTAAAAGTCACCAGTGAAAGTGTTTGAACTTGGAGTTCTATTTTGGAAGAATATTAACTGCACATTTAATTTCTCTCTCTCTTTTAAAACTTTTTAAATATTATTTTCAAATTAATTTACATTCTACATAAAGTCTCCATAATGATGTATACAATTTTTTTGTCTTTTTTTTTTTTTTGTATGTTGAATTGTTCCTAAGACATTTTGGATATTGGATTATAAGTCTATGGATTGTGTTAAAAATCCTCTGGAAAATGTTGATTAAAAAAAGAGTAGATAGTCAAGTCAGGTTCAGACAGCAAGTTTCACATCACCTTCTGTGACTGTGTTTTTTTTCCCCCAAAAAAGGCACATTTGCTAGCTAGAGAGAAACAAAGAAAGGGCAAGGAGATAGCACCCCACATGGGGGAATGTTTACAATCTCTAATTCATCTTTTCTTCCCTACAGGATTTTGGGAATGCATGCCCATGCATCTGGTGTGTTTTTAAAGCTGCCAGGTCTGGGACTCCACCTGCATAGTTGGCCGTGTGGGATCCGGCTGCCTTAACCATCAGGCCAAGGAGCCAGCACAATCAATTGATTTTTTAATAAAATTTGGGTTGTGACTTTATGTCCTCTTTTCTGCCCAAAGAAGCTACAAAAACTGAAGCTCAAGTTGACATGGTTAGGCAAATGTATTCAAGTAGAAGCAGTTTTAGGTTCTGCCTGTCTCTCAGGCTTCTGCTTTTATTTATAATGTGAGTGCTCCTTCCTAGCCTTGTCAGCTCACTGGTGCACTTGAGCAAATTTAAAAATACTTCATCTTGGGACCAGCAGTTAGCATAGTGGCTATGTCGCTGGACTCCCACGTAGTCGACTGTGGTTCGCGTCCTGGACCCGGGTGGCTTAAAACTCACGCCGGGCGTGTGTGCGTGCGTGCCCAAGATCCCAAGAGGAGAATGGAGGAGAAGGGATTGCAGTGCGACCATCCCCCTGGGGGATGATTTCTCGTTTTCTGTCTCTCTGTCTCTCTCTGACTTTCTGGTGAGCACACATGCCCTATAGCAAAAACCTCCCCCCCCAAAAAAAAAAAGAAAAAAGAAAGAAAAAAATATGATGACATTGTTATTATTTTTTGAAAAATATTTTTGAAACAACTCTGCTAGGTATGGGGGGATTTATTTTTTTTTCCCATAGGGTGTGTGTGCTGCTGGAGAGGAACAGAGAGAGGCAGAGAGAGGGAAAGTAAGAAATCATTCCCCCAGGGGATTTGCCACTCCACAATCCCTTTTTCTCCTGGAATTTTGGGCATGTGCCCACATGCACCTGATGTGATTTTCAAGCTGCTGGGTGTGGGACTTGAACCATGGTTGACCATGTGGGACTCCTGTGCCTTAACTGCTATGCCACCTACTGGCCCCGTAGGGGAAAATATGTTTATTACCATGTCACAAATAAGAAGAGTCAATGGCTATTGAGTGCTTCCTTAATGCCAGGCAATGGCCTCAGCACTTTCTATGTATTGATGTATTTATTTGTCATGATGATCCTGTAGGTAACATTAGTTTATTCCCATTTCACAGATGAGGCAACCTGACAACTGGGAAGTTAAGTGGCTTTCTTAAAATATGCAGCTTACAGATTGCAAAGGTGGAGTGTGTGACCAGATACTCTGATTCCTAAAGCTGCCCTTAAATACGACCCCATTCTACTTGGAACATATGGGATAAGCAAGGGGCTTGTTCACACTTGCCATTACTAGAACAAGAACCTGACCCATGCTGCACTTGGGCCTGTGCTGTGTCCATACTCCACACTATCTTCTTCAACCCTTCCCTGGACAGCCTTTGCTTGGCATTAGGTGTCCAGGAGCTGGAAGTCCTGCCTGCTCCTCCCAGCTCCCCTCTTGCCTCCACTGAAAGCCCGTGGCTGGTGACACCTCTTCCTGGTCCTTTTATTTCTAAATATGTAAAAAGTCCCATGTTTCTTTACTATTCAGATCTTTTGCTTATCTTTGTCCTTTCATTTATTGAGCAATTAATTTAAGTGACTGAGATAAGCAAGTGCTTATCAAAACCCTTGTTTCAGTTAATCCTCTGGGGAAAGTAGAGTTAGGGAAGGAGTTTGCCTAGGCTTCCAAGCAAGGCTGGTCTTGGTGATGGCAGAGTGAGCAGCGATGTGTCTGGAAGGAGAGGACCTACCCAGACTCACCTCTAGTCATCCTGAGAGCAGAAGGGGACGCAGGCTTCCACAACCTCTCCTGGCTAAGGAAATGCAGGGTCTTTAGATCTTAATGTTGGGGTAGCCATGTTTGGAATGAAAGATTTAAAAAATAACTTAGGACCCACCTTACATACATTATGTACACATTTCTATCTGATGATAAACAAGAAGAAAGCCATCCACCATTCACCTGGAGAATAAATAGCATTTAAAACACAGAAGCTAATATATTATTTAGGTTTTGACTTTTTAAAAAAAGTATTAATTTAAATTATTCATTAATTTATTTTAACAAAGGGGCGGGAGGGAGGGAGGGAGAGAGAGAGAGGGAGAGAGAGAGAGAGAGAGAGAGAGAGAGAGAGAGAGCTTTTAACCACCATGCCACTTGCTGGCCCTCTGTTTTGTTATTCCTGAGGTCCAGTGATAAGCCTTTGGTATATATTTACATTTATATACATGTGAGATCTATCTATCTATCTACCTATCTACCTAGCAAGCACAGATCATGCAAAAACTTCCTCACTTCTTAAAACTCAATGTCTTTTTCTCCTGCATATTCTGGAGAATATATATATCACATATTCATATTGATTGCAGTAATTCCTCATGTGGCTTGCCTTTTCATTTTTTTTTCCTTTTTTTATTTTTTTTGAGAGATTTTTCCTATAGGCTGTGTGCGCTCACTGGAGAGACACAAAGAGACAGAGAGATAGAAAGTGAGAGATCATCCCCAGCAGAGATGGCCACACCTCAATCCCTTCTCCTCTGTTCTCTCACGATTTTGGGCATGCATGCATTCACACACGCCCAGCATGAGTTTTCAGCTGCCAGGTCCAGAACTCCAACTGCAGTGGACTCTGTGGGAGTCCAGGAATGTAACCATTGTGTCATCTGTTGCTCTCGCCTTTTCATTTTCATAATAATGACTTTCAAAGAGCAGAATTTTGAAATTTTGGTGATGTTTAATGTTTTATTTTGAGGTTCATACTTTTTGTATCCTAAGAAATCTTTGCCTAGCACAAAGATTTTTATCCAGTAGTTTCTTCTAAAATTTTTATAGTTTAAGGTTTTTTTCTCCTTTTTCATCTGTTAGAGATTTCAGGCACTTGCCAAATAGACACAGAGAGAGTGAGTAAAGGAAAGTAGAAAACACCCCTCAAGAGGCATAGTCAGGCTGCAATCCCTTCTCCTCCATTTGCCATTGGGATTTTGGGCACACATGCACACACACCTGGCATACTTTTCAAACTGCTGGGTCCAGGTCTTGAATTGAGTAGTCACCCATGTGGGATCCACCTGCTTTAAACACCATACCATCAACTGCCCCTATAGTGTAAGTTTTATGTCAAGCTTGATGATTAATTTCAAGTCAGGGTGTCTGACACAATGGCCAGGGTTCATCTTTTTTTCCATACAGATATCCAATTGTCTCAGACCATTTATGAAAAGGCTCTTTTCTTTATTGAATTATGCCGTCACCTTTGTAAAAAAAAAAAAATCAATCGTAAGTATGTAAAAATATACGTGGGTCTATTTCTGCACTTGTTATTCTGGTCCATTGATCTATATATCTATCCTTACATTAATAAGCACTGACTTGATTATTGTAACCTTATGGGAAGGCTTGAAATCAGTCAGTGTAAACTGTGTATGTTTTTTTCTTCTCTTTCAAAATAGTTTGACTGTTTCAGATCCTTTGAATTTCCATATAAGTTTTAGAATCAGTTTGTCAATTTCCGCAAATGAAGCCTGCTGGGATTTTAATTTGGATTGCACTGATACTATAGATTAGTTTGGGAACACCTGATACCTTAACAACATTGAGTGTCCCAAACTGAACAAGGATGTCTCCATTTATTTCGGTCTTGTTTAATTCATTTCAGCAGTGTTTTGCAGTTTGCATGGGAGAGAGTCATAGAGCACTTTTATTAGATTTATTTCTAGTATTTTATGTATTTGGTGCTACTGTAAATAGAATTGTTTTACAATTTCGTTTTCTTGGTGTTTGTTGCTAATATATAAGAATACAATTGATTTTTGCACATTGGCTTTGTATTTTATAGCCTTGCTAAATTCATGGATTAGTTCTACTACTTCACATTCAAATTTCTCTACATTTCTCAAAGCAGCGCTTGTTGTTTTCAGTGTACGGCTCTTGTACATATTTTGTTAAATTTACCCTTAAGCTGGAGATGGGACCTCTAATTTTATTTGTTTGTCTCCCTTTGTTGTGATGTTCTGGGATGGCTCTGATCACTAAAGGGACTGAGAGTACCATCAACACACAGAGTCATTTGCACCTGCGGCAAAGAGAACCCTCACGATTCCTCTTAATGGAAAACGCTATTGGGTTTTAAAGATGATAGGCTCTTACAAGTGACTTAATGGATCTTGAAGTAGGTTATTGACCCAGTGTGGACCTAACCTTGCTGATGGTCCGGATTTGAACTTCAGCTTCTCAGGTTGGCGTGTGCTGGACACTGGCGCTGTGGTAACCCTTAGGTTACATATGTTGTTGTTGTTGTTGCGGGGAGCTGGGAGGGGTCGGAGGAGGAGCATGTAGTTGTTGTTTTTGTAGCTTTTTTGTTAATTAGAAGAAAAGAGATGGAACCTCGGATGAGAGTCTGCAGCCCATTCTTCATTCTCTCCAGCGCTCCGGGTAATGGTATTTAACGGAAAGACAAATCCATTCATCTTCCCGGCGTCCCGGCACAGGGAAGCTGTGCACGCTGCTGTCAGAGAGATATTAGGGGCTATAAAAAGCCATTCGATTCCCTCCCATCCTTACTCTCACTGTGTAACCCCTTCCCAGGGAGACGGGCGCACAGGTTGCTGATTCTCCATCACCTGGAAGTTTGGGGCCTCGTGGCCATTTCATCGAGATTCAGATTGGCTTTACTGTTCCATTCTTTTTCCTTTTATCTCCATCATTTCTCTGCCAGAGGAGGCAGCACCATGGGAGGATTTGTCTTTCTGCCTATTCTGCCGACTTCTAAAAGAGGTGGTTGCTGTGCCCCTGGGGACAAGAGAGCAACGCAGTCCCTCAGGACAGGCAGCAGCAGAAGTGAGCTCCTTGCCCCAATGCCTGCACTTCTGAACCAGGTGTGGGGCAACAGATACCCCTTCCCGCTCTTGTTTCTAGCCCTGGCATCTGCACTTTATCTCATCTCATCCAGAAGTGCCATTACAAGGGATGCGCTGGTCAGCATCTGTCCCTACTGATGATAAAATTGTCCTGGAGGAGAGATACATTTTCTGAGGATTTTTGTACCCTGCTCTTTGTTCTTTCATTTTGTTATGTTGTAGTGTCCCCCAGGCTTCTGGCCACATCCCTGTTTCCATTTCTGTTTCATGGTGAGTTCAGAGAATTCAATTCTACACCCAGTTACTGAGCAGGGAATCTGCCAGGAACTGTGGCAGGAAGGAGGGGTACCCCAGGGAACAGGATCTAGGCTGGGCTCCCAAGGAGCAGGTTTACTGGAGGAGACAGACATGCACGGAGGTACATTGTTGTCACCTGAGGTGAGGAATGATGCACCCATAACAGAAGTATGAATAAAGCACATTGAGGATGAATTCTAACAAGGGCACACTTTATACATGTGCTGGCATTTTATCTGGAACTCCAAGAATGGTGAGGTTTCCACACCCACAGAGGAGGTGAGGCTGGAAGGGTGGAGTGGGGCAGCCAGCAAAGGCCCAGAGGTGTGCACTCACGTGTTGGGAGAGTGCAGTCACTTAGTGCAGTCTGAGAGTGCTTAGGAGAAGCAGGAGGGAGACTCAGAGAGGACACTCAGAAAGGTCAGTGAGCATTGTGGGGCTTTGACTGCCACACCAAGGAACCTATGCTCATACTCTAGTAGGTGAGGGGAGAGCTGACAGAGGTTTAGGAATAGCAAAAAGGATGGTCAGAGGTGAGTTCAGAAGACTACCTCTAGGGGCCAGCAGGTTGTGTGGGTTAGGTGCTGGACGCTCCCACATGGCTGACCACTGTTTGAGTCTCATACTTGGTGGCTTGCTTTCTCATCTCCCCCGACCCCTCTCTCTGGTCAAATGAAAATAAACGAATGATAAATAAAAATTAAATGAATAATTCTTAAAAGAAAAAAGAGACTCCCTTTAGAGGGACTGGTGTGTGGCGGATAAGGTGGATGGATAACATGTGGATGACTGCACAGTTCTAGTCCCAGACCTGGTAGTTTGAAAAACGCTCTGAGTGCATATGCATGTGTGCCCAAAATCCTAGGAGGAGTGGACCCCTGAAACACTCAGACAAGAAGCCATTTTGAATGCACCAGGTGTGTCCTGGTGCATTCAGGTACCAAGGCAACTAAAGCTGTGCTCTAAGCCTCATCTTCTAAACCCTCAAAACACCCAGACAAGGGTCATTGAAATTCTCAATGCTTATTGAACCTCCTGCTTTAAGAAACTTCTTTTTATAAATCTGAACTTGTAATCTCTTTCTGCAGATTTCATGTTGAAAAACACAGTAGATTTTGTCACAGAATGACCAGAAACCACTGCAGAGGCACGAGAAATATAAATATGAGAAACCAAGAAAATATCTCTCCCTAAATGAAAAGAACAATCCTTTATCATCCACAGACAGTACAGTGGAACTCGTGGAAATGTCTGATAGAGATTTCAGAATATTCATAGTGACAAAACCAAATGAGATGCAAGAGCTGAGAGACAATGAACTCTAGAAGATGCAAGAGAAAAGAGATGAATTCCAGGAGGTGAGGACGTTCTTGTACGATCTGAAAGAGGAAATATACACCATAAAAAATAATCAAATGGAACTGCTAGAGATGAAGGTTGCAATACAAGAAATTAAAACTTCCCTCGAAAATATCAAATGCAGATTAGTCCATGCAGAAGATCGAATCTTGGTTGTTGAAGGCAAAACCTCTCACCTAGAAAAAAAAAAAACAATAAAAAAAGCCCGGAGAAAATAACCAAAAAAATGTGAATACTATATGAGAAATACTAGATACCATTAAGTGCCCAAACATCCGGATAAATGGTATCTCAGAAGGTGAAGAAACTAATAAGGGCATTGATAATCTATTCCATGAAATCCTGGAAGAAAACTTTCCAAATCTAGAGAGACATTCAGACCCAAGAAATACAAAGGATCCCCACATAGAATTAACCCAAGATGATCTTCTCCAAGGCACATCATAGCCAGATTGGCAAAATCCACAGACAAAAACAAGATACTAAAATTGGCAAGAGAGAAATGTCAGCTTATTTATCAAAGTTATCCCATCAGGCTAACATCAGTCTTCTTATCAGAAACAATGCAAGCAGGGAAAGAATGGGAAAATATATTAAAAGTGTTAAGTGAAAAACAATTTCAACCCAGAATACTATACCCAGCAAGATTATCCATCATATGGGAAGAAAATATAAAAACATTCTCAGATAACCAAAACCTGAAAGAATTTACCAACACCAGACCAGCTCTTAGAGAAGTTCTGAAAGGAGTGCTTTACCGGTAAAACTAAAGACACATACAAAAATAAGAGAACAAAAAGCATTATGACTTTTGAGTGAAATTTAACAGTCTTTTTCTTTTGTTTTGGCCGATACAGTGTACTTTATTGATGGTTCGTGACCAGGGGCTCCCCAGCCCCTCCTCTTCTGCAGGGGTCTGGGATGGAAACTGTCAAGGAGGGGAGCTTCTCAATGTGGTGGGGACTGAGCGGGAGCAGGGCCTCCCCAGCAGCTGAGGGCCTCTTTTCCTCGTGCTCACGCTGGGGCTGGTGGTTGGGAGCTCTACTTCTTGGAGGTCATGTGGACCATAAGGTCCATCACCCTGTTGCTGTAGCCAAATTCATTGTCATACCAGGAAATGAGCTTGACGAAGTGGTTATTGAGTGCAATGCCAGCCACAGCATCAAAGGTGGAGGAGTGGGTGTTGCTGTTAAAGTCGCAGGAGACGATCTGGTCCTCGGTGTAGCCCAGGATGCCCTTCAGGGGGCCCTAGGATGCCTACTTCACCACCTTCTTGATGTCATCATATTTGGCAGCTTTCTCCAGGTGGCAGGTCAGGTTTACGACTGACATGTTGGGGGTGGGGAAATGGAAGGCTATACCGGTGATTTTCCTGGTCAGCTCCGGGATGACCTTGCCCACAGCCTTGGCAGCCCTGGTCGATGCTGGGATGATTTTCTGGGCAGCCCCATGGCCATCATGCCACAGCTTCCCTGAGGGGCCGTCCACAGTCTTCTGGGTGGCAGTGATGGACTGTGGTCATGAGTCCCTCCATGATGCCAAAGTTGTCGTGGATGACCTTGGCCAGGGGGGCCAAGCAGTTGGTGGTGCAGGAGGCATTGCTGACAATCTTCAGGGAGTTGTCATACTTTTCATGGTTCGCGCCCATCACAAACATGGGGGTGTCAGCAGAAGGGGTAGAGATGATAACCTTTTTGGCTCTACCCTTCAAGTGAGCCCAAGCCTTCTCCATGGTGGTGAAGACACCGGTGGACTCCACAACATACTCAGCACCAGCATTACCCCATTTGATGTTGGCGGGATCTTGGTCCCGGAAGGTGGTGATGGACTTCCCATTGATGACAAGCTTCCCGTTCTCGGCCTTGACGATGCCATTGAACTTGCCATGGGTGGAATCATACTGGAACATGTAGACCATGTAGTTCAAGTCAATGAAGGGGTCGTTGATGACCACGATATCCACTTTGCCAGAGTTGAAGGCAGCCCTGGTGACCAGGCGCCCAATACGGCCAAATCCATTTACTCCGACCTTCACCATACTGTCTCCATGCGGCTGGCACTGCACGAGAAGCCGCAGCTGTCTGTCGAATGGGGAGGAGCAGAGAGCCCTGTCTTTTTCTTTACTATGCTTTGTTGTCCCAATTTAAGGATTTTGCTTTCTTTTGAGCTGTTGATGGAGTAATTTGTTAAAATGTTTTTTTTCTTCTTCTTGTTTGTTTCTTTAAGTGGAAACAAACTTTTCTCCCTTCCTGACCCCTTTAGAATTGGAAAATATTTGGGAGTATTTTTATTTTGTGGCAGAATGGTTATTTGCGTAAGTTCAAAAATACCTGCTGCCTTGAATCAGAAATTGGGAATACTTGTTATTGGACAGGGCTTTGACTATAGTGTGATTTCTGAAGATAACCCAGAAAACTATGGAACTAAGGTAGATCTTAAGTAAGCCAACAGAAGCTCTTGGAAAGACAGCCTGGCACCATAAACAGTTCTGTCTTGCAGAGAGGATTAAAAAAGCTATATGAAATAATTCATACCATAAAATAACCCGAACTTTTCTGGCCCAACTTTGTAATCAGTAGAGACTGCAAATGAGCAGCCACAACCAGAGGATTATCTTTTTTTTTTGAGAGAAAGTTTTTTTTTTTTTTTTTTTTTTTTTTTTTGTTTTTTTTTTTCTTTCTTTCTTTCTGTTTTCTTTTAGTCAGGAAACTGACATGTCTCTATCTCAACAAGTCTTGTAGAAAGATATATCTAGTTGTAGTGTGTAATAATGATTGAAGAGGTTATAACTTGGAAGCAGAGAGGCTGATTTTGGGTTATTTGAAGGTTATAATCCAGTATATAATCTACCAAGAGTCACATGATCTGGCTACCCTATCTTACCAGGCCCAGTGCAGGCCCTTCTTTTCTCTGTCCTCCACCCAACTGCCATTGCCTCAGTGTCCTAAATGCCCTAGGTCCATTCCTCATTAGTCTCATTACAGAATACTTGGTAGGCAGGGCTGAATTGAGAAGGTTTATGTGTGAATTGTGTGCTGGGTGTTTGTTTTTCAACAGTTTGAATAGTTGATGTGTAAATATCTTATTAAAAATATTTAAAACCTTAGTGTCTCTGTTGTCATATAGTCACAAATGAAATTATAACAAATATTTCAAGCATTAGCTTTAAAATTCAGTTTTTTGAAATTTTGAAAGTTGTTTATTAACTGTCAAGAACTATGGAGTATGAGCAGAAATTTTTTTGATATGTAAAGTAAATGTTTGTGGGAAGATGCAAAAATAAATAAATAAATGATTTAAAAAAAAAAGAACTGTAGGAGAAAAAAAAAAAAATTCCAGGAGGAGAATACAGGAGAAGGGGGGGGTTGCAGTGTGGCTATCCCTCCTAGGGGTGTGTTTTTTTCTCTTTCTCTTTCTAGCAAGCAAATGTACCCTATAGCAAATTAAATAATAAATAAATAAATAAGGAAAAAATAAAAAAGAAGATTCCCTGTAACAGAGCTACAGAGAATAGACTGGAGAGGTGAAGGATTGCAGGGAGAAAAAAATACCTGAAAGAAGGAGAGAGATCAGCAAAGAGGAGGCCCTTGCAATGGCTCTCAGTGCCAATTCTCCATTTACTAGATGCTCCTAGCTGGGAGCTGGGCAGAAAAATCGGTGACCAGGGTGAAACAGTTAGAATGGGGCTGAGCTGCAGAAGGGCTTGTATGCAAGGATGAGCCATTCATATTAGCTGTCTGCAGAAGGCTAGTGGGCAGCGAGTTGTTTGAGTATTAATAGAAGGTGCTTTAGTCCCTGTTCTGTCATTACTACCACCCAGCAAGATGGCTGGAGGTGTCTCTTCTTGGGTCAGTGAATTATGGCTGGAGTTTGAGTCATGTTGTCCAGACTTGCTTCCTTGTGGCCTTCTCCCATGTAGTACGGCTGTGCTCAGAGAAAGGGAAGTTGTTGTGAGCTGTGGAGCCACATTAATTGGTGCCCACGCTGGGTGAGGGGCTTGGAGGAGGAAGAGGTAAGTTTTGTTTTGGATGCATGTGAGCTCTCCAAGCAGCTTGATAGCTAGATGTTTTATATGAAGAGAACTTGGATAGATGAAAGGTGGGAAAGAGACCAAAGTGGGAAGGGATTCAACAAGGTTGGAAACACTGTAGCTATTGTGTGGTTCAATAGTTTTGTTTGATTTAATTTCTGTTGATGTATTTTTTATTTTACTGAAGTATCCATAGGAAAGTGCACACATCTTGAGTAGACAGCTCAGTGAAGGTGGACATGTGTGTACACACCTTTGTACCAGCAACCAAGAACAGATGTAGACTATTTCTCTGACTCCAGAAGGTTCCCTTGTGTCCCTTCTTGGACAATTTCTCCACCATCCATACTAGAAATAATTGGTATTCTGACTTATACCACCACAGATACTACCGGAAAGAGATGCCTGTTCCTGAACCTTATATAAGTCTTTTTGCCCAAACTGTATTCTCTCTCTTTTTTTTTTTTTTTTAAGATTTTACTTGACTTTATTTATTTATTTATATTTGACCAGAGAGGGACAGAGTGAGAGAGAGAGAGAGAGAAAGCTGCCAGGTCTGGGACTTGAACCATGGTCAGCCATGTGAGAGTTCAGGGCCCTTAACCACCACACCACCTGCTGGTCCTGAAACTGCATTCTCTTTAATCTGATCTCTTTTGTTCTACATTGGGTCTATGTTATTGAGAAAAGCAGAAGTCAGTCTTTTTCTTGCTGTGTAGGATTCCATTTTATAGATATGCCTTTATACTATGGTGGTGTCAGTCTTTTACATTTTAGCCATTCTGGGGCCAGGAGGTGGTATTGTGGTTAAGGCGCTGGACTCCCACGTGGCACAATATGGTTCCAGTCCCAGACCTGGTGGCTTGAAAATCACATTGGGCATGTGTGTGTGCATGCCCAGAATCCCAGAAAGAGAATAGAGGAGAAGGGATTGCTGTGTGGCCATCCTCCTGGGGGGTGATTTCTCACTTTCCCTCACTATCTATCTGTCGAGTGCGTGCACCCTGTGGCAGAAACCTTTAAAAACTTTTTTTTTTTTAGCCATTTTGTTGGATGTGTAGTGGTTTCTCTTGGGGTTTGAACTTGCATTTCCCATATAACTGATGGTACTGAGCCTTTTCCATCTCTATCTTGACCATATGAATATTTGTGTGTACATGTGAAACACGCTTTCAAGTTTTTGTCCAGTTTTTCTCCCCCCACCTCAGGTTTTTTTTTTTTTTTTTTTTTTTAGAGATTTTCACTGTAGGGCGCGTGTGCTCGCCAGACAGACAGAGAGAGACAGAGAGACAGAAAGCGAGAAATCACCCCCCAGGGGGGATGGTCACGCTGCAATCCCTTCTCCTCCATTCTCCTCTCGGGATCTTGGGCACGCACGCACACACGCCCGGCGTGAGTTTTTAAGCCACCGGGTCCGGGACGTGAACCGCGGTCGACTACGTGGGAATCCAGCGACATAGCCATTACGCTAACTGCTGGTTCCCACCTCAGGTTTTTCTTGACATAAGTCCTTAGTTGAATATGTGTTTTGTGAGTCACTTCTTCCAATCTGTCATTTTTCTTTTCTCTTAATGTCTTTAATGAACACAAGTTTCACTTTTTAATGATCAATTGTTTATTTTATGGTTACAGCTTTTTCTGTCCTGCTTATATTTGGCTACCCTGAGTTACTCAAATTTTGGAGATTTAAAAAACTCTATTCATGCTCAGGGAATGAATGTAAATTTAAAAAAAGAAATTTCAGAAAAAAAAATACTAAAACTGTTACCAAAATTTAAAGAAAAAACTGTGTTTGATGACCACAGTAAGCTATATAGCCCCAGCTAGGTACTATTTTATAGTATGTTCATTCTACTCACTGAGGTTTATGCCTAAAGTCAGACATAGGTTCTTGTGTATGTATGTATCAGCTGTGCTTGCTATTGCAAATATTTAGACAAATTAAGTTCATTAGCAAATCAATTAAATGG